>NW_012267275.1:11026151-11059186 GCF_000151885.1 Dipodomys ordii | reverse complement strand
GGTAGAGTGCTAGCCTTGAGCTGAAGAGCTGAGGGACAGCACTCAGGCCCAGAGTTCAGGCCCCACGACTGGACCTCCCCCAAAAAAAAGAGTTGAAGAAAAGAAAAAGTGGCATGCCTAAAGTTCTATTCTGTTTTTTTTTTTATTTCTAATGGGATATATTTATAACAGAATTTCTCTTAATTTTTATTGTAATGGTGATGTACAGAGGGGTTACAGTTACATGAGTCAGGCAATGAGTACATTTCTTTTTGAACAGTGTCACCCTCTCCCTCATTTTCTCATAGTACTTTTCCTCCCAACCTCCCAAGTTGTATAGTTGTATTTCCAAGTTGTATTTCCAACATAGTGTCTAGTGAATATCACTGATGAATTGGTTCACCCTTGGTCCCATCATGTCTGTGCTTCCTTTGCTTTCCCCCATATAAGATAAACTTAAAAGCATAATTAATTTTTGAATTGAGTTTCCTGAGGCATAATTTATGAAGTATTTCACTTGAAGCCCAAAAGTTCGTATTTGGGTTGGAGAATTGAAGGAAATACAACAAATTAGAAGACCTTCAAAAGATTGAAACTAGGTAACTGAATCTGTGGCATATAATCTGGATAAAATTCAAAGTAAGTTAGAAGCATATTTGTCAGTTAGTTTGCAGTTTTAGTACGAGGCCTGGAACTCAGGGCCTTGCATTCTAATTCTAACTCAACTTTTTTTTAAAAAAGTATTTTATTGTAAAGATGCTTTACAGAGGGAGGTTACAATTAGATGAGTAAAGTAATGAGTACATTTCTTGTCAAACATTGTTGCCCCCTCCTTTGTTTTTTCCTATTATCCCATCCCTCCTTACCTCCCTCACATTTTGTTATTCCCCTTCCCCTCTCCGAGTTACATATATATATATATATCATATATATATCATATATATATATATATATATATTTACAAGATGCAGGGTGCCAAAATCAAATTCAATGTTTTTTTAAAATTTGATCACTGATACCACAAAACCACTTGAAATATGCATACCTTCATTATCCAACTTTTTGCTAGTTAATAGGGGATAAATATCCTTAAGGGTTTCTCTGCTCAGACTGGCTTTGAACTATGATCCCCAGATGTCAGGCACCTGAGAAGCTAGGAATTATGTCTATGATTCACTTTTGTCTTGATTAGCTTATACCTTGAATCAGTTCTGAGGCCATTTTTGTGTTCTTGATTTTAATATAAATGGAAAAATATGCTTATGATACAGCAATATAATCTCACAGCTTCACATTTTTCTGACAACAAAATGTTATTGGGTTGGTGCAGTGATTGAATTATTGTCCTTTATATAATTATAATTTAAAGAATATACCTACTGTATTCTGACAAATATAATTGAATTTTCATTGTGTTCATTTTAATTTATAAGTAAACTTCAGATGTTCAAAAGTATATAATGACATATCCTATTTCCAGTATTCCAATATACATATTTATGAAAAATTACATTCTCCATTAATTTTACCTAGCACTAAAATTAAACATTGGCATAAAGTAACTGATTTTTCATTCATTTTCAGTATTCATATAAATGTCCAAATTAATTTTACTTATTCCTTGTTTTAAATTTTAAATAAAAAGTGAGTTTTGAGGCTGGGAATGTGGCTCAGGGGTAGAGTGCTTGTCTTCCATGCATGAGGCCTGGGGTTCAATTCCTCAGCACCACGTAAGCAGAAAAAGCCAGAAGTGGCACTGTGGCTCAAGTTGTAGGGTGCTAGCCCTGAACTGAAGAGCTGAGGGACAGTGGCCAGGCCCAGAGTTCAGTCCCCATCACTGATAAAAAAAAATTGAGTTTTATGGTATAATATGTAATCTTATACATTTCTTTCTCTGCTATATGTTCATTGGTAATGTTTCAATACTTACTTTTTCTATTCCATGTAGTTTATTATAATTTAGATAGCCAATTATTCATATACTTATAAACTTCAGAGCATATTGGCACTTTACTTTTAGGTTACTTTTACTTTTACAGTTAGGTAATTTTGGAAGTCAATGACTAAATTTTTCAATTATAATTGATGTATTTTTGATGCACACTTTTAGTATTATCCTCAAATCAATTTTCTAATGATTAAATAAAGAATAAAAGCAACACTAACAATGAGATTTTATAATAACTTGAAACTACATGGAAGCAAAATAATGTCCTTAAGAATACAATAATATTTTTCTCTTTTATAAGCTCATTCTGAGAACAATGAAATCCCGGAAAATTAAAGATTTGGAAATCCACAAACATTAAAAATATGAATAATATGTAAGTGATCTACAGCTCCTTGTTTGCTGTAGAGATATATTGAGTACTTATGTTCTTATCCAACAAAACTTAAACTAATTTTAGTACAATGAAATTAAATTCTTACAGACCTCCTTCCTGCCTGATTTAGTAGGGGGTGGGGTAGGATTGGGATTTGCTTCATATAGTAGAGCAGGAAGAAGATGACTGTCTTCTACCATTTACATACGTCTCTCAAACAGGCTCAGAAAGAAACACAGACTTTGTGGTTTCCTTCATTTGTAATAATTAAAATATGTCTATAAATCTACAAGCTAATCCAATGGGTAGTAAAAGATAAATAATTACACAGGAACATGATTAAACAGCACTTTAAGCATGCCACAGTGAGAAAAAAGGATATTCTTAAGAGAGGATCACAATGACTCAATAGCTATGTGCATGTGACCATATAAAATAACACTTATTGAAATGAACTCCAAGAAATAAAAACAAGAGGTTTTTCTATTATACTGTTTGTAGTTATTTCTTTTTTTCTTTTGATTTATTTCCTTTTGTCACTGTTTTTTATTTCTGTATCTCAGTCTTATATATAAGTTTATCTGATTTGGGGAGGGAAGTGTAATCACAGAAACAGTGGGACAAAGGGTGAAACAAGGCAACAGTGATAGTCTTTAGAAACTGTGTTAGTAATGAACTTTACAACTTGTAGTGGGGAAGGTAAAAACGTGGGACAGAATGAGGTGTAAGATTGTTCAAAAGGAAATGTGCGCATTTCCTTACTTATGCAACTGTAACTCCTCTGTACATCACTTTTACAATAAAATTTAAATTAAAAATATTGTAGAAAATTCTTGTATAGTTCAATCATGTTCTTATTAGAGTTTGTTCATTTAATATCAACATTTGGAGCCTATTTGGATTAGTGTTGGTTTAAGAGTTTGGATATTACACAATACAATAAATTTCTGCAGAAAGCATCCATACTAAGTACATTATTAAGAAAATAAAATCTCCTTACCAAATGAGGAAAATTGATGTGTAACAGAACTGAATAGATTTGCACTTAGTTCAGAAAGACACTGAGTTTCAACTTAAGCCAACATTTTGAATTCCTAGCTCTTCCATTTTCTACTGAGTCATGTACTTACAACTAAAACACACAGGAAATGTTTGCTTAGTAGTATTTTCTATTATTTATGACATAAAACATAAGCTAATTCAGCTGAACACTGCAATACCTTGATAAATGCAGGAAGTTTCCAAATGAGAAAGGTGAACATGCCGCTTACTTCTGCCGACAAATAAGCTTCAAGATTATGTTGGATTCTTCATCACACTAACCTCAATTTTTGGAGATTTTAATTTCAATTTAATAATGACGCACCAAAAAGGTTTTTTGTGTTTGTTTTTAGCAAAAGAGATTGCATAATGTATATTCCATTTGTTCTTCCAAGTCTCAAGTAAGCATCCCTGCCAATGCTTAGTGCCCCAAAATGGAGCCAATGCATTTATCAAGTTTCTTTGCCCTTGGACTTCCTGCTTACTTCTTCAGGAAACACACACACACACACACACACACACACACACACCAACAGCAACAAAACGGGTCCCTTTATTTTTTAAGTTTTGTATCCTGCTGTCTTCGGATAAGTGCTCCCTTCCTGAGGAACCCCCCCCCCATCTGAAACTGGTTACTACTATGTCAATAGAATAGTAAATCTTCTGTACTCTGCCTGAAGATTACAACAGCCCTCCACAAAATTCTTTAAGTGTAATCTGTATTCTCCCAGTTCTTGGCTAATAGTGCCCCTTCATTTTAGTTTGACATTTGTGAAAGGCTAATTTTGGGCTGTTTAGTTAAAATATAAAAATGTTTTAAGGTTTCTTGTAGATGCAATACTGAGAATGGTGAAAGCCATGTATTTGTGACTGATTACTTATTTAGGACTTCTTAGCTCAAGCCATAAAAGCTAAAATCTAAAACACCTGTTTAGAAAGAAGATGCAATATGTTGCTCATTATAAAATACCATATCTAAGCTATCATGTCTACAAGATAAGATGTGCAGACAGCATCCGTTTCATAAGCGAAGTAATTTTAAAATACCAGAAAGTAAAATGAGCCAAAAATATTCTGATATCAGTCCCTATAATGCATACCTAAAACTAAATGGAGATACAAATGATGAATATGTAACATAAAAATATAACCCTATAAATATAAATTTGTGTATTTTTGTATAGTTTGTATAAATAAAAATTTGTATAAATTTGTATATTGCATAAATCCCATGAATACAAAATTGTACATTACTGAACCGGCATCATTAATCTCACAGTACTGTCTCACCTTTATAATTCTAGCTACTCAGAAGCTGAAAAAATAAGAACCTTGGTAGAAAAGTCTGTGAGACTCTTACCTTCAAGAAACTATATGAATTCTAAAAATAAATTATAAAGCAAATTAATAAAGGAAGAATAAAAAGTTAAGAGATTGAGGAACTATAAAAATATTTATGGTTACTCTCTTTCTTTTGTATGTTCTTCTTCCATAGTATAACCCCTGTTTTCACTGTATTTGATTCCAGTGCTCCACATCTTGTATATACATTTTTTCTAATTTGGGGAAGGCAAGGGAAATAACAAAATGCTGCAACAAAGGTACAGGTTGACCCATTGTAACAATGAGACCTACAAGACACTATGTCAAAAATGAATTTTACAACTTTGGGGGTGGGAGGAGAAGCTGGGGAGGTGGGAGGGAAGGGATGGTAGTGGAAAAACAAAGGAGGAGGTAACAATGCTCAATAGGAAATGTACTCATTACCTTATTGATGTAACTGTAACCCTTCTGTACAGTAGCTTCACAATAATATATATATATATATATTAATAAAGAGTATAACAATGTGAGGAAGCACAGAAATGTTTGGACAAAAGGTGAACTAATTCAGCAGTGATACTCAGCAGACACTATATTGAAAATGAACTATACAACTTGGGAGGAAGAGGGGTCAGGATACCAATAACAAAAGAACTATATTAAAATAATTCATAAGACAATGTCCAAGAACATAAACTGTATAATATAGATGTAAAAATGTCCTATATCTATATACCTAGGTAAAAATCTCCTATATCTCTTTGTATAGTTATAAGATGTTTATAGGCGAAAGAAAGGAAATCTAGTGATCAATAATTTGTCTCAAATATAAAAGACATGCTCATAGTCAAATAAATAGGTAGTAATGACAGATAGATTGACAGACATAGAGATAAGCTAAACAGATCTAACAAAACAGATTATCCCACATGAGCAAGAATTGGTCTCTTCTGAAATTCTTTACTGCAGAATGATTTTCAAAATATATAAAGCAGTAACAGTAGTTATGTGTTAGAAAAATGGGAAAATGTCATCAAGGAGAATTACTCTGGATGAGGTTATTAAGCATTAATAGGTTTTGAATATATGAAATAGAAATTTTAAAAAATGTTACATGATGAAAATATTAATAGTCTTTTGTTTTCAAATGTGGATTCCTGTAGTATATTGTTCATTTTGTGTTCCATAAAAAATGTATTTAACAATGAGGTCTAGTTATAGGAGGCTAAAAAAATTTCCAAATATGTGTTCACTTAGTAATTTCTTCAGACTAAATGTAAGACCTATTATGGAACAAAAATAGAGTGAAATTTGATTTCATCAAGAATCTTGGTAAAGTCATCCTTGATTAGTGCGCTCACACGCTCACGGACACACACACACCACAAGCACAAAAGCAAGCAAAATGAGAATGAGACAGAGAAGCCCTGAAAGGCAGAGGATTGGATGAAGGCACAGCTCTACTATATATCGCTGCATTTTGATCACCGATGAAAGTACAATTTAGTAATTTCAGAAACTGAAAGTTAAATTTTTGGGTTATCTCGACTAGGTGGAATAATATCCAGCTGTTTAGTCAAACATGTTGATGTTCCTGTGTAGTTACTTTGCAAATGAAAATCCCTGTTTTTACTGTATCTGATGTTGGTATACTTTGTGGAGTGGAAGGGAAAAAACAAATTGTTTAAATAGAAATAGAGGTGGACCCATTGCAACAATGGGATGTATAAGTCATTATGTCGGAAAACGAACTTTACAACTTTGGCGGGGTGCAGGGGTGAAGGAAGGGGAGGCTTGCGGAGGGGGCGCGGGGGGGGGGGAAGGAGGGCGGGATGGGAAGGGGAAACAAAGGAGGAGGCAGCAATGCTTGATAAGAAATGTGCTCATCATCTTGCCCATGTAATTGTAACCCCTCAGTACAGCATTTTCACAATTAAAAAAAAAAAACAGGCAAATGAGTTGCCTTTCTGTGAAGCAAATGACCCTCTATAAAATAGTTGCATCTCCCTCAATCAGTTTAAGGTCCTTAGGTAAATCAGACAAAGGTACACCAAGAAGTTGTAATTCTGTCTCTATACTGTTTCTGGACTTGAACAGCCATAAGAAATCTCTGAGCCTACAACCTTTCTATTTACATTATGTTTTGCACATTGAACAAATTTTTACAAGTCATTTTCTTCCCAATGTTCTGAATAAAACTCACATGTTTAACTAGGTGCCACTTCACTTCTGTAATCCTAGCTACTCAGGAGGCTGAGATCTGAAGATCATGGTTCAAAGTCAGCCTGGGCAGGAAAGCCTGTGAGACTCTTATCTCCAATAAACCACCAGAAAACCAGATATAAGGCTATGTCTCAAGTTGTAGAGCTCTAGCCTTGAGCTGAAGAGCTGAGGGACAGCACCCAGGCTGAGTTCAAGCCCCACCACTGACCAAAACAAAATAAAACAAAATAAACACCCTCAAAACGTTATAAACACTAGACAAACATTGAAGTTCTGAGTTATGGTTACACTCCAATGTAGGCCATTTTTAAGAAAACCTCCACTTTTCTCATATATACATATTATAATTATATTATACAGTACAAATACATGTAAATAAGTAATATATTATCACACATATATGTGTAAGTGTATATACACATAGTCTCATCTAGATGAGACTATGAATGTATTATGTAAAACTTTGTTCCTTTGTGTTTGAGGATCCTGACAAATAGAGCAACTGAGTTTTGACAATTTGTTATATACCAGTCAGTGAAGCCTATTGTGATAATCAAATGACTAAATTAAATTAAAGATTTCATAGTTGAGAAATTTTTAATAATTTTTATTGTGAAAATACTGAATAGACAGGTTACAGTTACACAAGCAAGGTAATGAGTACATTTCTTATCAAGTATTCTTGCCTCCTCCTTTGTTTTTTCCTTACTATCCCTTCCCCCCACCCCTGAAACTACCCTCCTCCTTCCCCCCCCTGCCTAAATTGTAAAGTTCATTTTTCAACATAGTGTCTTGTACATCTCATTGTTGCAAAGGGTCACCCTGTATCCCTATTTAAACGTTTTGTTTTTTTCCCTTCCCCTCCCCAAATTATACAGATATCAAATACAGTGACAACAGGGGTTATATAGTGGAGGAGGAACATACAAAGCAACAAAAAAATCACGTGGTACATTATAAATATGTTAGAAACAATAGTAATAAAGGAAAAAAACACAAAAAAAAACTTGTGTCCTTATATTGGGGTACATTTCATTTAACTTCATCTTATCTACTTTTCTACTTGTCCCAGACATATACGAGTTATTGCAAATAAGGGAAACCATGGGACCGATGTTTCTTTGGTCCTGGGTTACTTCACTTAATATAATTTTTTTCCAAGTCTTTCCATTTCCAAACAAATGGGGCAATGTCCTTCTTTCTGATGGAGGCATAGAATTCCATTGGATACATATACACATTTTCTTGATCATTTTATCTACTGAGTGGCATCTGGGTTGGTTCCATATCTTAGCTATGGTAAATAATACTGCAATAAACATAGTTGTGCTGGTAGCTTTAGTATGGTCTTGTTTGTGATCATTGGGGTCAATGCCCAAAAGTAGGATTGCTGGGTCATAGAGGAGCTCTATTTGAAGTCTTTTGAGGAACTTCCATACTGCTTTCCAAAGTGGTTGAACAAATTTACATTCCCATCAACATCCACTAGGGTTCCCTTTTGGCCAAATCCCCTCCAGCATCTGTTGTTATTAGCGTTCTTGATTATAGCCATTCTAATTGGAGTGAGGTGGAATCTCAATGTTGTTTTGATTTGCATTTCTTTTATGGCTAGATAGGTTGAGAATTTCTTCAAGTGTCTATTGGCCATTCTTATTTCTTCTTCAAAAAAGTTTCTCTTTAAGTCATTAGTTGAGAAATTTTGTTATAGAATTATTCTAAAGATCATTAAGTCTAAATATAAATTTTAGATATAATAATAATCAAAATGTATGTGGTACTCAAGGTTTAAAGTATAAGAAATATCACTGCACTTCTACCATTTGTCAATAAAATGTCGCACAATGTGAGATATAAGGATATATATGTATACATAATTATATATACATATATTATACTATTAAAGCCTCAAGATTCTGAAAATTAATAGTATGATAACACTTAAACAATAGTCATATGTTATCATACTATTAATTTTCAGTCATATGTGTCAATTTGTTACTTATATGAATGAATAAATAAATGGATTATCTCAACTTGATAATTTATACTCTCATGCATATTTAAGAAAATAAGTTTCCAGATGCTGGCGGCACATGCCTGTAATCCTAGCTACTCGGGAGGCTGTGCTCTGGAGATCTTTCAGCTACGTTGGCTTGAAAAGTCCTCTTATCTCCAAATAATTACCAGAAAATTGAAAGTGGAGCTGTGGCTCAAAGTGGTAGAGTGTTAACTCAGGTTTACCAACTCAGCTCTAAGATAAAGCTCCACAACAACAATAAAAGAGAAGAAAAGAAAAGATATCTAAATCACTTAACTATAAAATGTTCACAGATTCCAAGTGCCAGTGTCTTACTCCTGTAATCTTAATTAATCAAGAGTCTAAGATGGTAGGATTGAGGTTCAAAACCTGCCCAAGCAGGAATGTCCATGAGATTATATATTCAATTAGCCACTAGAAAACTAGAAGTGGTAGAGTGCTAGCCTTGAGCGAAAAAGCTCAGGGATAATACCCAAGCCCTGAGTCATGCCTAGACAAAAAGAAAATACAAGTTCACAGTTTGTATGTACATGTACATACATGTCTGTGTACATGTATATACAAGACATAAAATATTAAATGAAATTGCCGACCTCAATAAATATAAATGCAATATAATTTATATACATTTATATATTTATATATAAAATATATTTATATATAATTTATCCAGTAGCATAACTGTTTTGTAAATCAGAATTATAACTAATTATAACTGATAATTAAAATTATATTAAAACATTTTGGCATATTTAACAGAATTCTGTAGTTTATTTTAAAGTATACATATGTAAAAATTATGTCCTCAACAGTGGAAGGGATACTAGATTTATCATTTATAAAAATGGATTCAATTTATGAGAAAATATTTGTCATTAAGAAAGAAACATCAACAATGAGATGTACAAATCGTTATGTTGAAAAATGAACTTTACAACTTTGGGTGGAGGGGGGGGTTGGGGTGCCAGGGGAGGGGTGGAGATGGGAAGGGATGAAGGGATGGGAAGGGGAAACAAAGAGTAAGAAAGTAACAAAGAATGAGATGGCTCATATCTATGATCCTAGTTACTCAGGAGGTTGAAATTTGAAGATCATGGCTCAAAGCCAGGATGGCAGGAATGTCTCTGTGAGGCTCTCCTCTACAAATAACCACTCAAAAAAACTGGTGCTGTGGCCCAAGAGGCAAAGTGCTAGCCTTGAGCACAGAGAGGTTCACTGACAGTGCCAGACCTTGAGTTAAAGCCTCACAATTAGAAAGAAAGAAAGGAAGGAAGGAAGAGAGAAAGAAAAAGAGAAAGAGAGAGAGAAAGAGAGGGAGGGAGAGAGAGGGAAAGAGGGAAGGAGGGAAGGAAGGAACGAAGGAAGGAAGGAAGGAGGGAGAGAGAAAAAAGAATAAGGATTAGAAGTTATACTGATTTAATATATACTATACTATAATTTTACACAATGTAGAGTCATGAGATTTCTCTGAACACACTGATTCTTAAAGATCATGGTTAGTACCCGTTAGTATAAGAACTTCACTATAATACAGAAGATAAAATTAACCCCCTTCCAGAAAATAATGCAACTACCTGAATAAAACAATTATTCTCTAATAATTTGCCTTCAGAGAAGAACATATTTCAATAGTTTCTAAAGAAAAAACAACTTAGTCCAAAATATGCATTATTTATCATTATAGCATTTGACAAAAGAAGTGTCAGGGAGAGAAATAAAACATGGGGATTGATTCAGAGTTGAGCAAATGAGAATTCTTATAGAGGTGTGATAACCTAGGTACACAAATTAGCAATCCATTGTCTTAAAAAATCTATTACAAGTACATTCTAGGCCCTCCCATCCAAAGTTGATAATGAGAAAATGGGAAATCATCAGTCAAAGGGAAAGTTTATTTAACAAGTAAGTATGGGAAAGTAACATAAATCACCTGGAAAAAAAAAAAACTAGTGTAGGTTAAAAATCATACTAGAGAGAACAAAAGAGCTTATACATAGGAGTCATCTGATGGTAAAAAGTAGAAAAATAAAAAAAAAATGTTTAGAAGACCATAAACAACATACTGAAATTTTGTGATCTCTGGAAAGGAATTGACTGGCTATTATTATTAAAATTACTATATAAACGTGTGAAAAGGAGTGGTAGAAAAATTTTGAAAAAATAGGAGTGTTTTTCAGTATTTACAGAAAAAATGCAGTTTTAATTACAATAAGCTTAGGAAAGTTCAAAATTGAGAAATATAAATAAAATCTATCACAGTTTTATGCTAAAGCAAAATAAAAAGTGTAACAAATTATAAATTGCTATATATTCTATATGTTAGCAAATAATTAAAATATGAATTAAAATTTTATTGCTAAATAGGCCACTGTAATATCAAAATTTCAGATACCATTATGGAAGTAAAATTACTAGTTATACACAATCTGAAAAAAATTTCACTCAATAGCTTTGAAAAGTCATAACGTAAAGACCTATATGTTAAATTTTAATGTGTATAAAATTTATGACAATGCAGAGTAATAAATCACCTACAATTATATTTTGGTAATGATAAATCATATATGCTTTTTATTTAGATCAATTTTAAGTTAATATATAGTGCATTATAATAAGTTATCACATGTTGTTTCAATACAAATATATATTATGTAATGCTTAAATCAGATTAAATATATCTATTTAATTAAACATTTGCTTTAAAACTCCTTTTTTCTGTCTTTTTAAGGTATTCCAAATATTGTCTTAATACTTAAACAATATAAGAAATTTTTATGGAAACAGAACATAGTACTTATTTGTATTTTTCTTCTATTTTTTCCTTCTGTTTTATTTGTTTTATTTTGTTATTGTAATATTTTTGGTTTTGTGTGAGTACTGGGGCTGAAACTCAGAGCCTTGACTCTCTTGAATTTTTCTGATCAAGGCTGACGTTCTGCTACTTGAAAATCAGCTCCCTTTCCTGGTATTAATATTTATTAAACTTCACCTATGCTTCAGTTTATGCTACCTTATCATGCTCTTCACAGAATGCTATTTTGACTACTCTTACACAAGTTTTACAAAAAAAGAGACTTATAGAAGAGAAGTTAGCTAATGTTACATGGAAAGAAAATGTCACACACAACATTATAAATCTAGTCTATTTGTCCTGAAAGTCCTCTACTGTCATGTAACTTATATCTACTATCCAGCCACACAAATTACATATTAGGTTATAGACTTTGATTTTTTTTTTTTTTTTTGGTCGGTCATGGGGCTTGAACTCTCGGCTTGGGCGCTGTCCTTCAGCTCTTCAGTTAAAGGCGAGCGCTCTACCACTTGAGCTACAGCACCACTTCCGGTTTTCTGGTGGTTTATTGGAGCTAGGAGTCTCACGGTCTCTCCTGCCCGGGCTGGCTTTGAACTGCGATCCTCAGATCTCAGCCTCCTGAGTAGCTAGGATTACAGGCATGAGCCACCAGCACCAGGCTAGACTTTGATTTTTATAAGACATGTTTCTAGACATTCTAAATTATTTTAACTGAGAATAAAGTTTCATATATTTTATTATTTTGATGAATAAACCAGGTATATTATTATTGTTATATTATTTTTATTTTTTTGCTGGTTGTGGGGCATGAACTCTGGGCCTGGGCTCTGTCCCTCAGCTCTTCACCTCAAAGCTAACACTCTACCAGTTGGACCCCAACACCACGTCCAGCTTTTTCTGCTTATGTGGTGCTAAGAAATCAGACCCAGGGCCTCATGCCTGCAAAGCAAGCACTCTACCACTGAGGTAACTTCCCAGCCCAGGCATATTATTTTAATACATTTATTTCATCTTACACATGGACAGAAACTTATTTTGTTAAGTTTCTCTGCATTTATCTTCAGTGATTAACATAATGGTAATCAACAAAGTATTAAGGAAATAACATGAAATAATTAAAAGGTATACAAATATCTACAGAAGTATATGACCAATTCTAGACTGACGTATCTTATTATTGTTGTGCTAAAAGAAGATTAGATAATTATACTTTTTTCTCATGAAATACAAAGACTTATCTCATATTAAATTACTATATCCCAAAATTTTAGTAGTTTCATATTCCTTAATTCTGTGGAAACAGGAATTTTAAAAATGCATTATCCAAGTATTTCACTTGTAACTCTATTTTGAGTTCCTCACAAAGAAGTTTTAACAAGGTTATTATAATTAAACATTTACATTTTTATTTCTTATATAGCCTTTATAACAATATTTTAAAACAGAACTTATTAAAAGACTCATTAGTTTCCATCAAAATAAACAGCATTATTTAGAGAAAAGACAAGATAATTGTTTATAATTTAATCTGTATAAATCTCCATTAAATTTTAATCTTTGTAAACGTGAATGTAACATACCTAAAAATACATGCAAATCAGTACATGGATGTTGTACATATGTGTGGAAATATACATAGGGTTTTGTGCAATTGTACTTGATTGCATATACCCACATAAAGATGGAAAAGAGAGCCTTGTAGGGTGAATATCATTATTTGTAATAATTGTTTTAGTCCAAATGAGAGGGGAAAAGGTTAGAAGTGAAAAAAATATCCCCAGGAGGCATTACATTTTTAGTTATACCTCACAGGAAGACTGCTAATGCTAGAAAGATTGTAATTGGCTTCCCACCTCTAAGATCAGAGTTCCAGGATTTTTGTTTAGAAACTTTGAATATTAAAATGTTGATTTCATTTCTACACATTTTTCCATTAATCAAGCCACAGGCATTTTCACATTTACATATTTTTATTTGAAAATGGTAAAACTAGAATGCTCAGTATAATAATTAATAGAAGTAGGGTTCATTAAGAATCTTTCAAGATATTGGTGAAGTAGAAATATCCAACAGTACTATCATGATGTGGTTGTCATGGGTGCCTTCTGAGTTTTTTTCCTTTTAGAAAAATTAAAAATGAAACAAATCTTATTCTTTTCTAATTTTCTTTGGTATTGGGCCTTAAACTCTGGGTTTATGTTCACTTGACTACCTTTCCTATTCAGATCTGACATTTTACCACTTGATTTATACTTTCAGTCTAGATTTGTGCTTACTACTTGACGATGGAGGGTCATAGACTTTTCTTCTCTGTGCAGGCTTCAAATTGATACTTTTCCGTTCAGAGCCTCCTGAGTGGCTAGGATTGTAGGTGTAAGCCATGTATACATGAATACATGACCAAGTCTTGCCTTTGAAATGTACCTACTGATAAGAGTTTTTGAAGAATAGATGTTTATATCAATTGTTTTTCTAGAGAGAAAATAAGTCCATTTAACATCATATTAAATGAGCAAAACTTCAGACTGGATACTTCCAAGGAACTATCCTACCACATAAACATTAAAAAAATAAAGGAAACCTTGAGGATCTTCAGAAAGAAGCAGTCAAAGCTTAGCGCTAACCACAACCTATCAAGGAAAATGAAAGCTTAAACAGCAACCTACAATCCCCAGTGTGGGTTCTGCTTTCCAGATTCACTTGGAAGAAAGCAGACTTTCTTAATTCTATTTGTTTTCATTTTCCTGAAAATTTCCTGGATGCCTGACAGTAAGGTGTTCTTCTCCTTGGCCTAACTGAATCAAAAACTCAACCAAGATGAAGCAGCATTAAACATACCTTCAAAAATTGTATAAGGGGCAAACAATATGAGATGACTAGTGGGAAAAATAAAACAAACAAACAAACTTGGATATTGCTAGTGTTTCACATCTTAATGACTTTAGGCTAAATAACAGTGAAGTGGAGTTCATTTCAATAAGCATCATTGTATATGGTCAAAGCCTCAATGCAACTGAGCCAATGTGATACTCTCTTAAGAATAACTGAGACATATTCTTGCCTCCTCCTTTGTTTCCCCTTCCCATCCCTTCCCATCTGCTCCCCCTGTCACCCCCCCTCACTAAAATTGTAAAGTTCGTTTTTCGACATAACGTTTTGTACGTCTCATTGTTGCAATGAGTCCACCTGTACTCCTATTTAAACAATTTGTTTTTTTCTCTTCCCCTACACAAATTATACCAACATCAAATACAATGAAAACAGGAGTTATACTGTGGGGGAAGGACATACAAAGTAACAAAGAAATATCTTATAAATATGTTAGAAACAATAGCAAGAAAGAAAAAATATTTGAGTCCTTATCTTGGGGTTCATTTCACTTAACATCTACTTATCTGACCATTTCTGCTTGTCTCAGACATATACTAGTTATTGCAAATAAGGGAAGCCATGGGACCTATGTTTCTTATTACAAATGAGGGAAACCATAAAGCCTATGCTTCTTCGTGTCTGGCATACTTCATTAATATATATTTTTTCCAAGTCTTTCCTTGTACTGTTTGCTGATATTTCCATTTTCTTTTCCCCCCCTTTGGTTTATTCTGTTGTCACTGTTTTTGATTTCTGTACCCTCTGTCTTGTATATAAGTTTATTTTATTTGGGGAAGGAAATAGTGGGACAAAGGGTGAACCTATGCAACAGTGATACTCACTGGACACTATGTTGGAAATGAACTTTACAACTTAAGGGCAAAGGGTATGAAGGAGGAGTGGGAGAAAATGCAGGAGAAGTGTATACTGTTCAAAAACAAATGTGCTCACTAACTTACTTATGTAACTGCAACCCCTCTGTATATCACCTTTACAATTTTTTTTTTAAGTGAAGAAGAAGTTCAGGCCATTTTAACTCTCCTAAATAACCTGGGCCTCTTGTCTCTTTCTGTGAGTCAGTCTCTAAAATACTAAAAGGAAAAAGTTCCTTCTTTTTTCTTCTTTTTTTTCCTATCTCCCTTTTTTTCCTCTCTCCATATCTTCTTTTCTTTATACTGTCCCCCACACTTCTCTCTTTCTTACTTTCTTACCCACCTTTGTCAGTTCTCCCAATTCCAACATTCAGGAAAACACTTGACAAAAACCATGCTGAACACACTAAAGGAATAGTTCTTACAAAAAATATGAAAGTCTTCCAAAAATATAACATTATAATTTTTAAGAAAAGATACTAATCAGCTGGCAACAGGAATAAAAATAACAAGATTGAAAATAAAAAAATAACAAGATTGAAAAAAGGAGAAATTGACCTCCAATTACTTGATGTTAATACAATTGACATTTAGCTGGAATGATTAAAATAACTGAGGCATATTGAAAATAACTAAAATTCCAATGATGCAATTAAGAAAATAGGTACTACAAAAATAGCAATGATTTAAGAAATACAATCAATACAGAAAACTAATATTTTCTTTCACTAGCAACTAATAATCCAGAAGGAAAATGAATTAAAAATCTATTTCCAGTACCATTTCCCATAATAAAAGAATGTAAGAATAAGTTCATCTAGTGAGATTAAAAGTTTTTATATTCATGGAAGTAATGAAGGACAATATAAATCAATAAAATGACATTTGGAATGTCTCAAATTGATAAAAAAAAAAAGCATGGCCATGAAAATCCAAAGAATCTACAGGCTTAATGTGATCACTATTAAAGTTATAAGGTCCCTTGTTTTAAAAAAAAAATGGAAAAGTCACACCAAATAACATGAATTTCCAAAATTCAAAGAATTCCAAACTATTTTACAAACAAAACCAAGTTTAACCTTTGTGCAAGTCTGCAAGTCAAAGGCGTTGATTACGGGCTGGGAAGGTGGCTCAGTGGTAGAGCGCATGCCTTGCATGCATGAGGCCCTGGGTTCGATTCTCAGCACCACATAAGCAAAAAGAAAAAAGCTGGAAGTGGTGCTGCGGCTCAAGTAGTAGAGCCCCAGCCTTGAGCTGAAGAGTTGAGGGACAGCACTCAGGCCCAGAGTTCAGGCCCCACGACCTGACCTCCCAAAATAAAAAAATAAATAAAATAAATTAAAAATAAAAGTCTTGATTAAAAAGCGGAGACAAATGTTTACAAACAAGACCACACTAAAGCTACCAGTACAAATATGTTTATTGCAGCACTATTTACTATAGCTAAGATATGGAACCAACCCAGATGCCCCTCAGTAGATGAATGGATCAAGAAAATGTGGTATATATACACAATGGAATTCTATTCCTCCATCAGAAAGAATGACATTGCCCCATTTGTTAGGAAATGGAAAGACTTGGAAAAAAATATATTAATGAAGAAAGCCAGGCCCAAAGAAACATAGGTCCCATGGTTTCTCTTACTTGCAATATCTAGTATATGTCTAAGTCAAGCAGAAAAGATCAGATAAGGTGATGTTAAAGAAATGTACCCTAAGATATGTACTCAAATGTTTTTTTTTTCTTTCTTCCGATTGTTTCTAACACATTTATAAAATGATTTCTTTGCTGCTTTGTATGTCCTTCCCACACGGTATAACCCCTGCTTTCACTGTATTTGATGTCGGTATAATTTGTGGAGGGGAAGGGGAAAAACAAGTCGTTTAAATAGGGATACAGGTGGACCCATTGCAACAATGAGATGTACAAGTCGAACTTTACAACTTTGGTGTGGGGGGCGGGCAGCGGGTAGGATTGGGTAGGGGGCCAGGGGAAGATGGGAAGGGATGGGAAGGGGAAACAAAGGAGGAGGTTTCAAAGCTTGATAAGAAATGTACTCATGTAATTGCCCATGTAATTGTAACCCCTCTGTACACTATTTTCACACACACACACACAAGCTGGGAGAGAACAAGGGGAGGGGTGACATTGTTCAGAAATAAATGTTCTTTATTTGACTTATATACATGCAACCCCGGTACATCACCTTTACAATAACAACAAAATGTATTAAAAGAAAAAAGTATGTTGACTAGCATGAATATACATGTAAGTCAATGGAATAGAAGTTGTCTAGTAATAAACCCATGCATGTATGAGAAATTAACTTTCTGCAATTGTATGTTTATTCAATAGGATTCAGAAGAGTTCCTTCAAAAACAGTTTTTCAATATCTGGATAATTGCATGTATAAGAACTTTCTCACCATTTAAAAGCATTTTAAAAATCAATTCAAAATGTATCAATGACTCAGAAAAATGTGCTAAATCCACAAAACCATTAAAGTAGAAAAAATATATACTCTGGAATTAAATAATGAATTTTGTTTTTTGGTATGCTGCATCAAGGTTTCTCTTTTCAGTACCAAAATCTATGTTGGTTTCCTTAGGGTTCTGTACCAAAATACCAGCCGGGTCACCTTTCAGACATTCTTTGAGCATTTTTGAAAGTTCAAGGTCTGATAGTAATATGCTTCCAAGGTTATTCTTGCTTGACTTTTTTGAGCTGAGTCTGTTCCATGCTTTACTCTTGGATTTGATATGTCCTAACAACTGTTATTGACACATAGCTTACAGTTGCAACCCCCCCCATCCTTTTCTCTATCGATACATAGTGTTATTTTCCTGTGACTTCATATCATTTTCCAATAATGATGTCATTTTTTTCATTTATTAAGTGTCTAGTCTCTCCATGTGTAACCTTAGCTTAACTAATAGTATCTGTACAGATGTAATTTTAAAGGACGTTTAGTTTCTGTAGAACTAGAGTTAAAACTTCAACATATAGTTTTGGAGGACACAGTTCTATCCATGAAAATTGTGAGTATTTCTGTAAAAATAGATGAAACTGTAAAAACATGAGCATAAGTGAAAAAAGCCAAACAGTAAAGGTCAGATATAATATTTTATATTGTATGAAATTTCCAGAATAGGTAAGATCTTAGAAAACAAATTGTTGTTATTCACTATAGGGTAAGAAGGTAATGGAGAATCACTGTGTAATAGGTTACAATGCTCTTGATTAGAATAAAAATTTATTGATGTCATGAAAATATTTGGAATTTATATTAATCTTCTAAGATTTCCATGACAAACTATCCCAAAAATTGAATGGTTTGCCAGCCACAATTCAAGATCAAAGTATTAATGTTCTTGATTTCTCATGAGGTAGCTTTATCTCTTTGCCCTGAAGATGGCTGATTTCTGACTTCACATGACATTTTCTTAACTACAGGTTAAACTAGTGCTTTATTTCTTAAAAGCACACAAATCCTTTTAAATGACAGATCAAGCCTTATGGTCTTATTTAACATCTACTACAAGTATGCATTCTATAAATACAGACATATTTAGCTTTTGTTTTGAAAATATTAATTTTAGATGGGGCAAAACATAGTATAAGACAGAATCAGAGTTAGGGTAGGAGGCATATTTTGCTATTGCAATAATTTCAATGAGTGATCAACATTAAAATAGATATTTTAAAGTGAATTTCTTGTTAATAAATTGAAAAAGTCCTCTATTATCTTCAAACAATTTATATAACTATATACACAGTTAAATAAAGCTCATGTATAATACAGATGCCATTTTCATAACTTCAACTTCATGAAAATGAAAAAGTAAGATTTATTATTTAAGATATATAATAGCTACATATAAATTGAATTATGAAACACCAACTGGACCTTTATTTTAGAGATTATGCAGAAAAATTACTTCAATTGAAATATTGGCATAAATATGATGTTTTGCTTTTTCAATATTTTTATTATCTTTCAGTAGCTGTACAAATGAGTTACCGTATATTAACCCAAGCAGTTTAAAAATACAGTGCATCTCAATCAAGGTCACCCCTTTCAATATTCTCACCCACCCCTCCCAAACCACCCTTTATTTTATTTATCTTAATTTTAGGTTATGCATTGAATATTTTGCCATTCAACAAAGTTGTTTATGTGTACATGCATTTTGTTCTGGGTCATCGCTGCAGCATCTTCAACCTCTTTTATTTAGTTTTAAAATCAACTCTCTGAAGATAATCACCCAAGCATAATTATGTCTTAATTATCTGTATGGTAAGCTACCATTATTTTTTTGTATTATTTACTCACCCTTGCTTATATTAGAATATTCTAACATAATCATTTAGAGATGATTACATATTATGTTTTTGCTTTTTGGTAGTTTATTGGAGATAAAAGTATCCAAAACTATCCTGCCCCAGCTGGTTTTGAACTGCAATCCTCAAATCTTCTCTGCCTCCTGAGTAGCTAGGATTACAGGCTTTAGCCACAGTCACCTGACATACATTATTCATACTCTTATATTATAAATAATTTAAGATATAATATATTACATATTATATAATATATTAATATGTTATATAATATAATGTATAGCAGACAATAGGCATAAGTATATAACTCATAAAATTTTATATTCTAACTATGCTATATTTCTTACTTAATTTATAGTGATGTTTTCCTGAAGGCAACAACTTATTTATAAAATGGCAATTGAAACTAAGCTGTTAAATTGATCAAAAGTTTTGCTAAATTTACTATTTACTTTCATTCTTGGATATATATATATATATATATATATATTATATATATATATATATATATATATATGAGGCAAGATGATTTCTGCATCCTTTCTCTCCTTGCAATAATATCTTAAAATTGTGAGAAGATTTATAATTAACCCAGTACAATGGTACAGAATAAAAGAGGCTCCTGGGTCATCCATGGACACTGGCTTTGCCAATTTAGTTAAGTCTCTAAAAACAATCCTGATTTATTCATAACAGTCAAGGACAAAATAGGGACACACTGTCCCCAAATCCCCATCAGAGCTCTTTTGTATGTGACAACTCCCTCATGAGATCCACAGCATTTACCCTTCTCAAATGCACAAATTCCAAACTTTTTTTTATGCTGTAAGTTCTATTCTCACATCAATTCCCCAAACTAGATTGGCATACAGGATTCATTGGACTGAACTAGTGTTATGATACAAAAGAAAAGAATAGGCAGAAACACAAGAGCAACAGGGGAAATAGGGAGGGAACAAGAATGAGAGGAAAAGGTTGAGAAGGAGAAAAGGAAGGGATAACATTTTATGACTACTTTATTGTATTCAGTACTATAATACTTGACATTGTTTTGTCATCTCTCACTTCTCCTTTCTAATCTCTTAGCTGCTGAACTATGAAAAATGTCTCTTTTTTTTAAATGTGGTTAATTGGAGATCTTACAGACTTTGGGTTTGAACTATACATGACCCTCGTATTTCAGCCTCCTATGTGGCTAGGATGATGGGTGTGAGACCTAGATGCAAGAGAGTATAATCATTCTGCAGTCTCTCACCCTGCTTTATGTTTTATTTCTTCATGCCTACATTAACTATACTATCTCTTTCTGTCTTTTTTCTGATACATTTTTAGGGATATGGAAGGAATTTCCTATATACATAATATGAAATACTGTATTAGTCTATACTTGTCACTGTTCAGCATGAAAGTATATCTATCTATAAAAGCGCAATAATACCTTTGTTTTCTAACAAATCTGTTTACCAGAAATATTTATGACATTAATTATAAAAAAGAATCTATCATTAAATGCTTTTGATGCAATTTCTATATTTTTATATTTATAAAACATTTTTAGATTAGATATAGTTTACCTTCATGATTACTCATACTTGTGAACCACTATTTCTTTTTGCTAAATTGCTGAAAATTTTGATTTCTTATATTCAATCATACAAATAAGTGTTTCAGTAAACTTAATAAACATAATGGCCATGCTATACATTCATCAAAATGCCTACAATTTTTGATACTTTGATTCTTAATTTTATTATAATATTCCAATATTAGTAAATTTAGAATCTAATTGAAATGCAATTCTATTATTTACTTTTCTTGTTTATTTACTCTATAAATACATTCATATCAATGAAAATATAATAAAATATTGAATTTATTGTGTACAAATTATTTATCATTTATATTTGGTACATTTAATTTTATAAATTTATGTAAAAATTTGACAAAGAATTTCTTCCTTTTTAAAGGAAAAATAATTTCTTTCTTTTTAAATAAGTAATCGTACAAAAGGCATATGATCAAATAATGTATACCTGTTGTATGATTCTAGGGATGCTTTTCTACTTGCTTGGAAGTTATAGGCTATCATATATTAAAAATAAAGTATTATGGTTGTATATCATCATGCTTTCTAACAAATCATTTCATAAAATACACTCCTAATACAATTAATGTTTCCTTATTTTTTAATTATTTTAATATTAGTGACACAAATATGTGGTCTAGCAATTTACATTGCTATGGAAATTATGATTTGGCTAATCTCTCGTCACTATTTAAATTATAATGCCTTTTACCACTTTATGTATAGTGTTCTAAATTAAAATTAAAATTGTAAACACTCATTATTTTGTCATGATTCAACCAGTAAACGTTTTTTTTTTTCTTGGTAACCAGGCTTAAACCAGGATTTGGTGCTACCCTTCAGCAGTTCTGCTCAAGGCTAACACTCTACAACTTTGAGCCACAGTTTGACTTTTGATTTTCTGGTGGTTAGTTGGAAGTAAGAATCTCATGGACTTTGCTTCTAAGACTGGCTTTGAACTGTAATCCTCAGATCTCAGCCTCTCAGTAGCTAATACTACAGGCATGAGACACCAGCCCCCTGGCCAGAACACATATTTTGAAAACTATTATATCTGAGTTACTCATTCAAAATGTAATACTCAGATTTTTACTAATACTGTCAGATAATTTTTTGAAGAAATAGGTTGTTGAATTTTGCAAAAGTTATTTTTTGGTATTTTATTTTTATTGTAAAGGTGATATACATAGGGATTACAGTTACATAGGTAAGGTAATGAGTACTTTTTTTTTTAACAGTATCAGTTCTTCCCTTGTTTTCTCCCAGTTTTTTTACTCCTGACCTCCCTTCCCTACAAATTGTATAGTTCATTTTCAACATAGTGTCTAGTGAATATTGCTGCTGCATTTATTCACTCTTTTTCCCCACCATTTCTGTGTTCCCCTTACCCTCTCCCAAACAGATAAAAACTTACAAACAAGACAAAAGGTAGAGGAATCAAGAATAATGACAAAAAAAAAAAACAAGAAAAACAGACTTCTCCACCCTCCCAAAATACCAAAAAACCCTGGTGTTTCTATTTCTTGGAGTTCATTTTGGTAAATATCATCTTATATGATCATATTCACATAATTATTTAGTCTTTGTTATCCTCTCCTAAGAATATCTATTTCTGTTCTTACTGTGTAAATGTCTAGAGTCCTGTATAATTCATCATGTCTAAGTATAATTTTCCATTGTGTTTACTTGTACATTTATAGGCACCTTCTAATTACTATATTAAGGGAAAACATGCAATCTATGTTTATTTGCATCTAGTTTCCTTAGCTTAATATAATTTTTTTCAAGGCTTTAAATTTCCTTATGAATGGGGTGATGCCATTCTTTCTGATGGAAGCATAGAATTCCCTTGTGTATATGGAACACCTTCTGTTCATCCACTGAGGGGCATCTGGATTGATTCTGTATATTGGCAATGATAAACAATCAAGTTCTTACCACATCTGAACTGATGAGTCATAATAATTTTTCTTTTATGATTTACAGATATTTGGTTACAGTGATACAAAAATACCCAATATGGGTTTGTAATCTTTTAATTTATATTAGAAGTGCTAGATGCTGAATAACTATCAAATTATATAAAACTTTTAACAGTTTTGTATTTGTCTTATTTAGAGTCAGGGATGGCAGGTATTGTGAAAGTCTTATTATATTTTTTCCTTAGTGCATTTGATCAGATAAAAGGAATATTCTTTAGTTTCAGAAATAGAACCAGATCAATGTCTTCCATCTCTAAAGATTTTGCTAACACAAAAATCACTGAGTATAGATAAAACATAATTCTCCTCTTGCCCTCTGTTGTAGAAGAAAAAGGAGAAAAACTTAGATTCTTGAAGAGGGATGTGCATATGACAATACAAGATGATGCTAAGTGAAATGAACCCCAAGATAGGTCCACAAAAGGTTTTAACTTTGTTGCTGCTGTTTTTAATATATTTATAATATACTACGCAATTTTTTGTTTCTGTTGTATGGTCTTTTCCCATGGTATAACCCCGCTTTCACTATAGTTGATTCCAGTGCCCTACATCTTGTATATATATTTTTCTAATTTGGGGAGGGGAAGGGAAATAACAAAATGCTCAAATAAGGATACAGGTCGACCCATTTTAACAATAAGATGTACAAGACATTAAGTTGAAAAGAAACTTTACAACTTCATGGTGGGGGGGTACAGTTGGGGAGGTGGGGAAGGAAGGGATGATAGGAGTAAAACAAAGGAGGGGGTAAAAATGCTCTATAAGAAATGTACTCATTACCTTACTCATGTAACTGTAACCCTTCTGTGCAGTATCTTTACAATAAAATACCTATTAAAAATAAAAATAAAATCAGTATCTACATGAAAAAACCTTTGTTACAATACAAAGACTTACTTTTTTATTCTTCTTTATTTACTTAGATAAATTACTAGAAAGAGGACTAAGGCGTGGAATTAGTTTGTCTTCTACATTGCTCAAGATGTCAAGATAATTTTACATATTAAATTTTAGAATGTTATTCAAGTTTCTTTTTTTAAATACTAGGACAAGTTTTAGAAAATTATCTGTTAATGTTTAGAATTGTCTTAAACAGTAATGCTGAGACAAATGCAAAGCCATTTGAGTTGATGGTTTAAGAAGTTAGAAGGGAGAGGAAAGTAAAAGAAAATCACTTGTGACACATAAATCACTCTAATCAAAACTTAACTCCCATGTAGACTCTCCTAATATAAGAACTAATAGTAATGTGACTGCAATAAATTGAGCTCAAGAGTAATGATGCATATTTATTTTTTTATAATTTTACATTTTTCTTTGAGTTGCATTATTTTCTTGATCCTGTTGTTTAGGCATCCTAAAAAACAGTTCGATATGTACTTTATCTGCAAGTTTTTGTAATCAGTTATTCTTGTAGTCCTCCAAATTTTTTCTATCCATTACCTTAATTATCTGAACATTAGGATAATTAGGATAAAGAAGTTGGCCACCAGTTGTAATGTGAATTACATAAAAAATGTTGAATTATATAAAGAAATTTCTTTTTGTCCATTAACCTTTAACCTATCATTTCTGTTTTAATTTCCTTAATGTAATATACATATATGTTAAGTTAACCAGTGATTTTCCTAAAGTTTTACTTTGCTTTTCCTTGAGTTATCCTGAGGATAAATACTTAGGACTCTGCTACAAAAATTATTGCCCTTACTTTGTATTGAAAGATTGCGGTTCTATGTATATACAAAGATGCAGGATATCAAAATTTAGTACAGTGACAACAGGGATATGCCTTAGGGGAAAGAACATACAAAGGAAACAACAACAACAACAAAATAGTAAAATCACATGGTACATTTAAAACAGTAACAATAATGACAGACCTCTTGTGTCCATATCTTGGGGTTCATTTCACTTAGCATCAGCTTATATGGTCATTTGTTTTTGAGCTTTTTATCTCATCTGATAAATTTATCCTATATGGATGCTAATTATTGCAAATAAGGGAAACCATAGGACCTAAATTTCTTTGGGACTGGGTAACTTCACTTAAAATGATTTTTTTCCAAGTTTTCAATTTCCTAACAAATTGGTCGGTGTTGTTCTTTCTGATGGAAGCATAGAATTCTATTCTAGATTAAATGCTGAAGTAAAGACACAGGATGACCCATTGCAATGAAGATCCATAGGACAGTGTATTGGAAATGAACTTTACAACTTCAGGGGGTGAGGTGGGAAGGGATGATAGGAGTGTAGGAGCTAGAGGAGGGAAGGGATAGTGGGACAACAAGGAAAGGAAGGGGTAATAATGATCGACAAGTCATATTCTCATTGCCTTACTCATATAACTGTAACCCCTCCGTACCACATCTAAACAATAAATTAAGAAAAGATTGCATTTTAAATCTTGTTGGTTTTACATTGTCTTAATCATTAAAGTATAGTGTTATTTGATAATAACTAACACTAGTTTCTGGCTCTCCATTGTGCTATTCTTCCTAATTGAATTCGGTAACTGACATGTAAACTAATCTCTATTGTGAAGTCAGAATATTCAGGTTTGAATCTCAGTCTCATACATAATAGAAAACATTAATTATTATTATTATCATGTCTAAGCCTGATTTTCCTTATCTATAAAATAATAACAATCATGATAACCTATTATTGTGCCATAAAATAAATACAATTATGCAATAACTCTTTTGTTATTTCTGACCTAATATTTCATAAATATTAGATAACTTGTTACCAAAAATCATTAGGATAAAGTCAGTTCAAAATTAATTGAGGATTCAATGTTCTTGTCAGATTTGAAAGTTTTATGTATTATTTTGTAGTTCTTTAAAATGAATTTATTTTATGTGTCATTATTCTATTAAGAAATCTTTGTAAATGCTGGGCACTGGTGGCTCACTCCTGTAATCCTAGCTACTTAGGAGGCTGAGATCTGAGGATCGTGGTTCAAAGCCAGCCCGGGCAGGAGAGATCTTGAGACTCCTATCTCCAATAAACCACTGGAAAACTGGAATTGGCGCTGTAGCTCAAGTGGTACAGCACTTTTGTTGAGCTGAAGAGCAGAGGGACAGTGCCCGGGCCCAGAGTTCAAGCCCCACAACCACCAAAAAAAAAAAAAAAATCTTTGTAAATTAAATTGGACACTTTGGGCAAAGGCTTTTGTTTCACATTAATTTGCAACAAAAAATTTGTGAAGATTTTAAAATTACTTGTTTGAAATTTTGTAACAGATCTTGAAAATTTATCAGATCCTGTCATTTTATATTTATTTTCACAGAGAAGTTCAGATAATTAGGATAAAGAAGTTGGCCACCATTTGTAATATGAAAATGTAACAGAAGAGAAGCAAGTTACACTAAAGTCATGATTGCATTTTGCAGCAAGATGTGAGATTCTCTTGAATGAATATAAATTTCTGTAGTTTGCTTAACTAATTTTTGTTTTTGTTAAAATGTATTAATTTTATAAAGAGGATTCATGATAGTTTTTATGCATGCATATATGAATATATGCATCCTCAAATTCACCTCCTCAATCACTCTTACCCTTCTCTTCATATTATAAAAATCATACTAATGTATTTCATTATAATCTTCACATATGCACATTAAATAATTATTTTTGAATTATTATGCTTCAAATACCTTTCATTCTTTAGATACATTTAAGAATGATTAAGCAGATGGAGTGAAATAGAGAAAATCTACCTATATATAATTGCTTCAGTGATATATCTTTTTCTGATATCTAGTAAATGTGGATATAGAATAAACTATTGTTTTGACTAAAATTTCATAGAAAGTATATTTATCATAATATTTGAGATTTTATGTTATGGTAATTTTATATGAAAATTAATGAAATTTATGTTCCTCTATTTATTTACATATGGATTAATGCAAATTTAAAATGCTCATCTTATTTAAATAAAAGAAAAATCATATTATAGGACTATTAATTAAAATATAACTGTGGATAACTATAAGAAATTATTTGTTGGTGTTTTAATAGAAATTATCAAATAAATAATGAAAATACAAAAGCACATGATGCTTGTATTAGAAACTGAAATGAGAAATTTTCTGCCTAACAGGAAGAATTACATGATAGTTGTAATACTTGACATAGGATATTTTGTAGAAAAGTTTCAATGCATTTCTTATGCAGAAATGAATAACAAATTAAAGGAGAAGCAGACAAAAATGGTAGTTGCTTCCAGACTTTTGGTATTACCCATCTACAAAAGAAATAAGTTTTATGGAAGCTCAGTATATATTTTTCATATTTTTGTTAATAAAAACTGCAATCTAAGTGACTACAATCACAGAGAAGAAATATTTTACTTGCTTATAAATTGCACATTTGCATTTTAAGCATTATATACAAGTGAATATCTGTCTAAAGTCATTAAAAATGGGTTATACTAACCAGCTTTAAAATCCTATGGCTAATTTTTCTTCTGGTTTTATAGATTTAAAGAGACTCTATCAGGAAGATTATAGCTAGTTAAACACATGTGCCATGAATATAAATATATTTTGACAATGCTGTAGAGAATGTACATTTTTTAATAAGAGAAAAACTCTAACCATTTCAGAATATTTTATAGAAATTTGTTTTAAGACTCAATTTAATTTCCATATTTACATGAAATATAATATACTTACTTCTGGTGATAAAAATAACAGTTTATAATACAGTATATAAAAGAAGCCAAACCTATTAATTATTATTTAGAAATGTGGCTTCCCCATATCTCTTTTTTTGTATCAAATGTAATCTGAGACCAATGCACTAGCCTAGATGAATAAGCCAATAAAATTAATATCAGGGCAAGGCAAGAACAGTCAGGATGACAATATCCACTGGTTATACATGGTTTCAGATATTTAAGTCATATTTAGATAAGCAATAAAATATAGTTTTAAGTAGTACTTTTAATTATTAATTATGATTTTAAGATCTTTTATGTATGAAGAATAGTAAACTGAAAGCGTTTCTGCTGAACTGAATGTCAATATATGATGAAGAGAGAAGAAAAAAAACCAAAAAGCAGGGAACAGATGGCTTATTTCAGATATATTTGCAATGCACATTAAAGCAAACTAGCTTCTAGAATTCTTACCACTATTCTTTATCTTCACTTATTTTTCTCTTGGTACTAGTGATTAAACTCATTCTATTTGTGGGTGAAAATTCTATGAGGAAAGTAATCCACTAGATATGAAATAAACTTCATTGGAGCCCTTTTTCTTTCTTTTTTGTTTTTTTTTTGTTTATTTATTGTCTTTTTGTCTTTTTTGGTATTGGAGATTGAACCCACGATGTTGTACTTGTCAGGCAAGTGCTTTGCCACTGAACTATCAGCTGTGGCATATAGGAGTATAGAAAATTAACCATGGTTTCACAGTACATAGCAATTTCAATGAATTTAAAAGTTGTATTATTGGTTAATTTTGTGATAATAGATGATAGTATCCTGTCAATCAATGTACTTTCAGTGGTTGGATGATCTTTGACTTTGTATAAGATATATTAAATATTGTAATCTTGTAGATACTAGATTTGTGGGTTGGTTGTGATTACTAATATTGCAGAACAATGGTAAAATAGAAAATATTGATAGATCAGTGAAGACATGTTTGAGTTATAAGAAGCTAAAGTAAACTTTATAATTGTTAATAGTAGAGGAATGAACATATGGAGTAGCAAGAGGTTGAAGAACTTTTAGACATTTAAATTGAGTAGCCTACAGGGAGTCCAAGGGCAGAAGATCAAAAAAGAAGGAGATAAATACGCATGCTAGAAAGCATTAACTTGAAATATATAGGAAAAAAAAACTGTATGAAGAGTCGTCAGAAGTTATAAAACCATTGTAATAAGACCAGAAAGATTTCCAGAACTATATATGATACAGATGAAAGAGGCTAAAGAATAATCATTCAAGATAATAATTTTAAATAAGCCAGAATACAATTCTTATTTATATTTGTAGATAGATGTTGGTGAATAAAAATAAGTCTTTCATAACTCATTTGTCCTAGAGCAGGCTCTGCAGTAGCTTTGTATTTTGCAAGTCTTGGGGCTTAAACTCAGGGTCTGGGGACTGTCCCTGAGCTTCAATTGCTCAAAGCTGGCACTCTACCACTTGAGCCTTGGATTTTTCTGTTTATGTGGTATTGAGGAATCTAATCCAGGGCTTCAGACATGCAAGGCAAGCACTCTGCCACTAAGCCACCAAGTTTGTTTGTTTGTTTGTTTGTTTTCCAGGGCTGAGGACTGAACCCAGGGCCTTGCGCACCAGGCAGGCGCCCTTCTGCTGGGCTAAATTCCCAGCCCCGCCCCGCACCAAGTTTTTAATGGTAATGATTCTGCGAAATTTGAATTTCGGTTAAATATAAGAATATGTAATTAACAATAATTTCATTATTCAAAAAGAGAAAATTCAAGAGAAGTAATATAATACAAAGTTGAATAATGGCAATATATGATGAAGAGAAAAGAAAAAAAATACAGGGAAGAGATGGCTTATTTCAGATACATTTGCAATGCACATTAAAGCAAACTAGCTTCTAGAATTCTTACCACTGTTCTTTATCTTTACTTATTTTTCTCTTGGTACTAGTGAATAAACTCAGGCTTTTAATTTTCAATTGTTTTCCTCATACTTGTTTTCTTTTTTTTTTTTTTTGCTAATTTTATACCAAGATGGCAAGCTAGGATATAATTGAAGATGGAAAATAAACAGTAATACACAGAGTACAAATTGGTACAATGACTGACAGATCATTTCTGAATAATCCAAGTTAGTTTTTCTCTCCTGAACTAATTCATTCCACTATTTAGAGAATACAGAATTCAGTTACAAATCATATCTATTAGTTTTCTGAAAATATCAATATATTTTTTTTTTGTCGGTCGTGGGGCTTGAACTCTGAGCCTGAGCGCTGTCCTTCAGCTCTTCAGCTCAAAGCGAGCGCTCTACCACTTGAGTTACAGCACCACTTCCAGTTTTCTGGTGGTTTATTGGAGATAGGAATCTCACGGTCTCTCCTGCCCAGGCTGGCTTTGAACCGCAATCCTCATATCTCAGCCTCCTGAGTAGCTAGGATTACAGGAGTGAGCCACCAGCGCCCGGCAATATCAATATTCTTAAAGTGATCCTTTCTAAAAGTTATTCATGTTTAGAAGTATTACTTTAGCAAATGTGCTTTCTAAGTTTGGCTGTTCAATTAGAATGATTCATTACATTAAAATATAAAATACAATCTTTAAAATATATATTGAGTGATGTTCAGATATACTTACTTTTCAATGTATTATCTTCTTTGTAGGTGAAATACAATGGCAAATAGGTAACAATCACAAGAAAGATGTACATTGACAAAAGGAAACCAAATTTACTGTTACTTATTTTAACAGTCTTAATGTGAGTCATATGTAAGTTCATAAGAACATCCTAAGAGTAAATCTATGGGTTTAAAGTTTTGTCAAAGAAATTCTTTCTTTCAAAGAAATCTTACCATTTAAAAAGCAATTTGCGGGGCTGAGAAGGTGGCTCAGTGGTAGGGCACTTGCCTTGCATGCTTGAGGCCCTGGGATCAATTCCTCAGCATCACATAAGCAAAAAGAAAAAAGCCGGAAGTGGTGCTGTGGCTCAAGTGGTAGGGCGTTAGCCTTGAGCTGAAGAGCTGAGGGACAGTGCCCAGGCCCAGAGTTCAGGCCCCATGGCCAGATCAAAAAAAAAAAAAAGCAATTTACCTGATTCATATCAACTTGGATTTTGCCAAATCTACAAAGAAATTACTGTCAATCTTTCAATGTTTACTGAAAAATAACCCTTCATCAGCATACCTAGACTCACATACAGTACTATTTCATGATTAAGTTTGAAAACTTCATTCATGTGGCTGGACAACTCCAGAATTTTATATTTCCCAACCCTTAGTGACTTTGGATGGAATAAAAAATGACTAGAAAGTCATATTATGAACAAGTTCTTACCCTTACTTTAAAGAACACATGAGAAGTGTGTTCTTTATATTAAAGGAATGAGAAGTCTTTTTTCCTTGGTTTCACGAAGGAAAAAGAATCTACAGAATCACCAACCAAAAATGTGCTATAAAATCACCTGTTAAAACATATTACAGGGACAATTTTTAAAATGCTCTTAAGAAAATGAAACTGTATAAATTAAGAATAGGGAGATTTGTCTTCGTGTAGCTATGTCTTGAACATTGCTTTTTGGGAAATGTAAAATGTTCTTGAAGATCAGTCATTTTTACTTGATGATAAATACTTTACAATTTCTCAAAAGAGCTTAAAACCAGAGTTAGTTTAAGCTTCTACTAAAATAAGGAAAGAGGCCTGTAAAACTGTTAAATTACATGGAACATTAGTAAAAATAAATCAAACTTATAAAAGACATGGGAGCTAGGCATTGTGACCCAGGCCTGTAAACAGAGCTAGTTGGAGGTAAAGCCATACAGATGAGCAGAGAAGGACAGCCCTGGAAAAGCTGTGGACACATATATTAAAAAGAAAATACAATTATATTAATTGATTTCCGTATAATGAACTAGCTTTCCATCCCTGAAATGAATTCTGTTTGATCATGGTGTATGATTTTTTTGGCCAAAATTTGGTTGAGAAGTTTTGCATCAATGTTCATCAAAGAAATGGTGTATAGTTCTCTTTCTTTGATGCAAAGCCATAGTAATCAAAACAGCTTGGTACAGATCTAAAGACCAATGTAATCAAATTGAAAACCCAGAAATGAACTCACAGACCTATAGCCATCTAATCTTTGATAAGGGAACTAAAAAAATAGAATGGAAGAAAGACAACCTCTTCAATAAATGGTGCTGATAAAATTGGTTAATCACTTGTAGGAAACTGAAGATAGATCCTTATATATCACCCTGCACCAGAATCAACTCCAAATGGATCAAAGAACTTGGAGTCAAACCATACACTTTGAAAACGTTACAGGATGAAATAGGAGAAACCCTAGGTCTCCTTGGCACAGGCTGAAATTTTCTTAATAGAGACCCAGAAACACAATGAATCAAAGAAAGGTTGGACAAAGGGGATTGCATGAAACTGTGGCGCTTCTGCATGGCAAAGGACATAGCTAGCAAGATCAATAGAAAGCCCATGGATTGGGGGAAGATCTTCACTATCCATACAATGGACAAGGGTCTCATATCTAAAATATACCTGGAACTCAAAAAATTAAATCCTCCAACAAGTCCTCAAAGAAACAACTGTGCAATAAATAAGTGGGCTAAAGACTTAAAGAGAAACATCTCTGAAGAGGAAACAAGGATGGCCAATAGACACATGAAGAAATGCTCAACGTCCCTAGCCATAAAAGAAATGCAAATCATAACAACATTGAGATAGCATCTCACCCCAGTTAGAATGGCTATAATCAAGAACTCTAATAATAACAGATGCTGGAGGGGATATGGCCAGAAAGGAAGCCTACTGCATTGTTGGTGGGAGTGTAAACTTGTTCAACCACTTTGGAAAGTAGTGTGGAGGTTCCTCAAAAGACTCCACATAGAGCTCCCCTATGACCCAGCAATCCCACTTTTGGGCATTTGCCCCAACGATCACAAACAAGACCA
>NW_012267275.1:11022679-11026101 GCF_000151885.1 Dipodomys ordii | reverse complement strand
CTAAAGCTACCAGCACAACTATGTTTATTGCAGCATTATTTACCATAGCTAAGATATGGAACCAACCCAGATGCCCCTCAGTAGATGAATGGATGTAGAAAATGTGGTGTATATACACAATGAAATTCTATGCCTCCATCAGAAAGAATGACATTGGCCCATTTGTTAGGAAATGGAAAGACTTGGAAAAAATTATATTTTGAAGTAAGCCAGGCCCAAGAAACATAGGTCCCATGGTTTCCCTTATTTGCAATAACTAGTATATGTCTGAGACTAGCAGAAACAGTCAGATGAGTTGATGTTAGGGGAAATGAACCCCAAGATAAGGACTCAAATGGTTTATCTTTATTGCTATTTTTTCTAACATATTTATAAGATGATTTCTTTGTTGCTTGGTATGTTCCTCCCCCACAGTATAATCCCTGTTTTCACTGTATTTGATGTTGGTATAATTTGTGGAGGGGAAATGAAAAAACAAATTGCTTAAATAGGGATACAGGTGGACCCATTGCACCAATGAGATACACAAGACTTTATGTTGAAAAACAAACTTTACAACTTTGGCGCAGGGCGGGGAACGGGGGGATGGGTGCGAGGAGATGCGGGGGAGGCCTTGGGGGGGTGTTGGAGATAGGAAGTGATGGTAAGGGGAAACAAAGGAGGAGGCAACAATACTTGATAAGAAATGTACTCATTACCTTGCTCATGTAATTGTAACCCCTCTGTATGGTATTTTCAGAATAAAAATAAAATAAAATAAACATAAAATAAAATAAATCCTCATGTAAACTAAAAAAGAAAACAAAGAAAACAAAGAAAAAACAAACAAATGACTGGGGATAATACTCAAGAGATAATAGCAATTTCCCACATGCCCAGGTGCTTAGATATTAATCCCAGAACCAGAAATGCAAATCAAAAAACAATAAATGGCATTGAGGCAAGACAGAAAAAAATAAACCTAGCAAACAATACCTAAAATCCAAGTGATTTGATCACAACAATTAAATGGTCTTTAAATATAAGAGTTTGCACAACATAAATATTATATGAGTTGTTTTCCATTCATTATTTATCAAACACTCTTAATAGATTTATACATTTTAAAGATCCATTTAATGAAAAAAGTATGGAAGGAATCTGTGAGGCATCCTAGTGTTTGGAATGTTAAAACAATGCTGATTTGGTTTCATAAAGATTAGGTAGACTCTAGAATTTCTATATTGGTGTTATACTCTTTTGGGTAATAGAACATGTTGATAGTGATGTGCCTGCAATTCCATAATTGGTGTATTTTTAGGAAATATTTTCTTCCTTGTAGTCTCAGTGAACCCAACTTACAGACCTCAATAATGTTGTTAAAAATAGAAAACAATTTTAAAATTATGTGCAAACACTAAATACCCCCCAAAACCAAAATAAACACTGAATAATAATTGTGGTGTTAAATGTGTAACAATTCCTGGTTAAATATTATTCTAAAGAGCCTGAGTTAGAAAAACAGTATACAATATGGGCCACATAGACATAGACAGCAGACAATAATACTCAGAATCTAGACCTTGAAACTATACCTGTATGATTCTTGACAAGGATGTTAAAAACACTCATGGAGAACAGACAGACTATTGAACCAAAGGTACTGGCTATTCACATGTAGAAAGCTCAGCAATCTTAAAAAGAGAAAAATAGGGAAAGTATTTGAAGACAGAGACACTCATGTAACTATTACTTGAACTTTCAAAGCTGAAATATGAATAATAATTGACAAATGGAGTTATATAAAGCTAAAAAGCTCTCAAATATCAAAGGAAACAATCACAAGTGAACCAGCCTAAAGATGAAGAGAGAATATTTGCGAATTATTCATTTGACAGGAGATAATATGAGAAATTTATGAAGAGGTAAAAATTTAAAAGTAAATGAATAAACATTCCAATTGCAAATAAACAAGTTGAACCAATATTTATGAAAGAAGTTCACTTATATAAATAAATATATGTATATATATATATGGATAACTGAACATCTTTGTCCATAAGGGAAATGTAACTAAAAACAATATAGATATCCTAGCTTCTTCTAGTTGGAGTGGTTATCGCTGTAAAAAACAGCAACAAATGCTGGTGGTCATACAGAAGAGAAAGGGACCCTGATCCACTACTGGTAAGAATGGAAATTAGTGAAGTAACTGTAAAAATAAATTCAGAATTTCCTGAAATAACAAGAAAAGTCTATCATGAGATCCTGTTATACTGATGCTGGATATATACTTCCTAAAGTCATTATATGATGGAGTTATCATTGTGCTTGTGTTTATTGTGGATCAGTTTCCAGTATCTGAATTTTTGAATTAGCCTAGGTGCACATCAATGGATGAATCCATAAACAAAATGAGTTTTATATACTGAATAAAAAATTGTATCCATAAATGACAAAAAGAAATTATGTCATTTTCAGAAAAATGAATGATGGCGATAATTGTATTAAACAAAATAAGTCAGATTTAGATAGAAAAATATCATGAATTTTCTGACATTCATGGAATCTAGATTCATACATTGAAAACAAAGAAACTAAAACATGGATACTGGTTAAGAGAGGGGATAGAAATTGAAGTCAAGGTCAAAGTATTGTATGTACATATGTCGAAATCTGATCATAACACCCATACTTTGTGGTAACAGAAAATAAAACAAAAGCTGATTGAATAAATGATGTTTATATTTTTTAAAAAATATACATATCATTACACAAATTTGTGAAATAAATATTTAAAACATGACCAGACTTTATGCTCTAACAAATTTGCACAGGAATACAAAAACAGCCATGATAATTAAATTTGTAAAGAGGATTAAATAGTGCTAAGAAATAACCTTTGACTCAATCAGTCCTTAATTTATTGAAAATGCTATTGAATGGAAAAAATGATAAAAATCATGTTTGCTATAAAGGGTTTTTAGGGAAAAATGATTCATTTCTTTATCTTCTTTGTGAAATATGCTTCTAGGTGTTCATTTATTTTTTTAGAAATGAAGCTGTAAAAATAGCTCCCAATAAAAATGAGGATTTATCCTTATTCATAGAAATGTACTCATTACCTTGCTCATGTAATTGTAACCCCTCTGTGTGGTATTTTCACAATAAAAATATATTAATTTAAAAAAAGGAAAGAAAGCACAAAATTTAGCTTGGTTTTTAAATTATATTCTTTTTTTAAATACGTTTTTGTGAAAATACCATACAGAGGGGTTACAATTACATGAGCAAGGTAATGAGCACATTTCTTTTTTTATAATTGTTACATTTTATTATATATTTTTTTAAATTTTATTTATTTTATTTGTGAACATACTGTACAGAGGGGTTATAATTACATGGGCAGGATAATGCATACATTTCTTACCAAGCATTGCAGC
>NW_012267275.1:11012518-11021001 GCF_000151885.1 Dipodomys ordii | reverse complement strand
AATTTGTAGATAGCCTTGGGAAGTATTGCCATTTTCATGATGTTAATCTTTTCAATCCAGGAGCATGGGAGGTTTTGCCATTTTTTAAGTTCTGTGTTGATTTCTTTTTTCAAGATTTTAAAGTTTTCATCATAGAGGTCATTCACTTCTTTGGTTAAGTTAATTCCTAGATATTTTATTTTCTGTGGGGCTCTTACAAATGGAGTTGCTTTCCTAATTTCAGCCACACTTTTCTCATTGTTGGCATACAGAAAAGCCATTGATTTTGAAGGGTTAATTTTATACCCTGCTACTTTGCCAAAGTTTTGAATCAGCTTGAGTCATTTGGGAGTGGAGTCTATGGGATTCTTTAAATACAAGATCATGTTGTCTGCAAAGAGGGCGAGTTTTATTTCTTCTTTCCCTATTTGGATCCCCTTTATGTCTGCATCTTGTCTTATTGCTGTAGCTAGACATTCTAATACTAGATTGAAGAGAAGTGGAGAGAGGTGGGCATCCTTGTCTTGTTCCTGAGTTAAGAGGAAATGGCTTTAGTTTTTCACCATTAAGTATAATGATGGCTGTAGGTTTGTCATATACAGCTTTTATTGTAACAAGCATTATTGCTTCCTCCTTTGTTTTTTCCCTATCATCCCTGCCCTCCCATCTCCATGATTACACTCTCCCCCACCAAAGTTGTAAAGTTGATTTTTCAACACAGCTGCTTGTACATCTTATTCTTGCAATGGGGGTTGTTATATGAAGAGAAAAATCCACAGAATAAGCTATGGAAGATAATTTCATATTTTACCAACTTGTAAATAGTACTCTATACACTATATACATTATATTGCACATGAAGAAATCATGTTGAGTGGTGAACAAGACAAAATCTACAGTTGCTACTTGAAATAAAATACTTGTGAACTTTACGAGTAATAAAAATCATATAGGAGGGTTACTTATACTTATTTTTGAGAGCTCCAAAATATTCATGGATAAATATTCATCATTTTGAGAGAAATATTATGTTGCCAGAAGGCGTGTCTTACTTGCATATTGTTTCTAGGGAACCCAGCATCATGGATTGATGTACCTACAAAAACAGCAAGTGTTTTAGTCCATCTGTATGTATGAGATAATTTAGTTTCATTAAGCTTCTATCAGAATAAGGACAACTATCCCACTCTATTCTGAAAGGATTGCCCAGTCCCTCATTAATCTTATCAAAAGCAAAGCTTGATAGTGTTCAAAATGACCAAAGGCTATTATTTTTGTAGAAGATTGTGAATACCATATCACTTTCCACCAAACACTTAGAGCTAAACATTATTATCTTTTAAAGGAATGCTGTGTATCATGCACTGCAAATCACTTGCAGATATTTATTTATTTTATGTTATGAAATCTGCACCCACTAAAAATAAACAAATCTTCAACTATTTAATTTCCTATTCTTGACCTATAGCCCATAGTGTTAATTTTGAATATAAATTTGATCAACAAAAATCTCTTAGGTTACATAGCATCTTATAAATTAAGCATCACTGAAATGTTCACCCACTAAAATGAAAATTTAAGTTTGTTCTAGAATCAAAATTATAAGTTAAAACTTAATATATACAGATTCAATGAATACAATAGTTTCTAGAAAATATATCTAACAATAATAATTGAGTATCTTCATAAGGATAGTCACAACATTTATTGTTGTTCCTAAATGACCATAAATCTTTTTTTTTATTTTGCCAGTCCTAGGGCTTGAATTCAAGATTTGAGCTTGAACTCAGGCACTGTCCTTGAGTTTCTTTACTTAAGGCTAGCTAGCATTCTACCACTTGAGCCACAGCACCATTTCAAGCTTTTTCGGTTTATGTGGTAATGAGGAATTGAACCCAGGACTTCATGCATGCTAGGCAAGCATGCTACTATTAAGCCATATTCTTAGCCTCATAAGACCATAAACTTAATTGTTTGGAGTGTTCATCAATGACATCTAGTTCAGTTCTTCTCACTATGTCAGCACCCATTTTTGTTGTTGTTGTTGTTTGTTGTTGTTTTAATTTTTGATGAATGTCTACCTAATCTACCTAATTTATTTTTGCTATTTCCTATGGTTTCATAAAAGTCTTGAGAATAAAACTACTAACTTATCTCTTAATATAATAGATCTTTGTATATAATGAATTAAATTAACTCTTTGACTAATGCAATATCTGATATTTTTTAGTTATTTTGATAATACCCACAGTAACTTCTGATTGTCTGAACTAATGTAACTTTATATGAATCAAAGGAAACTTAGAAAGGGAAAAAATATTACTTTCTAACCTTTACTTTTCACTAAGAAAAGCCACAATGAATCAATCTAATAGATGCATGTATTTAAATGAATTGAAGCTAGTAATAATTTGTAAACTGTTTTAAGTACATGAATTAATTTTAATTAACATTGAGTTACTTCAGTGAATCGGTCAATGAATAAAGAAACAAAGGTGTAAACTTTGTGACTAATATGTATGAAAGGAGAAAATCTAGGATATTTATCTCCCAATAATGAAAAATTTCAAGTAGAGAATTGTGACTGAAATGAAGAACATCTGGAAACATTTAGTATTATCACCTTTACCAGGACACTGGTTGCCTGAAGCAACCTGAACCTCCACAGAGGTAGAGGTGGTGACTAGGATATTAGAGAACAATGGAAAACACTTCTTGTTTCAATTTCAGGCTAAGGAATGTCCTCATGAAGGAAAAAGTAGTTTCCCAGAGAGAAATACAGTAGAGAAAGGGTTTCTGAACAGTAAGATTATATAAATCTCTTGCTTTCATAGAAAACACTTTCATAATCATTGTACAACCTTCATTTTCTGATCTTAAATATGGTGCACCTAAACTTTTAACAATTTTTAGTTGTAAACATATTTTGAAGTAATTCAGAAAAAATAAGATCTAATACTTACATTTTCATTTGTATATTGTAATATTTTAAGGACAGTAAAATAACCTTAAAATATAAAACCACTTAGAACCCTCAAGCTCCTTCTACAATAGAAAGATATTTCCTTTCAATATAATCTATACAATGCTTGATTTGATTTGAGATAAAATTTGGGTTCTGCTGCACAAACTCAATTATATTAGCAGTATTTACAAGCAAAAGAGCAAAGCAGGAATATACACCAGGACGTTATTACATTTGACTATCACTCTATAAAAACCCTAGAACTCAGTTGTGATATTTTAGGAGATGTTGTAATATTCTGTTATTGAATTGCTTTAATAGCATCACAGTCTGTGTCCTATTACTGACTTTCATAAACAGCAGGAAGCAATTGGGTTTTTATAATGCAGTTGTAGATCAAAGAGGTTTATCATATAAATGGCTAACCATAGGAGTAGATAACTCTGATGAGATTTGCCTCATTTGTTTTTAGGAAATAAAAAAGTATCCATAGATTTCATAAAACATAATTAAAATACTAATTGAAAATACTGTGCTACATGTGCTCTGACTGTCATCTCCCTTTTTCTGTTCTGGCAGGATTTTAAACACCTCTGTGCAGGGAATAACAAGAGAAAGATAATGCCTTTGCCTTTCTATTCCTGATATAATAGATCAAGTGGTTAGCAACTTCTCTCCAAAATAATTAATGACAAGTTAATATTGTGCTAGTTTGTTATGAAAATTGATAAAGACACTAGAAAAATTCACAGAGACATTTGAGTACATAATTAAACTTCTTTGTGATTTTGTGGATTAAATTAACTCTACCTACTAATGCACTTTCTGACATTATTTACCTATTTTGAAAATAACCACACTAGCTTCTGATTGTATGAACTAATGTAGCTTAGACAACTTAGAAAAGGAAATACTGTTTATATAATATTTCTTTCTTACCTTTAGTTTTTGCAAAGAAAAGCCACAATGAATGAATCTAATATATTCATGTATTTAAAGGAATTGAAGCTAGTAATATTTGGTAAACTGTTTTAAGTACATTAATTATTTTTTAACTAGTATGTTGCTGCTACTCCATTGAAGAGTTACTTTTAGTAATGTAACTTTAAATTCTACTTGTTATAATAAAGTAGCATGGTAGATGTATGTTGGTATCATAAATTAAAATGAAATGTTCAATTTATACTTCCCAAAGAGTGACAAAATTGCCATAAGTAAAGTGACCTTTAGAACTTACTATTAAACAAATATGTACTATTTATAAATGCTATATAAGTGTCCTCAAAGTAAAGGGAACCGAAATTAATAATCCAATATGGAAAAGTGCTTTATTTATTTATTTAGTTATTTATTTAGTTAGTTGTGGAGCTTGAACTCAGGTCTTGGGCACTATCTCTGACCTCTTCTGGTCAAGTCTAACACTATTCTACTTGGACAACTCCACTTTCAGTTTTTGAGAGGTTTCTAGGAGATAAAGGTCTCATGGGGACTTTTCTGCCTGGGGTGGTCAGCTTTCTGAGTAGGTAGTATCACAGGCATGAGCTACCAGCACCTGGTTTATCTTTATTTCAAAAATCACTATTTTCAGCAGGGATCCGGTGGCTCACACCCGTAATTCTAGATACTCAGGAGGCTGAGATCTGAGGATCGCGGGCAGAGACGTCTGAGAAACTCTTATCTTCAGTAAACCACTCAGAAAACTGTAAGTGGTGCTCTGCCTCAAGTGGTAGAGCTCTCGCCTTAAGCTGAAGAGCTCAGGGACAGTGCCCAGGCCCAGAGTTCACGACCCAGGACGGAACAAAAAAAAAAAAAACCCACTATTTTCTTTAAGACATTTTAACTGACACACACACAAAACACACACACACACACACACACACACATAATTTTTCAAGTATCTGATAAGAAAAAATATCCCCAACTCTTAGACTAAAAGACACACAATGAAGACTATGAGCAACATATGTCCATAAATATACTGATGTTTACAACTTACAGCTTAAAGTTTTAAAATAAAAATAGAAATAAAAAGATAACTGTTTTGCATGTAAGTATGATTTTCATAGTCTCTGTATTGCCATTCCTTCAAAGAAGACATCTTGGTACCTGGAGTTATACCAAATGCTGAATTGCTTTATACATTTGACTTTTTGCAAATTTGAACAGTATGCATGTGCACATGCAATCATTAAGACGAATTGATGAATTGAGGAATGATATAGTCTCATGAAGGTTGAGCCTAATGAAGAATTTTCTTATTAAATGCTGAAAAATAGTTATTTAGAAACATGTATATGTATATATATATATGTAAATATTCTTAAACATCATCAATTGATGAGGATAGAGGTTAATTAATCCAAATATATCTTCAAGTAAATGTGATGTCATATTTTCAGATTTTTCTCCCACTGGATCATATTTTTTGTGAACTTATATTTCCCTGAAATAAATAAATACCACAAAACAAATTATACATAAGTTCTATTATCTATGCAGTAATAAATAAGACCAATTTTGGCTTAAAAATATATGTGCATTTGTGTGTGTGTGTGTGTGTGTGTGTGTGTGTGTGTGTATCCAGGGAGACGTAGTCTAAATGTTTTTTTTCTATGGGGTTTAGCATAATTATCTTTGAATAAAAGAAAAATAGCAGTATTCTTAAATATCTGCCAAACCTCTGTCGGGAAATTAGCTGTCACTTAAGAGTTCACAACTGACTTTTAAAATGCTGTATTATGATATTTTTGTGTATAATGAATCTTATGAGAGTACTTGTCGGGAAACATATGTAAATCAAGACTGAAGTTTCTAACTATCTAAATATCCATCTACCCATTTCTCTATCTATGTACATAATTTAATATGTATTTTACAAATGTTTATATAATTTTTTTTCCAGTTCCTAAGAAGTACTATGAAATTATCACAGAATATATTAATCTTAACTTTTAATTTTTTACTGATAATTTGGACTAAATTGTAATAAATAGGCTAGTAATATTTGACCCCAGAGAGAAAGAAATCTTGATACAGACATATAAATATGGGAAAAATATTTAAAATGGAATAATGTATCCCAAGTGCTTAAATTTTGTAAAATTAAATTGGTAAGTTTGTAAGTCATAACCACAAACTACTACTAATTGTTATTTGTTATGTGGAAAATAAAAATCAGTGATGGCATCATTGTTTTGAGAGTGGTAGATAGTTCTCATTTTTATCTTTTCCTTTTTAAATGCATTTATGCTCTGTTCTTACATATTCTCAATATTTTTGAAAAATGTAAAATATTTAAATGTAAAAGTAATAACTGCAATTGTAACTATGTGAAAGATAACATTTAAGGCATTATAGGTACTTTTTATATATGTTTTTATTGTAAAATACTATACAGAGGGTTACATTTACAGGAGTAAGGTAATTAGTACATTTCCTACCAAGCATTGTTACCTCCTCCTTTGTTTTTCTCCTACCATCCCTTCCCTCCCAGCCTCCCCAACTTCTCCTTCCCCCCCCGAATTGTAAAGTTCATTTTCAACATAGTGTCTTGTTCATCTTGAACCCCAAGATAGGGACACAAGTGGTATTTTCTTTCTTGCTATTGTTTTTAACATCATATGTACTTTAATGTTCATATCTTTTGGCTACTAATTTTTTTAATACCTAAAACATATTCAAGTTGATACCACTTCATGTTACATAGTTTTCAACTTAGCAACTCAAATATATCCCTCTCCTTTTCAGTTTAGCTTTTACTGATTAATTACCATCTCTATTTTGGAGAGCTCAGTTTTCCACTGCTACCCATCTGACAGTTAATAATATCAATTAGTTTGAAGAAGGCAATTTTGTCTTTAAAGTGTTGAAGGAAATACCAACAGCAGTAAGTTTCAGCTTGTGAAAATGTGGTCAGCACTGTAGCTCAGCGGAAAATCCCCATGTCAGTACTTCCCACACTACTTAAAGAACTTTCTTCCTGATATCACCCATTAAATTCATCTGTATTACATAACTTTATATCAAATTAGGAAATACCTGTAGGTGACAAAATCGTCTTAGATAAATAATATTCAATTGCTTGCTTGATGACATTATGTAGTCCTTATATACATTACACCTTTTACTAAGACAGGATGTTTCTAGTGTTTAAAAAAAAAAAGTATCATCTCCATTTGCCTTAATACAGTGGGATGGCAACTGAGCAGAGTGCAAGTTCCCACCTTTCTCAGATACAAACAGGAATTACCACATATAAATATATAACTGATGAACTAGTAGAAAGTGAGGAATTCACTGTTATTAATGATCCAGCAACTACACTCTTGTGAATTTATCCAAACATTACAAGACAGGATGCAGTAAAGACATAGTGTGATTATTTTCACAGCCATATACATTATGTACATATACATTGAGTAATTATTTCCAACACACTGTTGTTCACAGTTGTTATGTCTTGTCTTTTGAAAATAATCATCTAGAAAAACTTAAGGTAATATCATTGAGAATTTGATTTGATGACACTGGCTATCTTTCCATATGCCTTCTCACCACTAATGTTTTCTCCTTTGATAATTGTACATTATGTATATATTGTGTACATATGCATTACATACATAGCCACATTATTTAAACAGATCAGATACCCTTTAATGAATAAATGAATCAGGATAATGTGATATGTACATGTACATATTGTACAATGGAATTTTACTCTTCCATCAGGAATGGTATGCCATTTGCTTGGACATGAATTGACCTGGAAAAAACTATGTCAAGTGAAATAAATCCTTTTTATAAAGACAAAGGACATATTTTTTCTCTCATATGTAGATGTTAGATCTAATTACAAATATGTAGGTAAGCATAAATATATATTTGAAACTTAACAAGCATGTCTTTTTTACTTACTATATGTAATACTTGGGATTGAGATGAATTTGTGAATTCATTTTGAAAATTTTTATTTTTTCTTGTAATTGATAGCTCTCCCTGGGAAAGCTCATTCATTGATCATTTAAAAAATTCAGATATTAGATTGTCATCTCTTCAAGCAGTGCTTTTCTAAGAAATTACTGTTTTCAATGTATTTGATACTGGTACAATTTGTGGAGAGGAAGGGAAAAATCAAATTGTTTTAATAGGGATACAAGTGAGCCCATTGTAATAATGAGAGGTACAAGACATTATGTCGAAAAACGAACTTACCAACTTTGTCAGGGGGTGGGGAAGGAAGGGGGAAGTGGAGGGGGGGAATTGAAGGGCAGGGATGGTAAGGGGAAACAAAGGAGGAGGTACCAAAACTTGATAAGAAATGCACTAATTACCTTGCCATTGTAATTGTAACCCCTGTATACAATATTTCACAATAAAACTTATTAATTAAAAAACAGAAATTACCAAGTTTTTCCATTTCCTAACAAATGGGGCAATGTCATTCTTTCTGATGGAGGCATAGAATTCCATTGTGTATATATACCACATTTTCTTGATCCATTCATCTACTGAGGGGCATCTGGGTTGGTTCCATATCTTA
>NW_012267275.1:10961905-11011367 GCF_000151885.1 Dipodomys ordii | reverse complement strand
GGCGCTGTCCCTCAGCTCTTCAGCTCAAGGCTAGCACTCTACCACTTGAGCCACAGCACCACTTCCGGCTTTTTCTTTTTGCTTATGTGGTGCTGACGAATCGAACCCAGGGCCTTGAGCATGCAAGGCAAGCTCTCTACCACTGAGCCACCTTCCCAGCCCCATGAGTACATTTCTTATTAAGCATTGTTGCTTCCTCCTTTGTTTCCCCTTTCCATCCCTTCCCATCTCCCCCCGCCCCCCCATACCCCCTGCACCAAAATTGTAAAGTTCATTTTTCAACATAACGTCTTGTACATCTCATTGTGTTTTTTTTCTTTTTTTTTTTCTCCTTTTTTGTTTCCAGGCTAATTGGAGATAAAAGTCTTGTACTCTTTTCCACCCAGCTTGGAGTAGAAATGTAACCCTAAAACCTCAGACTCCTGCATAGCTAGGATTACAGGAATGAGCCACCAGCATCTAGACCATTAAATTTTAGTATAAAAATATGTAAGAAAATCAACTTAAAGGGAATAAAACAAATAACCCAATTACAAATGAACAATAGACATGAATAGACAATTATCAAAGGAGAAAACATTAGTGGTTACAAGACATAGGGAAAGATAGCCAATGACATACAAATCAAATCCTCAATATTACCTTAACTTTTCCTTTGCATTTTTTTTTTCTGGTTGTGGGGCCTGAACTCAGTCTGGATGTTGTCCCTCAGGAGTTCAACTCAATGCTAACACTCTACCACTTGAGCACAGCACCACTTCCGGCTTTTTCTGCTATGTGGTGCTGAGGAATTGAACCCAGGGCTTTATGCATGCAAGACAAGCACTCTACCACTGAGCCAGCTTCCTAGCCCACCTTAAATTTTTCTAGATGATTATTTTAAAAAAGACAAGAGATAACAAATGGGAGCAATAGTGTGCTGAAAGGCAACATGCACTTTCTTAACAGGTATGTAAGTTGGTACAGCCATTTTCAAAAACACTATGTAGTGCTCTCAAAGATTTAAAAGTAAGACTCAAATGTGTTATGTTAATCTTTCTGAATGTATCTACAAAAGAAATAAGTTCTTCAAAAGATTTTTGTGCTGCCATTCTTATTGCAGCTTTATTTACACTAGTCAACATATTGGAAATAATATAAATACTAATAAAATGGTGAAGGATAAAGGAATGGATGCAAATATTTCCAATGGAATATTCAACTTTAAAAAGCAAAGAAACTCTGCAATGTGTAATGACATGGTTGGGCCTGGAAGGAATTATGCTCAGGGAAGTTAGCTCTCAGAAAAAGCAAAGCCATTTTCACAAAAAGCAAAAGTAACATGATTTAATTCATATGTGGAATCAAAAGGTGCATGCAACAAATACATGTATGAATTAAAAATATAACAAAAAATTAAGAGCAAATATAACAAGTTGATCCATTGTAACAATGATATGTACAAGACACTATGTTGAAAACAAACTTTACATCTTTGGTGGGAGGGGGAGGGGAAGAGAGAAGTTGAAGAGGTGGGGAGGGAAGGGATGGTAGGGGGGAAAAATGAAGGGGTAACAATGCTCGAGAGGAAATGTACTCATTACCTTACCCATGCAAGTGTAACCTCTCTGTACAGTATTTTCACAATAACATATGTTAAAAATAAAAGAATTTTAAGCCAGGCATCAGTGGCTTATACCTGTACACCTATATACTTGGCAGGATGAAAATGAGAGGATCTTGGTTTGAGGCCAGTAGGGACCAAAAAGGTCATAAGACCCTGTCCCAACCTATGCTTGAGTTTAGTAACAGGTGCCTGTCATCATTTTTGATATGCGGAATGTTGAGACTGGGAAGATAGATGTTTCAGGCCAGCCTGGACAGAAAAGTTATTAAACTCAACTCAACAGAAGAAGCAGATGTAGTTGTGTAGACTTGCCTTCACAATTACAATAGAAAGCCTACAATAGGTAGATGGTGGTCCAAGGTATATGTGGGAAGAGAGACCCTATCTAAAAAATAACCACTGTTGGCTGGATGTATAGCTCCAGTGCAAGCAGAAGGTGCTGAGTTTAATTTCCAGAGCCACCAACAAGTAAGAAGATAAAATAAATAACCACTGCAAAAAAGTCTTGGCTAAGCAGTATAGTTCCTGACTAGTTAGCATGACACCTTGGAGTTCAAACCTTAGTACAGCAAAAAAAAAGTCATCATCATTATCATCATCATAACATGGTTCAAAAAATAAAGAAGAAAGGAAAAGAAGGGAGGAGCTGAGAGGGGAGAAATGGATATTAGAAGAAACTATATGACTTGACCAGGAAGAAAAGAGGATAACCAGGAAGTCTCCAGTTTTAGAAGCAGGGAATGTTAATCCACATTTCCAAAGATTGTCCTGTTCCTTCATCAATAAAATGAAATCTGGGCCATAAGAATATTCAGGTCAATGATGTAGAACCTAAAAATAAAGTATACTCATTATTGTTTCCATGTTAAGGTCACTTCTAAACAAGATGCACCTAACATCTACCCTCCTCCGTACTTGAGAGCTCAGGTTTGCCCTTTTCCTCCACTCTGCAGATGGGTATATATAAATCAGTCTTGCCAATAATTTTGAGTTGATATGGAAAAAAAGGGCCAATAGAAGTGTTACATCTGATTGCTCAGTGTCACATATCCATAGAAATGATTCTACTTCCTATCATATTCATAAAAGTTAGACTGTTAAGTGGGAACAGCAAAATAAGGCAATGGAACTGAGAGCCAACTCATGACCATTCAGCGTGATAGCTTAGTTGACCTTGTTGAATCAGAATCAGTAAAATTACCAAGGGCAGAATGTCCTTCCTAAGCACTTGAGAAATGGGGGCAGTGGTTTCTTCCACACACTAGTCTTTTAAACGAAGATTCTAAAGAGGCCTGAAGTATTGAATACCATATTGACTTTCACCATATACATCTCTTTGTGAAATGTTTGTATTCTTTGTTTTCTGTTTTCTCTGTTTTTCAAGTTTTACATCTTGGAATGGAAAGAGAACACAATCCAAGATTTCCTAGCCAGTTAAATCAAAATTATCATCATCAATGAATACTTTAGCTTGACACGCACCCCTTCAGTGTAATATAGCTATCCATCCAGCAGGCAGCATGCTATCATCATTATCAGTACACATTTATTGTGTTATGCTAGCACTCATGTTTCCTAAAGGTCAAATTTTAGACAAGAATGTTAGAATACTTAATTTCATAGCTTTAATGTATACTATGTTTTATTTTTTTCTACTTTCAAGTCTATGGAATTGAACATTTGATAGCCCTTTCGTTCATTTTGGCTCTGTATCCATGGTAATATATCTTCCTTTTGTTTATTGAATACAAGTTACACTTTATCATGTTATTATATTTTGTTTGTTTCTTTTGGCCAGTTCTGGGTCTTGAATTCAAGGACTGGGCACTGTCCCTGGGCTTCTTTTGCTCAAGGCTAGCCCTCTACCACTTGAGCCACAGGGCCATTTCTGGCTTTTTCTGTTTATATGGTACTGAGAATTGATCCCAGAGCTTCATGTATGGTAGGCAAGCACTGTACCACTAAGCCATATTCCCAGCCCTATATTTTAAGTTTTTAAACAATGAATTATATTACTTTATTTCTTTGGCACATGTATTCATCTATATATCTTCAGTTTCTTAAATGAATATTTAATCATTTTAAAGTAAAAAAACAAGCAAAACTATCTATAATATTTATTCTAGTATCTCATTGTCTTTTTTGTTTTTTTGTTTTGTCGATCATGGGGCTTGAACTCTGGGCCTGAGCTCTGTCCCTCAGCTCTTCAGCTCAAGGCTAGCACTCTACCACTTGAGCCACATCACCACTTCTGGTTTCCTGGTGGTTTATTGGAGAAAAGAGTCTCATGGACATTCCTGCCCAGACTGGCTTTGAACCATGATCCTAAGATCTCAGCCTCCTGAGTAGCTAGGATTACAGGTGTGAGCCACCGGTGCACTGCTTAGTATCTCATTTTTTATTCCATATTTCATTACAAATACCAAGTGAATAGTCATGCAATATTTGAGTGAATAAATTATAATTATTAAATAAGTACCTCCATAGTGGTGACAGAGTCAGTGTACCCGTTTCCCATGCAAATTAGTCTGCTGTTGATCAGAATTAAAATGTTGGCCTTTTTCCTGTGATTCCAAGTGATCTGTGTTATAGCCTTCACTATGAGATTCTTAGTTGATTGGTTGGCACATGCTGGGTTCCCATAATCCTTCAGGTGTTGCTGACACTTTTTTTTTTTGCTGAAATTATGCTCATCTGGCCTGCTGTCTGCTCTATTTTAGTCTTCCTGAGAGTACATTTCTGAATCCACTTCTCACACAATGAAGAAACTGAGACAACAAAAGCGTAGGATACTCTTGTATGTGAGATAGATAGCCACCATTTTTTCCAAACAATGAAATGTTGAGCTTTTAAACTCTAGGTGTCCAACACATTTTCTGTTCTGAAGATTAGCTGCCGCAACAAATATTATTTTATATTTCAACCCTATGATCTGTGAATTGCAATTTTTTATTTTCTTAAGCATAATGTTCCTATCAAAACCATATAGTAAATCAACATGATTTATAGTAAGTAAGTATTACTCTTTTCTAAATAAATCTGTATGCACGATAAATAAGAGATAAACAAATAGATGCAGTAACACCAATATGGACATACACGCAGAGAGATGGTTACTAATGTTCAAAAATCCATAAAGAGATTTTATGGCTCCACACTAAGTCATAACTTTTAAACTTTTAAAGAAAGAAAATTCAAAATAATAAATGCAGGTGAGAACAATGTTTACTGAAATCTAGAAGTGGAAGCAGGCAGTGCTAGTTGAAATTTAACTCCTGATGAATGATATTGCTAAAATGAAAGGGGAGGCTAAATTTACTCTCCCGGCTTGAACCCAGTGTCCAATCAGGGTCCAAATCAATGAGAGAAAAATAGCCATTGATTTTATTTTAAATAAATGTTTTTAACATTTTGAGATAATTGCATATTCTCATGCAATTCTGAGAAGCAATACACTTACTATGTAATCTTCACTCTGATTTCTACAGCAGCATTTTGCAAAGCTGTAATGGAATATCACAATCAGGACATCAATATTCATGTTATTTTTCCTCATCACTCTCAATTCCTTCGTGTTGTTCTATTGTAGCACATATAGGCAGCCTCTGTCTCATTTCCAATTTTATAAATTTCAAGAATTTGACATACACGGATTCTTACACATTTGATTCTCTATATCCATTTGTTCACATCTGTACATTCAACAAGTTCAGATCAAAATATCCAGAAAATAATTTGATTATTGTGAACATATGTAGAATTTTGTATTTTCACTAATCATTAAACAATTCAGTATAGCAATTATATACATGGAGTTTAAATGGCACTTACTATAAATAATCTACAGATACATAATTATATTCAAATTCTCTACTATTTCATTTAAGGGACTGGAATATACAGCTTGAGGAATCTGTTTGAGGTTTTGCAACAAATTCTCCATGGATTCTGAGGGACAACTCTATCCTGAAACCTTTTCCATTTCTCTAATTCCTTGGTGATTCATCCTGCTTGTTGTCTAAATTATTACTCACATGTCTTCCATTTCTTCTTATCACTAATTTTTTTATGTGTCTCATCCAGTGTAACAAGGGATGGTGTGTTATGAGACAGAAAGACACAATGCCCATGTCAGGAATCAAAACAGGGAAACCATATGGCGCTCATCTCAGTGAATAAAGGCCTCTTGTTCATCTCCTAAGTACATTTTATTATCCAGCATAACCTAGTACTAACAAGGCAGTAGTTATGAGTAAATATGTTTCTTCTCTAACACAAAGCAGGCATCACTCTGGTAGAAAAGTAATCTGTAGCTAAACAAACAATTAAGCAATCATCATTGAGTAAACTAGCTACTTTCTTCTTCTTCTTCTTCTTCTTATTATTATTATTATTATTATTAAGTTTTTTATTTTGAAAATACGGTACAGAGTGGTTACAATTACATGAGCAAGATAATGAGGACATTTCTTATCAAGCATTGTTGCTCCTCCTCTGATTTTCCTTGATATCCCTGCCCTCCCATTTCCATACTACACTCCACCCCACACAACTCACATCCTGGCACTGAAGTTGTAAACTTCGTTTTTTGACATAACATTTTGTACATTTCATTGCTGCATTGGATCCACCTGTATCCCTATTTAAACAATTTGTTTTTTCTTTTCCCCTCCCCAAATTATACCAACATCAAATACAGTGAAAACAGGGACTATGCCGTGGGGGAGGGACATACAAAGCAACTTGGTCTGAGAAAAGGGTTATGGATAGGGGACAGGAACACTTCTTCTGTGCATGCCTCCACCCCCTGCCTAAGGCACCCTTGCCATTTAGGTATCCCTGACATGGTGCCTTTGCATGTAGCCAGTGGGACCTTCAGCCTAGCTTAGGCAGATCAGTGATCCCCAACAAGGGTGAGTTTATTCACCTTTATCGTTTATCCATTTTAATACATCCGTGTGTCTTTGGATTTTGCTCACTGATAATAAGTGATAAATTATTTGGGAACATTTTTATACTCCTTGTCTGAATCAAGGAAGGGAAGGGAAACAACAAAAAGAGATAATTCTTTGATAATTAAATCTGTAATGAGTACAGGCAACAATTGGTATGGAAAATATTTCTTATTTTCTTTTTTTAACTGTGAGAATACTGTACAGAGGGATTACAATTACATGGGCAAGATAATGAGTACATTTCTTATCAAGCATTGTAGCCTCCTCCTTTGTTTCCCCTTCCCATCCCTTCCCATCCTCCCTCCCCCTCCCACCCAGCCCTCTCCTCCCCCCCTCCCCACCAAAGTTGTAAAGTTCGTTTTCGACATAACGACTTGTACATCTCATTGTTGCAGTGGGTCCACCTGTATCCCTATTTAAACGATTTGTTTTTTCCCCTTCCCCTCCACAAATTATACCGACATCAAATGCAGTGAAAAAAGGGGTTATACTGTGGGGGAGGGACATACAAAGCAACAAAGAAATCATCTTAAAAATGTGTTATAAACAATCGCATGAAAGAACAAAAAACATTTGAATATATATCATGGGGTTCATTTCCCTAACATCACCTTATCTGACCTTTTCTGCTTGACCCGGACATATACTAGATATTGCAAATAAGGGAAACATATTACTTATTTTCTTAGTAATAAGTACCTGAGTATTAAAATTAAATGGATGTCCAGTTAATACTACTTTAGTAAAATATCAGCTATGTATGTGTTACTTGTATTTCAAAAAAAACAAGGTTTTATTTTTTGGTTCCATGATTCAACATATTGGTCCCTCTATTAATGTTGCACAGGTCTGATTACTGTAATGTTACACTGATTGAAGTTTGGATAAAGTTCTATAAGTAATTCTGTTTTTTTATACCCACATTATTTTAAAGTATTCTGTAAAAAAAACTTGTGTTTTTCTGATTTATTGGTATTATTATAATTTTATATCATCTTGAAGGGAATTGAAATAATTAATAAACCAGGTTTTCCCCTTCATGAACACAATGTCTTCCTTCCTTCCTTCCTCCCTTCCTTCCTTCCTTCCTTCCTTCCTTCCTTCCTTCCTTCCTTCTTCCTTCTTTCCTTCCTTCATTTCTTTCCCTCTTTCTTCCTTTCCCTTTCTTTCCCTCTTTCTTTCATTCATTCATTCTTTCTTTCTTCCTTTCTTTCTTTCTTTCTCTCTTTTTGTTATTTATTTGAAAAAAAATCCCATAGGGGTTGTAGTTAACTCAGACAAAGAATGAATTTCCTTTTGGGTAATCTCACCTCTTCTGTCACTCTCTCCTATTTTTTTCCCTCCCATCCCACCCACAAGTTGTATCGTTCATTCTCAACATGGTTTCTAATGACACTATGTCAATCTCTTGTCCCTCTATTTCTGTGCTCTCTCCTTACACTCCCATGCCTCCCCTTATACTCCCAAATATACACAGTCAAAAAACATTACAACATAAAAGAAAACAAAAACATTTTCATTTGCACATATGCATTATGCCTTTCTGTTTCACTACAGAGAGTATCTCCCTTTGATCTCACTGTAGGTGAATACCTAAAGACATGTATAATTTATTATACCCCGTGTATTTTAGATCTAGATTCCACATATGAGAGAAATTTTATGCTGTTTGTCTCTCTGAGCTTGGCTGACCTCACTTACCGTGATTTGTTCCAGGTCCATCCATTTCCCTGCAAATAACATATTATTCTTTCTAAAGGCTGTTCCAAATTCCATTGTGTATAGATATCACACTTTTGAGATTCATTCATCTATTGTAGGGCATCTAGTCTATTTGCACAATTGGCTATTGTGAATAGTACAGTAATGATCACCGATATGCAAGTGTCTTTATGGTATCGTGGCTTATAATGTTCTGGGTAGAAGCTCAGGAGTGGCATGGCTGGATCACAGGGAAAATTTGTGTTTAGTTTTTCAGGAATCTCCCGACTGCTGCCCAGAGTGGTAGTATTTGTTTACATTCCCACCAACAGTGTAATAGGCTTCCTTTATCCCCACATCCCAGCCAACATTTTCTGTTGTTCAAATGCACAATGTGGCCAATCTAACTGGGGTGAGTTACAATCTCAGAGTTCTTCTAATTTGCATTTCCTTTAAGGCCAGGGATGATGAGCATTTCTTCATGTGTCTCTTTGTCATTTTTACCTCATCTTTTGAGAAGTCTCTCTGTAGTTCTTTTGATTATTTAGTGATTGTTTTATTACATTTTGGAGGTGTTAGTTTCTTGAGCTTCTCATATACAATAGGTCTTTGTTTGATATACTACTGGTAAAGGTCTTCTCCCAGTCTGTTGGCTGTCTTTATAGTTCAGTAACTGTCTTTTGCTGTTCAGAAACTTTTTAATTTAATAAAATCCCATTTGTCAAGTCTCTCTCCTATCTACTGATTTCCTTGAACTCTTTTCAAAAAGTTTCTAATTATGCCTGTGAGTTCTAGTGTTTCTCCTACTCTCTCCTGTAGCAGTTTCAGAATTTTAGGTCTGACATTGAGGTCTTTGATCCACTTTGGGTTGATATTAGTGAAGGAACAAACTAGGTTCCACTTTGAGTTTTGCCTGGTGTTCCCAAAACTCAATTTTAAAAAATATTGTTAAGGAGTTGTACAGTTACATAAGTAATGTAGTGATTACATTTCTTTTCTAACTTGTTACCCCTTTCCTCATTTTTTCCCTCTTTCCCTACCCCCCACAATTTCCCCCAAAGTTGTATAGATCATTTCCAACATGTAGTCTTGTGAGTACCGCTGTTGCATAGGTTCTACCTTTGTCCTTTGTCTCATCATTTTGTTTTCGCCTTCCCTTCCCTAGTTCAGATAAACATATATACAATACCAGGCTAGCAAAATTGAATACAGTGACAACAGGGGATAAACCATAAGGGGAAAAAACAACACACACACACACACACACACACACACACACACACACACACCATGTCATTCTAAATGGAATTGTTTCACTATAAGGATCAGGTTTTTTTTAATTTTTTTCAAAAAGACAAGGTTTTAATCCTTAAAATATTCTTGGTTTTGACAAATGCAGAAACGTGGATAAATCTCAAAATACATCCAGGTTGGTGTCAATAGATAATCTCAAAAGACTGCGTAGTATATGACTTCATTTAGATGAACATTTTATAATTAAAAACTATGTAAATGAAGATGAGAGCAATGGTTGACAGAGGCAGGGAGGAAGTTACAAGATTTGGCTGGACTATAAGTGTTTTTGTGGTGGCATAACAGTTCAGTTCTCTTCTGATGTTGTAGTGACACAAATATATACATGGGGTCAGATTGGCTGGAGCTACAATCACACACAGACACACCCAATGCATATAAAGTAATGAACATTCAGTAATATTTGTAGTAGAATTAATGATATTGAATTACTATAAGGTTCCTTGTTTTGATACTTTAATTAGTTTACATGTAAGCATTGGAGGAAAAGTTCACATGTTTGTATATATTATTTTCAGCCTCCTGTAACTATATTTATTTAAAAGTATAAGTTTAAAATATGATAATGATAAAATTTGAAAATTTGTAAACTTTTGAGATTGGATATAAAAATAAATATAAAGGAAATATTGTTAATTTTTAGATGTGATAATGGTTCCTGGTTGTTATTTTTAACTTTTAGTGATTAATAGGAAATGTTTTCAGATGAGTGAACATCTAGGGTGTTCTCCAAATAATATGGCACGTAACTGTAACCCCTCTGTACATAAAATTGACAATAAAAAAAGAAAAAAATAGTTTCAAGTGAAGATAATATTCATTTTTTCTATCATACAATGGAAAGTTCTAAAATTAATTACCTAAAGACTTTAACAACGAAATGTTTCTGGTTATCTTTGTTGATTTGGTAATTAAATCACTAATAACAGAAATGGATGTATTAAGTGAAGTGATTCATGGCATGTTGAATTGACTGAAAATGATTGCATTTAGTCTAAGATGGTAAAAACTTTGAGTCTCCTATGAGGAAAATTGCAATTGAAACATGTTTAAGCAATCACTAATTATGTTCTATTTTGTCATGGAAAATCCTAAATATATATTAAATAGAATAATTCATTTCTGCTTCCATTCACATCATTATTTAACATTTATATGTCCATTTCCTTCTCAATTTACCATATTATTTGGATCTTTTGCTTTTTTGTTAAGTTTATTCCTAGTTTTTTGAGGCTATTGCAAATTGAGTTGTTTCCTGATATCCTGATGTCCCTATCTGATTATATGTTTTTGGCATACAGAAAGGCTACTGATTTTTTGGCATGTTAATTTTGTATATTGTTACCCTTCCTAAGTCATTGATAATACCTAAGAGCTTGAGTATGTAGTCTTTTGGGTCTTTTAGATATAAGATCAAGTCATCTGAAAATAGAGATAGTTTGACTTCTTTCCTTACATGAATCCCATATATATATATATATATATATATATATATATATATATATATATATATATAGAGCCTTATTGTTCTTCCTTAGATTTCCAGAATGTATGGAAGAGGAGTGGAGATAATTGATATCCTTGCCTTGTTCTTGATTTTAGCGGAACTGGTTTAGTTTTCCACCAGTCACTATAATGTTGGCTATTGGTCTGTCATACATGATCTTCATTATTTTGAGGTTTATTCCTTCTACTCCTCCTACCTTCTCCAGAATTTTTAACAAGAATGGATGTTGGATTTTGTTGAAATCTTTTTCTGCATCTATTGAGATGATCAAGTGGTTCTTGTTCTTGGCTTTGTTGATAAGAGGTATTACATTTATTAATTTTTGTATGTTAAATCAGCCTTGCATTTGTGGAATGAAAACCACTCGATCATAAAGTATGATATTTTTTTATTACTTGATGAACTCTGTTAGCTAGTATTTTATTGAAAAGCTTTCCATCTGAGTTCATCAGAGAGATCAGTCTATAGTTCTCTTGTTTCATCGGATTCCTACCTGATTTGGGGATGAAGGTGATGCTGGCTTCATGAAATGTGTTTATTCATGTTAACAGATTCTTTTTACTGATGTGTATTTTCAGTATAAACCTTCTATGCAATGTGTCAATTTACAGAGTTATACTTAGTATTTCAGTTTTTAGATTTAAACCAGGTAGTTCATTTTCTTGAGTGAGTATAAATTATGTTAGACTTTAACTCTAATCTAATGGATGATTCTATTGAAAAAATAGTTTGAACTCACTAATATTCTTAACAAGTGTATATAAGCATGTCTAATTTTATGTTATTTCATATGTAAACCTGTCAACTGTAAATAGAGACAATTTTAAAATAGTTTTAAAGTTGATATGCATAATCTTTTTTCCTGTACACAATAATAATAAATGGCATTCACAAGGAAGGTTGATATGCACTTACTAAATTACTAATGATGAAACTATGAAGATTATTGTGACTTATTAAATTAAGATATATCTATAAAATAATTTCTAAAGTAATTTCAAGCTAAAGAAAGTGAGAAAGGAATAAAAGGTAAGTAAACAGAGCACATACAAATACTACAGTAAAAATTGTATTGATGTTGGGACATTGCATAAGAAATACTTGAACCAAAAAGGGCAATTATTTAGAACACTTTTCTTAATGTGAAGAAATATAATTTGCCAAGTAGAAAATGTAAATTTGAGTCAAAGTGAGCTGATAATATGGTAAAACAGAAATTATAAAACTCAAATCTTTTCATGTCATATTATATATGCTATATTATGTTACATGTATTATATTCAAATATTGGTACTTCTTCCAAATGCATTGAATATTCATCCAATAATTTTTAAGTGAGATATAATGATTCTGGATATAATACAATAAAGAGACTTAAAGTTATAAAATGGGGAAAAAATTCATTTCCAAGGTATAGAGTCAGAATATTTGGATAACTTGAAGTACATAATTTTAAGAAAAAAGTATCCAGGTGTTGGTGGCTCACACGTGTAATCCTAGCTACTCAGGAGGCTCAGATTTGAGAATCACAGTTAAAAGCCAGCCCTAAGCAGTAAAATCTGTGAGACTCTTATCTCCAGTTAACCACCAGAAAATTGGAAATGATGCTGTAGTTCAAGTGGAAGAGCCTTAGCCTTGAGCTGAAGAGCTCAGAGACAGCGCCTAGGCCCAGAGTTTAAGCCTCATGACCTATCAAAAAAAAAAAAAAGAAGATAGAATTTAATGAAAAGTTATTTTAGAAAACTAGGAGGGATATAGTTGAAGAGAGAGAATCTGCATTAACATTTTAAAATGCTTTTGAGTGTGAATGAGATAAACCATATGACAGATTTGAACTGTCTTTACTCCTCTCATGGAGAAACTGGAACACTTTAATTCTACTAGAGATCATGGTCAACGAAGAACCCAAAGTTCTTTGGTCAATGGAAGAGGAAAACATTAAGCATTAATCAATTTAGGAGATTTGTGTAAAAATTGCTATTCAGCCTCATGTTCATGCAAATTTTCCTTGAACAGAGACCATGTATTTCAAAAGATATTGAAATATGTATGAACTTGAAAGATTAAAGGTGATATCTAGACAGGCCTGCAGTGTTTAAGTACAAATATATTGTCAGCTACTTTCTATATATGTCATTGCAACAGCTTCCAAATTAAAACTCAGTGAAAGTATAGGACACTCTTGGCACCCAGAATAAATATTATGAAGATTCTATTCTGAAGTATAACTAAAAATGAATTAAGATAATATGCCTAGAACAGCTCCTAATAAATGATAAAGGTTCTTTTTATAGGATTACTGAAATTGTATACTTTTAAAGTCAAATTCTTTCAAGGTGTAGTTAGTGCTATCTTTTTTTAATTATAATTTTTTAAAAAATAGTAAAAAAAAAGCCGGGCCCTTGTAGCACACACCTGTAATCCTAGCTACTCAGGAGGCTGAAATCTGAGGATCATGGTTCAAAGCCAGCCTGGGCAGAAAAGTCTGTGAGACTCATCTCCAATTAACCACTAGAAAACCAGAAGTGGTGCTGTGGCTAAAGTGGTAGAGCGCTTGCCTTGAGCTGAAGAGCACAAGGATAGCCTCAAGCCCAGAGTTCAAGCCCCACAACCAAAAAAAACCCCAAAAAACCTTAACATATGTGAAAATATTTGCCTTGTTGGCTCTTTGTTATCTAGTGTTTTTACAATCTTTTCCTAATTTCTGTGGGGGGTGACAAAGTTGGACAAAATATATGCTAAATTGTCCCAATTGAATTTGGTCAGGTTTCTCTCCTCCCTACAAGCACCTAGACACATTGTTAAGCTTGATAAAACACTGAGACATGGGATAAGGCCTTTTCAGAGACCATTAAGCATATACTCATCTCAGACAGTAGCACTAATAAACATCAGATGATCTTATCAGAGGTTTATGGTATTTTCCACAAACCAGCTTTTAGCTTGATTACTACTTTGTAAAATAGAAATGTCTATTTAAAGGTCTTTTGAAAGGTTATAAAACTTTGCATTGGAACATTGTTCTTATTGAAAAATTTAAATAAAACTTTTCTTTAAGTTAGGATTGGTTTTGATTTGGCAGCAGTTATGTGTTTGTGTGTGTGCACAAACACAAATACACATATACACCTATATATACATGCATACACCTATATATGAAAATACATATTTCCCTTCATAAGTGATATATAATTTCAGTATTATGACAAATTTTATACAGACTATGATATTTCCTATTGAAGATTTGCAATTCATGAGTGCTGAAGCTTTAAGTTAAATATTTTCTCAATAATTTCATTAAATTCTTTAGTTTGCCTACAATTTGCAGGTTTAAAGTAGATGTATCATGTTTTCACTAATACACATGTTTTGAATCTTTGCAGCAATTGCCCTTTTATTCATATAATGCATCACAGAAATCAAAGACAACTTGCAGACACAGATGCATGCACATACACATACATGCACACATATACACAAAGAGAATTGGATTCCTGTGTCTGAGTTATCTGTCCTTTATCTATTTGGACTATGATCATGAACATTGTATTTTTAACTTTTTTTTTTTGGGTCCAGTCGTGGGGCCTGAACTCTGGGCCTGGGCGCCGTCCCTCAGCTCTTCAGCTCAAGGCTAGCACTCTACCACTTGAGCCACAGCGCCACTTCCGGCTTTTTTTCTTTTTGCTTATGTGGTGCTGAGGAATGAGGAATAGAACCCAGGGCCTCAGGCATGCAAGGCAAGCGCTCTACCACTGAGCTACCTCCCCAGCCCCGTATTTTTAACTTTTTATAGGACATTTTGACATCTGAAAGAAAGATCTTTATTTTGATTTGACTATCCCAGTTTTTTAAGGTTCATATTTTTAAGATTTTTTTGTGATCTTGTGATTGATTCTTGTCGTGATTAAATGTAACGTTTACAGTATATCATTAAATTTTTTTCAATTTATTTTTATCTCTTTATTTCTTCATTTCTTATTAAAACTTTTCAGGTTTCATATGTACTTCATATATATATGTATTTCATATATATTGACATTTCCATATATCTGTATATTTATATATATATATATATATATATATATATATCATGAAGTTATTTGAGACTAACTTTTGTTTTGTGATGGATGAGATAACAGAGGTCCAAGAGTAGTAGTAATAGTAGTAGTAGTACTCTCAGCCTGTTTTGTGGTATGTTGAATTGACTTTCTCATTTGATCTAGTATTAACCATACCAAACCTGGGTTTTGTTTGGGTCATATATTTGTTATGATGTTTGTCCCTTGAAATGACATTGGGTTGTGTGACCAAAATTCTGTAGAAAACTTTATATATGCTGGCATAGTCTGATTTATAACGTTAATCTCTATTCTTATTAAAATATTTTACAATAATTTTTTTCTAGTTTTTACATTATTTTGATACTCTTTTCAAATGAAAACTGTGATTTAATTTTCCCTGTCCTAAATAAAGTATATCTAATAACTAAATCTACCTGAAATCTCTTCGAGTTATCTGTACTAAAGCTTATTTTCTAGTATTTTATCCTGATAAGAAAGATTGTCATGTTAGTGGACAAAAAAAGGGAGAACACATTCTAGAAACTGTTTCCAAACAGGATGGAAATACATGAATAAAGAACTGATCTGTTTTTAAACATAAAATATTTAATAGACTTAATATTTTAATTTTAAGATTATTATTTATGTTCATTATATTTAAAATATCTTTAATACGTAATATTGTATATAATATGTACATTGTACACAATATTATACAGTTTTATGAAACCAGCAGGAAGAATGAAATTATGACATGTCATTTGCAGGGAAATAGATGGATCTGAAAAGAATTATACTGAATGATATAAGCAAGGCCCAAAATGAAAAAGGACACATACTTCCATTCATTTATGGATCTTAGACCCAAATTCCCAATTAAACACATTACACACACACACATACACACACACACACACACACACACACACACACACACACACACACAGAGATATCTATCTATCTATCTATCTATCTATCTACCTATCTATTTCTACTCATTTGTGGATATGAGACCCCAAAATACAAATTCTCAGTTAAACACTTTCAATTTCTCTCTCATATATATATTAATATATATGTATAATATAAATATATCATAAGTATAGATATAAATATGTAAATATATATAAATAATATATGAATATATATAAATATATTTAAATATATATCAGGGACAGCCTGGGAGCTGTCCCTGAGTTTTATTACTCAAGGTTGGCTTTCTACCCTTTGAAGCACTGATCGACATTTGGCTTTTATGTGGTTAACTTTTGATAAAGGTCTTAGGAACTTGGATGGCTGAAAACCATGATCCTCTGATCTCAGCTTGAATTACAGATGTAAGCCACTGAAGCCTGACAGGAAGCTGAAATATATTTTGAGTGGTGAGATAGACCTAGGAAGAGGGGATATGATAAGTATTGGAAAAGAAACAGGGCAACAGATTCATAATACTCAAGATACATATGTGAGAACTCAAGTGGAACACGATATGCCTGGTATGGGATGGGAAATGTTGAAAGGATGACCAATCATACATATAAGAACACATGTTAAAAATGTAACACATTTGCACAACTATTTAAAGATAATGTATATATATATATATATATATATTAAAAACAGAGGCAATTAACTTTACCAAGGTTATATGTGTTCCAATAAGTATAAAATTCTGAAAATAGTAATTTTGCCTATAAGACTAGTGCATAAATTAACGTAGAGCACAAAATATTTAAGTAGCATCCAGCCACTGAGGACAATGATGGCACTGATTCTGCATGATCAACTGGTAACCCAAATAATAATTTGAGAAAAAGCTCAAGTGGTAGAGCACTAGCCTTGAGCTGAAGAGCTGAGGGACAGCACCCAGACCCAGAGTTCAGGCCCCACGACTGACCAAAAAAAAAATGGCCTATAATTATTTGAGAAAAAATATAATAATTAGTTTTCACTTTATCAGGGTACATATTTTCTATATGTTTTATACTCATTACCCTTTAGACTTATTTTTTTAATATACAATGTGTATAATATGACAAGTAAACTCATATTTTCCTTTGATGGTAAAAATATGTATGCATATTTCTTGCTTTTATAGTCCAGACACCTTTAAGTGAGATGATTTCATGTTTTTCTTTCTTTTCTTTTCTGTTTTCCTTTATAAGCTTTGTTATACATTAGAGTTTGCAGAGCTAATAACCTCAAACTGTGGAATTTTAAAATGAAAACGAAGCTTATTCAGTGCTGGCAATCCTAAGTGAACCCACTCTAATCAACATAGCAGGGGATATTTCACCAATATTAAAGGAGGTATTTATTTTTTTAATTGTCCTGGTGATGTACAGAGAGGGGTTACAGTTACACAAGTAAGCTAATAAGTACATTTTTTGTCAAACTTATTCCCCTTCCCTAATTTGTCTCCACTTTCCCTCCCCCCAAAACCACACCAAGTTGTACAGATCATTTCCAGCATATATATTGCTGTTGCATTGGTCCCCCTTTGTCCTTTGTCTTACCATGCTGTTGTTCCCCATCTTTCACTTAATTCAAATAAATGTATATATAATGCCAGGGAACCAAAATCAAATACAGTGACAACAGGGGATATACCATAGGGGGAAGAACATACAAAAGAAATGAAAAATCACAAAGTACATTTTAAAAAATAACAACAAAGAAAACCCTCTTTATTTTTGGTCCTGGGCACTGTCCCTCAGCTCTTCAGCTCAAGGTTAGTGCTCTACCACTTGAGCCACAGCACCACTTCTGGTTTTCTGGTGGTTAACTGGAGATAAGACTTTCATGGTCTTTCTTTGCCCAGGCTGGCTTGAACGCAATCCTCAGATCTCAGCCTCCTGAGTAGCTAGAATATTAGGTTTGAGTCACTAGTGCCCAGTTAAGAAAAGCCTCTTGTGTCCATGTCTTGGAGTTCATTTCACTTAGTCATCTTAAATGGTCATATGTATATAGCTATTAATCTATTCTGTTCATCTGATAAGATTATCCTAGATATATACTAATTATTGCAAATAAGGGAAACCATGGGGCCTATGTTTCATTGGGCCTGGATTACTTCACTTAATATGATTTTTCCCAAGACTTTCCATTTCCTTACAAATGAGGTGGTGTTATTCTTTCTAATAGAAGAATAAAATTCATATATATATGTATATATATATATATATATATATATATCACATTTTCTTCATCCATTCATCTGCTGAGGGGCATCTGGGTTGGTTCCATATCTTAGCTATGGTGAGTAATGCTGGGACAAACATAGTTGTGCTGGTAGCTTTAGTATGGCTTTGTTTGTGATCAATTGGGTAAATACCCAGAAGTGAAGTTGCTGCGTCATAGGGGAGTTCTATATGCAGTCTTTTGAGGAACCTCCATACTGCTTTCCAAAGTGGTTGAACAAGTTTACACTGCCACCAACAATGCAGTAAGGTTCCCTTCTGTCCACAACCCCTTCAGCATCTGTTGTTTAATTAGAGTTATTAATTATAGCCATTCTAACTAGGTGAGGTGGAATCACATTTCTTTTATAGCTAGGGAGGTTGAGCATTTCCTCAGGTATCTATTGGCCATCCTTCTTTCCTCTTCAGAGAAGTTTCTCTGTAAGTCTTTTTTTTTTTTTTTTTGGTCGTGGGGCTTGAACTCTGGGCCTGGGCGCTGTCCCTCAGCTCTTCAGCTCAAGGTGAGCACTCTACCACTTGAGCCATAGCGCCACTTCCGGCTTTTTTCTTATGTGGTGCTGAGGAATTGAACCCAGGGCCTCGAGCATGCAAGGCAAGTACCCGACCACTGAGCCACCTTCCTAACCCCTCTCTGTAAGTCTTTAGCCCACTTATTAATGGGGAAATTGTTTTAAATACAAGGTCCTTGTCTGGAATATGGCTAGTGAAGATCTTCTCCCAATCTGTGGGCTTTCTATTGAGCTTTTTTGCTATGTCCTTTGCCATGCAGAAGCCCTGTCTTTCTATAATTTGTTGTGTTTCTGGGTCTTTAAGTGTTTTTTTTTTCTTTCTTGCTATTGTTTCTAGCATACTTATAATGTACCATGTGATTTGTTTTTGTTTCTTTGTGTGTTCCTTCCCAACAGTATAACCCTTGTTTAACCCTTGTTTTCCCTGAATTTGATGTCATTGCCCTGCATCTTGTATACACAATTCTCTAATTCGGGGAGGGGAAGGGAAAAAATGTTCAAATAGGGATACAGGAGTGAGAAAAGGGATGATAGGGGAAAAACTAAGGAAGAGGAAACAATGCTTGATAGGAAATGTACTCATTACCTTGCTCATGTAACTGTGACCCCTCTGTATAGTATTTTTACAAAAAATGTATTTAAAAAAACACAAAGAAAAAAAAGAAAATTTTGGCCTGTGCCAAGGATCTCTAGATTTTCTCCTTGTAATGTTTTCAAGATATCTTTTATTTCGATGTTGTTAATCCATTTGAAATTAATTCTGTTACAGGGTGATATATAACGATCTAGCTTTAGTTTTCTACAGATGTTTAAGCAATTTTGCTAGCATCATTTACTGAAGAGGCTATCTTTCTTCTATTCCATTTTTTTGGCTCCCTTTTTGAAGATAAAGTGGCTATTGTTTTGTGGGTTTGTTTCTTGGTCTTCAGTTCTGTCCCATTGGTCCTCAAGTTTGTTCTTGTGCAGTTACCAAGCTGTTTTGATTACTATGGCTTTGTAATGGAGTTTGAAATTTGGTATTGATATTCCTCCAGCACTTTTCTTTCTGCTAAGGATTGTTCCCATTGTGTTTTTATTCTTCCTAAAGTTGGTATCTTCTGTAATCTTTTTTTTTCTGTTGTATAAATGTAAACCAAATTTATAGAAAAGGACAAAGAAATAGCAGCATTTTGAAGGACTCATTACTTTCTTCTTATCAACCAAGCTGTGTTCAAATAACTCTCTAAGAATCTCTTAAGTATATTGACTGATTTTTATGTTAAGGCTTCAGTTCTAGTTAATAACACTTTCCATTTTCAAAACAGAGTTTGCCATGACAGAAATTTTCATGTTACTCATATTTGAAAACTGATGAACTATTAATTGTAGCACTTCATCTTGTCTCAAATGACAGTTGGCTTGTTATAAACTAAATCAATAGCTCACTGACATCAACATGTTTTGTTTCTCAATTCAAAGCATATTTTAAAAAGATCATTTGTCTTCATTATATCTTTTAGGATCAGTAAATGAGAAGCTGGCATATTTGATACCGTTATATCTTTGATATATTCTATATTTTAGCATAATGTTTGGGGGAGCAAATGAACCAGCCATTTTTAAGCTTCAAAATTTAAAATTATCAGTAATAATCATTAAATGCCTTTTTGGTATTACTCACTACACGATGAAATGTTTCTATGTGCAGTTTCTAATTATTATTAATATTATTTATTGTTATCTTTAAATAATAGTGTAAAGGGAGTTTCAGTTCAACAAATTGCTTTCAAATTATAATGATCTTTATCAATATCACCTCTACTATCATTTTTCCCCCATCTCTAAACTCAACCCATCTCTTCAAGTTATTAGCTAATATTTTCAGCTATGAACCTTGAATATTATAATCTTTTTGCCCACCCTTCCTCTCTCTATTTGTTTGTCACCCTACTTTTCTCAACATGTTTTCTAGCTTCCCAACATTTATTTTACTGAACTGTATATTATCTGTTCAAAGAGTTACAATATTGAAATCTCCTCCTTGTATACTGTACTTTAGACAATTGATTCATAAATATTTCCGTTTAACCCTGCATATGTTTTCATAAATGTTTATGATTTGGAACTAAATTAGAAACTGAGGTTTGATTCAAATTTTAGAAAGGCAGCCCTCAGAGAGAAAGCCAAATAAGAGGGTAAAACCATGAGTTCAAGTCCTAGTACTGGTATAGCAACAAAACGTAAACCAAGCCAAGTACCATTGGCTTATGCCTGCAATCCTAGCAACCCAGAGGCTGAGATCTGAAGATCATGGTTCAAAGTCAGCTCAGACAAGTACATCCAAGAGACTCTGTTCTCTAATTATGCACAAAAAAAGCCAAAATTGGAGCTGTGGCTCAAGTTTGAGAGTGCCGTAGCAAGACCCAGGACATATTATTTCTTACACTTAAATGAAAGTTTTACACAAATAGAATTTGTGGTTGACAGGTTTACTCTTGTTCTTTTTGTTGTTGTTGTCCTTTTACATTCTTGTGGCATTTTCCATACATGGAATAAATGCTTCCTGACTAAAAAAAATATGATTATAAATCTACTAATAGACTAATTGAGGATCCTTTGTGTAGAATAAGTCATATTTTAATTACTGTGTCTCTCTATATCTCAATGGTACTAAGGTTTGAGATCAAGGCCTTGGGGTTACTAGGTAGGTGATCTACCAAAGGAATCATGCCTTCAGCTGTTTTGCTCTTAATATTTTATAAATAATATGTTACTTTCTCCCTAGGCCATCTTGGACTACCATGCTTCGATCCTCCTAATAGTTTCCTGAGTAACTAGGATTACAAGTATAAACTACCATATCTTATATCACTTCTCTTGCTGTTAGGATTTTCTCTTTCACTTACTTTTAAAATTTGAGTGTATATATCCTTCTTTATTTGAAAAGTACATTTTTCAAGACACCTACCTAATTCCTCTTTTCAAAAATAAAAGTCATGTTCTAAAATGGTTGCTGCTTCTCCAGATGATAAGTATGAGTTGAGGTATAAATACAAATTATTTTCTGCCTTTTGTAAACCATCATCTTTCCTCTGGTAGAAACAGTCACATTTTTGTGTATTCTGTTCTTGTTGAAAATCCTAATATCTGGTGTTTGGTTTTTCTGAAGAAAACAACAACAACAACAATAACAACAGCAGCACACTGATACTGATGGTGGGAAAATGGGTGCTAGCTCTTTACACACATGAAGTCACTTTAGTTGAGTAAGGGAAGGTATACAATAATGAGGTAGATGTACAAACAAAAGTTGTATTGCCACCTATGTAGCTCAGTGTTCAGAAGCAGGTGTCAGAGTCCCAATCACAGACTCACAATTTGGATGTTGGGTCCTTTGTGCCTATTTCTACAAAGAACACATCTCAGCTGGATACAGACTAGATTTATAGACAAAATTAAATGAAATTCACATACAAGAGCTACACTTCAATAGGTTTCAGAGTTTTAAAATAATTCCATTGATAAATTTTCCACGCAAAATAGGGACTCCTGTTAGAGATAGATTCTTCTCAGTCTCTTCTTCTCTGCCATCATTCCACAATCCTTGCTCCAACAGAACTGGGTAAGTGAAATAATCTTTCAAATTGTTGAATTCTTTGGCTATATTGCACCACTTCCTTAATTGATCCTGCTACTACTTTTTCTATAATTATTTTTTAATATTCTTTGTTTCTTCTCAGTTGGTTTTTAAATTTCAATTCAGTCAGGTGCCATGCTTCCACTTGAATCAGACATCCCAACAATTTTGGTTTAATTTTTGGTATACAATACAACATTTTGATACAATATAATAATGTAGAAAGACTGTATTACACTTGCGTATATCTCCCTCAGCAGAGATCATAGGTTCAAGCCATCATACCTACTTTGTTTGTTGAGATGGTATATCAACTTTTTTTTTCTTAGTTGGCCTTAATCCACCCTCCTCTCCATCTTCAGCTCTCAAATAGTTGGAAAAACAGATGTCACACCTAGCATCCTTCCTAATATTCTTGTGACATGCACGTTGATATATGTGTATTGATAGAGAACATTTAGTTTATCTTATTCTATGCCATTATTTCATTCTTTTTCATAGCCTTTAAACTTCTTTTTTTTCATTCTTCTCTCCCCCGCCATCTCTCTTTCTCTCCAGCATTGAGTTATGAACTCAAGGCCTTTTACTTGCCAGACTAATGCTCCACCATTTGAGCCATGTTTCCAGCCTTGTTTTTTGCTGGTTATTTTGGAGATGGAATCTTAGGAACTTTTTTATTTTTTGGGGGGGCGGGTAAAGATGCTGTACAGAGGGGTTAGAGTTATAGAGTTACATAAGTAAGGTAATTCTTGTAGAGCATTGTTACCCCCTCCTTTGTTGATCCCCCACTATTGCTTCCCTCCCCAACCTTTTACATTCCTCCCCCATCCCCACCCCTGAGGTTGCAAAATTCATTTCCAATATACTGTCTTGTGGGTGTCATAGGTGCAGTGGATCATCAGGTTTCCTTGTTTCAGCGTTAAACTTCTTAACAGTATATTTACTTTATTTTATTTATATTCTGAAATACTTTATCAAACTTTTAAGTGAGATTTTCCACAGTAAAATTTCCCAATAAAATGTAAATATATAAAAAATAAACCGATGTGTCAATTTCTTTCCAATTTTTCATTTTTATGTCATTGTCTTTTAAAATTTGTTCTTGTAGCATTCATACAGTTTTACTGTTTACATTTTTCTTACATATCATGAGATTCTTTATTGTTAGCTTAAAGTTTTCAATAAGTAAAGACAAATTTATTTATATAATAAATTGCTCTCATATGTATGTAGATAGAGAGAAGGATAGAGAGATGGTAACATAATTACTTTTCTATAAGAGTGGACATACGTAGTGGCTAGATTAACTTTTGGGTAATTGAGTAAGAAACAGTGGTGTTAGGCTTCCTCTACAGCATACAATCAGCAATATGAATATAAGGTTGAATAACACCTTGGCATTGGCATTTATTGAAGGAGACTTACACACATCAAAATAATTGCAGTCTTTTTTATTAGGACTGTGTCTATACCTCACATTGATAGGGTAATATACCAACCATAGATTGGCAATATGGCAATATGAGAGGGATTTAAACTGTGTCTCAATTCTTCCAGGATTTTAATTTTCTCTCTAATTTTTTCTCTTCAATCATTTCTTTTGTGAAATCAAGATTTCCTTGGTTTCTGTATTGTTTTACACTGCTGTGCATCTTTCTTGAATGTGTGATCTCTTCTTTATTTTCTAATATTCCAGTTATGTTGATGCATGTAACTTTTCTTTCAAGATTTTATGAATATATTATTTCTTAAATATACCTTAAATAGTTTTCTAAGTGGAGAATATTAATACTGTATACCCAACATGCAAGTCAGTTACTGACTCATTGTGATTACTTAGAAAATGATGTTATTCTTAAATTGTTCTAAGAAAACAAATTTGTTACATTATATTACAGTCCAGTTTTAGATCCCTCTTAGAGTTGAATGATGCTTTTAAATAATGCGATTGCCATTTTCTCTCTAGAGTGGACACAGTGATTTGTTTCATTTTTAGAAATTTTCTCATAATTCATCATTCGCATGATGAATTATCTTGAAATATTTTAATGATGTTCATTGTCCGGTGATTATTTTATAATTGAGGGAACTGATTTGGGGACAGAGAGCTTAGAAAACAAATCAAAATTACTGTGACTAATACCCAGTGCATCCAAAGTATGCACTGTGATCTCTTTATTCATTTTAAGAATATTTTAAAGAGCACATTTATTAAATAATATTGCTATGAAAGATGGCAAAAAACAAGAGTAAAGAATAAGAGATCGAGTATTGTAAAATACCAAATGTTTGGGAACATACATCAAACAATATGCATTAACCATAGATGTAGAGAATAAATTCAAGATTATTCATCATTAACTCACTTGTTTTTGCCCACATATTTTACAGGCATTTTTTTTGGTTCTGGCAAGTTAATTCTAAAATTCTGGTCAAAGACTGTTATTCCTGTAATCCCAACAACTAAGGAAACAGTGATTGAGAATGAGAAGATTGTAGACTGAGGGCACTCTAGACAAAAAAAAAAAAATCCTTATTTCAATCAGCCTGCTGAAAATGGTGTGAATAGCTTTAGATCCTGCCATGTAAGAAACCAGATAGAAGGATCATGGTCTGAGTCCAGCCAAGGGAAAAACATAAGATTATATTTGAAAAATCACTAAAGCAAGGAAAGCACTGAATGTATGCATCATTGCTTAGCAAGTGGAAAACCCTGAGTCTAAACCCAGTACCACTAAAAATAAGAGAAAACAATCTGTTGTCAATTATTCTGGAGAGGATTATGATCCATGAAACAAAATCTAGTGTTTACAATAAAATAGAAATAAAATTTAACTCACACGATTAATTAAAAGCACAGCACTGTTAAATATTATGTCCAGTACAAACCACTGATTGTGGAATATGGTTTATGTGGATTATTTGCAGTAGTTTGCCATTTAAATATATAGCACTTTAAGCAAATGCATTACAGGTATCGAAACTATAATAATGATATCTAACATAACAAACATACTGTACTTATCTTTAAAACATTCTTTTTTATTATTGTTACAATAACTTAAAGAGGGTTTACAATTACATGGGCAAGGTAATAGGAAAATTCTTACCAAGTATTGTTGCCTCCTCCTTTGTTTCCCCTTACTATCCCTTCCCATCTCCTCCTCCACCCCCATCCTGCCCCCCCAGCCCTGTCCCCCAGCCCTCCGTGCCAAATGTTTTCACTGTATTTAATGTTGGTATAATTTGTGGAGGGGAAGGAAAAAAACAAATCGTTTAAATAGGGATACAGGTGGACACATTGCAACAATGAAACAAGACGTTTTGATATAACAAGACGTTATGTCAAAAAACGAACTTTACATCTTAAGACATTCTTATAATTCGATTTTAAAATACAAGTACTTAGAATATTCTCTGACATATCAAAATTTGTCAAATGGATGTACACTATATCATAGGATCTATTTGGGTTATCTTATTTTACCATTGATTATAATTATTACTACTCTATATATGAATGATATAGAAGAGTAATATGGATGAATATACCGATATTTAGATTGGTATTATATTTAATATGGCACGAATTTTCATATTTAAAATAATTTCTAAATTGAACTAGACACCAAAGTTGAATAAATGGACAATATAGATGGTATTTTAAATTTATTTTATTTTTTATTTTTATTTTATTGCTGTACAGAGGGGTTGCTGTTACATGTGTAAGGTAATGAGTATATATTGTGTCAAATATTGTCACCCACACCTTTGTTCTTCTCCCAGTATCTCTTCCCTCCCCCACTTTTCCTCTGATATAATGTCTTGTGAGTATTACTGTTGCAATGGGTCATCCTTTGTCCTTATTTCAGCATTTTGTTATTCCCCTTCCCTTCCCAAATCAGATAAATGCATATACAAGGCACAGGTACCAGAATCAAAGACAATGATTGCTAGGGAAAAATCAATGGAAAAAGAAAAATGAAGGAAAATAAGAGGAAAGAACTAGATACAATATACTGGCAACAACAAGGTCAAAACAAACATAAAAAAGGAGGGGGGCTGTTGTTGCCATGTCTTGGAGTTCATTTCAATTAGCAACATTTTGTATGGTCATATGTACATAGCTATTGAGTTATTATGTTTCTCTGCCAGGACTATCCTAGCTATACACTAATTATTACAAATAATGGAAACCATAGGCCTATGTTTCTTGCGTGCTGGTTTCTTTCACTTAATATTATTTTTTCCAACTCTTTCCATTTCCTGATGAATGTATCAACGTCATTCTTTCTGATGAAAGCATAGAATTCCATTGTGTGTATATATGTATCTACATCAATATCTATATATATATATCTGTATATCATATTATCTTGATATATTTATCTATTTTGGAGCATCAAAGTTGGTTCCATATCTTAACTATGGTAAATAATGCTGCAATAAACACAGTTGTGCTGGTAGCTTTAATGTGGCCTTCTTTGAGATCCTTTGGATAAATGCCTAGGAGTGGGATTGCTGGATCATAGGGAAGTTCTATGTTTATTCTTTTGAGGAACTTCCATACTGCTTTCCAGGGTGGTTGAACCAGCTTACATTCCCACCAACACTGCAGTAGTGTTCCCTTTTAGCCACATCCCCATCAGAATCTGTTATTATTTTTCTTAATAATGGTCATTCTAACTGGAGTGAGGTAGAATCTCAATATATTTTTTATTTGTATTTCTTTTATGACCAGTGATATTGAGCATTTCTTCATGTGTCTATTGGCCATTCTTATTTTTTCTCCAGAGAGGTCTCTTTAATTCTTTAGCTCACTTATTAATGGGTGGTTGTTCCTTTGGGAATTTGTTGTTGGGGGCTTTAATATTTTGAGCTATAAGTATATTTTTGATATGAGTCCCTTGTTTGTTGTTTAGCTAGTGAAATCTTCTCCCAATCTGCTTATCTTGCTAGCTACAGCCTTTGCCATGCAGAAGCTCTCCAGGTTAATGCAATTCAATTTATCCACCCTTTCATTTGTTGTGTTTCTTCCATCTTTATTTAGAAAGTTTCAACCTGTTCCGAGGACTCTTAGTGGATCCCCTATCCTTCCTGCAGGGTCTCTGTTTTTACCTAGAGGTCTTTGATCCATTTGGAGGTGATTCTGGTACAGGGTATTTTATCTATATTAGGCAGAATATTCTGCCTATTATTATCTCAGAAAATTGGTATTAACTTCATAAAAAAAGTATAAATTCAATTATTAGGAAACATGGTGTGCTGTATAGTAATGGAATAATCAGATGTCTATTCATAATATTTCTTGACAGGTAGATGCTTGAACTGCTCCTACCTGAAGAATATTTTTTAACTTATTTCATTGAACTTCCAAATGTTTCAAAGCACAATTTATAGCCAATGAAAAGAATATGCAAGTTCATTCACCTCCAAAATAGAAAATCCCATGGCTGAGACATGAGGGTTGAATCACAGTCCAACAACATTCCTTTGGGAATATAGAAAATTTCACATCTTTAACTTCATTTAAAAGAGACCTTCATTGTCACACACACACACACACACACACACACACACATACACTTTCAAACCTTCAAAGACAAATTCAAATCACCTTTAGTAGAATCCTTCTTGTTTTTTTAACACGTGCATAAAATTATAATTCTAAAAAGATTAGGAGAATTGGGAAGTAACTTAATTGAGCAAATGAAATTACTGGGAAAACAAATCTCAAGCACAATTAAAAATAAATATATAAATAGATAAATAATTAAATATAATTTCATGTCATATTCATGAATTGGAAACCAAGCACAATCACAAGTGGCAAAGAACAGATATTAGACATAATTTTAATTTTAACTGTACAGATAATTCCTTAAATCGAAACAAAATGTACTATCTGTAAAAAAAAAATGTTTCTTAAAATGGTGCTTTTTTTCAAGGTCACACTAGAGCTACCAGCACAACTATGTTCATTGCAACATCATTTACCATAGCTAAGATACAGAACCAACCCAGATGCCCCTGAGATAAATGGATCAAGAAAATATGGTATCTACACACAATGGAATTCTATGCTTCCATCAGAGAGAATGACATTGCTATATTCATAAAGAAATGGAAAGACTTGGGGAAAAAAAACACATTAAGTGAAGTAAGCCAGACCTAAAGAAACATAGCCTCCATGATTTCCCTCATTTGTAATAATTAGTAAGTGGCTAGGATAGTCCTAGCAGAGGATCATAATAGCTCAATATCTGTGTACATATGCATATGACCATATAAAATGATGTTAATTGAAATTAACTCCAAGACATAGAAACAAGAGGGTGCCTTGCTTGTTTTTAATTTACTATGTGAACTTATTTCTTTTTTTTAATTGTGTGAACAATTATTTCTTTTTTTCTTTCTTTTTTTTTCTTTTATTTTCTTGTTTTTTACTTTTCCTTGGTTTATCCCTGTTAGTCACTGTTTTTGATTCTGGTACCCTACATCTTGCATATATGCTTATCTGATTTGGGGAATGGAACAGGCATTGCAAAATTGTGTACCAAGGACAAAAAGTGAACCAATGCAACAGTGATACTAACAAGACGCTGCTGTCCGAAATGAAATTTAAAATTTGGGTGGGAGGACCTGGATGGGGAGGGAAAGTGGGAGAAAAACAAACAGGAGAGGGGGTAACAACATTCGAAAATAAATGTACTCATTGCCTTACTTATATAACTGTAACCACTGTGTTACAACATCTTCACAATAAAATTATTTTAAATGGTGTTTTTGATGAGGAAACTCATCTAAGTTAGATGAATTAATATACAGCACAGATTAAAATGTGCAACACTAACAAAATTAATTATGAATGGGCCAAAGGGGTAGCAAAGGCAAATTCAGATTTTTTTAAACTGTGTAAATGTTAATGAAGGAAAAGTTCTGATAAACTTTTTACAATGATGATAAATGTTAAATTCTGCCATTAAGGAAAATATAATTGCCATATTAAGTTAATTATGAAGTGACTACTTGCTTGATGAGAAATATCATATAAAGTTTCAAATTTAAACAAAAATTAAAATTACATAAAAGTATCTTCTCTTCCACCATTTATTTTCTGTTAGGGCAAAACCTGTAGTTCATTGCCTTAAATTAGGTTTTCCTTTCTTTTTCTGTTTAGTAAAAGTTTCTCTAAAAAGCTGTAGATTTCTATCTATACCATGTGCAATGATATAATATTGAGGAAATTAGTTCACTACTCTGTAACTACTTATTATAAATCTATTTATAAATTACCTCACAAAATATTTTAAAATTTAAAAAAAATACTAAAAAGGAAACAATACTTATAATCATATAAAACATTTTTATGTTATATAATGTGTTTACTAGGTGACTTTTAACATATGATTACAATTCTTCTTTTAGCAATAATCCAGACTCATGGCAAAATGATTCAATTTTAACTGTTTATCATATCCTTTATGCATCATAATTATATATTGTCAATTATGAGTATCTCAATAGCAAATTGTGAGTTGTATCACAGTCCCTTTATCCTTCCAGTATAGGATTTATATTTGGATTTTAAAAGAGCTATTTTCTTTTTCCTTTTCTTCTTCCTTATTTTTTTTTAATTTGTGGTGCCAGACCTGGGGCTTAAACTAAGAAACTAGGTGCTATCACATAGCTTTTCCACTCTAGTACTTGAGCCACCACTCTACTTCCATAATTTGGGCAGTTAATTTGAGATAGTATCTCATGTGCTTTTCCTACGTGGGCTGTATTTGAACTATGATTCTCTGATTTCAGCCTCCTGGGTAGCTGGGACTGCAAGAGTAAGCCACCATTGCCCAATAAGTTCTTCCTATTTTTTTTACCACATTTTTTATTTTGTTCATATATTGCTTTCTAAATTTTCGTTAATGTGTTATTTGTTTATTCTTGGAATTACTAACTACTTTGAGACAAGTATAATGACTTCTGGCATTTCATATATTTTCTTTTGTTGACTCATTTGGGGTTATTTTATTTGTATGTTCCTTGGTATGTATAATAATTTCCAAAATTCTTGTAATCTCTGAGTCCTTATGTCCACGCTTACACACTGGTGAAGCCATCATGTTTTCCTCAATTTTACGTACTTCCTTTGTAAATAACCAGCTTTCACTCTTGCTACTCTGCTGTAACTCTAATCTCATCAGCTAGTAATTTTCCTAGGCCGAGAAACCTTGTTTTCTGGTGTACACATGGATGATTTCTATCTGTGATGTAAACTCAGTAGTGGCAGCATACTTTTTCCTAGTATCTGGCAAGAGGAAAAACTAATAGTTGAGTTCTGCAAACAGACTCAGCTCCTAGGTAAATTCTACAACTCCCATTAATATAACTCAGATATGATATATATATATATATATATATATATATATATATATATATCCCATAGTTAAGAGTAGTTTTTTTTTAATTTTTGGGGTATTTCTGTGTACGGTCACCTTCCTTCCTGGCATGGATCTGGATTTGGTCTAGGTAGCTGGATAAAACACTGTTAAAACTGCATGGATTTACAGAATGAGTTCTTGCATTTTTCTGTAATACACAGTTTTGTATTGATCCTCCCTGTGAAAGGTGTTGAAGTGATTATCATGTTGGCAAAGAGTATGTTAAAACTCCCAGCATTGTCTTGATAGTTTTAAGCAGTGAGGCTATCTACTTAACCCAGCCAAGAAGCATTTCATGTTGAGTCTGTAGGTGATCAGATGTGCTGTGTATTAGTTGGTGTCATAGATCTTTGGAACAGCTGGAAGTATGGTATATTTGCATTATATCTGCATGTTGGTCTCTGTGAGCAGAGCTTCTTGCTTGCTTTTTAGCCCTAAGAGATTTGTTTTTCCTTAACATCCTGGTAGATAGGGAACACAGTAGGCTTTCTGGAAAGTGTCTCAGAGTAATACAGAAGCTAGGTATCTGCTTCCAATATAATCTTTTCATTTTGGAGGAGATGTGCCCTCTGGAGATTTCTTTTGGCCTATCATAGGTCAATAAACTAATGGAGAAAAGGTGGAGTGATACAAGCCTGTTTTAAAGAGGTATTTTGTTTTTCAAATTGATGGATCATGCCTATGACTCAGTCTTTTCCACACATTTTAGGGATTTTACCAAAATGTTACAACTTATGGATGGTCCCTTAATTATTTTTCTGTGTGGGAGAACAAAGACTGATATCTCTCATTAATCCTTCTGAAAGGTATTCCTCCTTCATTAATGTCGGGTCTTCATCCATCCCATGAAAGACAGACTGTCCAAGGAAAGGTAAGTGAGGCTGCTAGCCCATTCCCCAGGCTCTCTTAGCCCAAGAGACAATCAGACCCAGCAGGGAATCAAGTCAAGCAGAAAAAACTCATTTATTAATACAGAGCAAGCCCTTTTTAAAGCAAAAAAGAGCGGGTGGCATGGTAGGGGAGGAAAAGGAACCAATCACTGTCAAGGTCACATCCTGTCATGCACCTAAGCTTCCACTGGCTGGTTATGCACTGAATGTAAAGCAAATTGAGCTCTACCCATCAACTCCCTCTTAGCTGCCCATGTGCTCTACAAATTAAGTATTGATTTTTTTTAATTTTTAAGTATATCTATTTTATTGTAAAATACTATGCAGAGGGATTACACTTAATTGAGTAAGGTAATGAGTACATATCCTATCGAGCGTTGTTACCTCATCTTATGTTTTCCCCTACCATTCCTTCATTCCCCACTTCCCCAGCTCTTTGCTCCCTGGCCCCGAAATTGTAAAGTTCGTTTTCAACATAGTGTCTTGTACATCTCGTTGTTACAATGGGTCATCATGTATCCTTATTTCAGCATTTTGTTATTTCCCTTCTCCTCCCCAAATTAGGAAAATGTATATACAAGATGAAGGACACTGGAATCAAATACAGTGAAAACAGGGGTTATACAAAAACAAACAAAAAACTCACATATTACATTAAAAATAACAGGAAGAAAGATAAAACCTCTTGTGTCCCTAACTTGGGGTTCATTTTGCTTTACATCATCTTATATCGTCATATGTACATAGCTTTTGACCTTTTCTGCTTCTGCTAGACATACACTATTTATTGCAGATAAGGAAAACAATGGGACCTATGTTTCTTTGGGCCTGGCTTACTTCACTTAATATAATTTTCTCCAAGTCTTTCCATTTCCTAACAAATGGAGTGATGTCATTCTTTCTGATGGAGGCATAGAATTCCATTGTGTATATATTCCACATTTTCTTGATCCATTCATCTACTGAGGGGCATCTGGGTTGGTTCCATATCTTGGCTATGGTAAATAGTGCTACGATACACATAGTCATGCTGGTAGCTTTAGTGTGGTCTTGTTTGTGATCATTTGGGTAAATGCCTAAAAGTGGGATTGCTGGGTCATAGGGGATTTCTCTGTGGAATCATTTAAGGAACCTCCATACTCCTTTCCAAAGTGGTTGAACAAATTTACACTCCCACCAACAATGCAGTAGGGTTCCCTTCTATCCACATCCCCTCCAGCATCTGTTGTTATTAGAGTTCTTGATTATAGACATTCTAACTGAGGTGAGGTGGTATCTCAATGTTGTTTTGATTTGCATTTCTTTTATGGCTAGAGAGGTTGAACATTTATTCATGTGTCTATTGGCCATTCCTATTTCCTCTTTGGAGAAGTTTCTCTTTAAGTCTTTAACCCACTTATTTATTGGGCAGTTGTTTCTTTGAGAATTTCTTGTTGGGGGATTTAATGTTTTGAGTTCCAAGTATATTTTAGATATGAGACCCTTATCCATTCTATAGCTAGTTAAGATCTTCTCCTAATCCGTGGTCTTTCTGTTGATCTTGCTAGCTATGTCTTTTTCCATGCAGAAGCTCTACAGTTTCATGCAATCCATTTGTCCAACCTTTCATTTGATTGGTTGTGTTTCTGGGTCTTTATTAAGAAAAATTTGGCCTGTGCCACGGAGCCTTAGAGTTTCTCCTATTCCTTCCTGTAATGTTTTCAGGGTGTCTACTTTGACTTCGAGGTCTTTGATCTTTTGGAGTTGATTCTGGTGCAGGGTGATATCTAAGGATCTAGCTTTAGTTTTCTGCAGGTCTTTAACCAATTTTGCCAGCACCATTTACTGAAAAGACTGTCTTTCTTCCATTCTATATTTTCAGCTCCCTTAACAAAGATTAGGCAGCTATAGGTCTCTGGGTCCATTTCTGGTTCTTCAGTTCTATTTCATTGGTGCGCAGGTCTGTTGTGCCAATTCCAAGCTGTTTTTATTAGTAAGGCTTTGTAGTAAAGTTTGAAGTTTTGTATTGATATTCCTCCAACACTTTCTTTCAGCTAAGGATTGTGTTTTGCTGTTCGGGGTCTTTTATTGTTCCATATGAATTTTTGGGTTGCTTCTTCTATTTCATTGAAGAATGAAGTTGGGATATTGATTGGTATTGCATTGGATTTGTAGATAGCCTTTGGCAGTATTGCCATTCTCACAGAGTTTGTAAATCTTGAAGCCTCCGTCATTGAAATGTACTTTTCCTTGCCTTAATCAAGTAAATGAATCACAGTAAAATATCAGTTTTTGGAAGGAAATGTAGAACCTTATGTGAAATATAACAGAAACCAAACATTATCATTTTCCCCAGTGCATTTGGTCAGGTTATTTGAATTAAGAGACGACCAAATGTACCTTTCCATTTTAGCAAATATTTTGAAGATAGGGCTAACCTTTAAAACACTTAAAACTTTTTAAATAACCCCTTGGATGAAATAATTGTCTTTAAGGCAACCATTTACCTTTGATGTGTCTGATTTCAGAGTTTGTACTCCTTTCTCTTTTTTAAATTTTATTTTAGTGTAAAGCTGCTGTACAGAGGGGTTACAGTTACATGAATAAGGTAGTGAGCGCCTTTCTCTTTGAGCATTTTTATCCCCCCTCCTTTGTTGTTTTCCCACTATCTCTGCCTTCTCCACCTCACTCCTCCCTTATGCCCCCAAAGTTGCAAAGTTCATTTCCAACATAGTGTCTTAGGAGTATCATTATATCAATGGGTCATCCTGTGACCTTGTTTCAGTGTTTTGTTATTTTCCTTCCTCTCCCCAAATTAGTGAAATGTATACAAGATGCAGGGTACCAAAATCAAACACTTTAAAACATGATATCAGAATGTTAATATCATGGATGTATATCAGATTGTGTTTAAGGAAATCAGAATCTATTTACCTTACCTTTTCTTTTTTTTTATTTAGTAATCTAACAAAGACATGATTATATTGTATGGTCTACCTCACGCCTCTGCTCTTTATTTTCCACTGCTAGTCCTGAGGCAGACTTGCCTGTTCCACTGCAGTGATCATGTCTTATGTACACTTTCTCTCACAATACAAAATCCAGCTTGTGTAGTGTCGAGATGAAGAAATGGTTTAACCACATTTAACACTTGATTTCCTGCTGATGTTAATGAAAGCTATTGAATGAATGTTTTGTTTGTGTTTTAGGCAATTACTTTCATAAATATATTAGGAAACTTTCAATTTAATAAGATAAAATTGCCAGATATTATAGTAGAAATTTGTTTTTGTATTATATATAAAAATCTATATGCAATAGGAAAAAATTAAAAGTTACTGATGGCAGATGAATGCTATTTTCCATACTTAGTGTTTAATAAATAGATTTTAAGTGTGGGTGAAATGTAGACACACTGTTATCTTTAAATATCCAAAGCCACCCTCACTCTGTTCATGTGTCTATGTGATATATATGTGTATGTGTGTATATATATACATATATAAGTATATCTATATCTATCTATTTATATAGATAGATATAGATAGATAGATAGACAGACAGATAGATAGATAGATAGTATCCTGGAGTGTAGACTCAGGGACTAGATAGTCTTTGAGCTTTTCTGCTCAGTTCTAACACTTTATCAGTTGAGCTACAAGTCCACATATTGCATTTTGGTAGTTAATTGGAGATAAGAATCTCATGGACTTTCCTGTCTAGGCTAGCTTTAAACCATTATCCTCAGATCTCAGCCACCTGAGTAGCTAGACTTACAGATATGAGCCACCAGCATCAACAATCTGTTCATTTTTCAGAAGAGAAAATAAAGTTTCAGATACACCAAAAGCTTTTACTGTGCACATATCTCCAAATTAATCATGCAAATTATAAAAATAACATTCTAAATATGAGCAATTTCAGTGTAAATATAAATATAATTTAAATATAATTCCCCATGAAAGGAAGCGAACGTGTTTAATAGTTATAAAATTATTCATCATGTGTATATGTATACATGATGTTAGTTTTTTCTCTTATCTAGGCAAAATCTTCAAAATATATGTAAATTAGTATTTGAGTAAAATAAATTTAAAAATCTATTTAAAATTGAATTTAAATGTTACATGTTGTTCATTGAATAATATATGATATAATACATGATATATGATATGAAGTAATGTTAAAGTACGATATGAAAACAAGACTTACTTATAATCTCTTTCACAGACATATGTGTGAGTGTGTGTGTGTGTGTGCATGCATGTGTGTATGTGTGTTCAGAATAACTACTTCAAAGAGTTTGGGAGAGGTCAGGTAGACAAACTGTATAATGCTGGTTCCAATATTTTAATAAGTGAAAATAAAATTTTCCCCTTTTAAATTTGTATTGAGTATTTCAATTAGACTATCAAATACAAAATAACACAAACTTTTATGTACAGCAATAGATGTAGCACTCATCCTTAATGTTCATGACACATCTTAAATTAGAATTTTGAGGTAATTTTCAGTGTGAACACTAGCATGCAACATTAATCAGCATTTGATTTATTAAATGCAAATATCTTTGGAATTTTTCCATAGCATGGATATAAACCAGGACTCTTCTAACTATTATGTTCTTAAGATATCTTAAGGTCTAATGTGGATATAGATTCTAGGGCTGCTGTCAAGCTGAATATATAATAAATATGTTTAGCCATTGATAGAAAGAGAGATGACATATACATCATATTTTCCTATGAATGAAAATAGGTAGATATAGTCTACAGTTCTGTTATTTGTACATACAAGTTCTCATTTAAAGTTGATCCAAAATGAATTTTGAGAGTATGTATTTATTAATGGATTTTGTTCAGTTTTGGGGGTGGTAGGCCATTCAATAGACAATAGCTTAAATGGCATTGGAAAATACAGGCTTTGAATGTTATGCTTATTCATGCTATGGCTTTGCTACAGCTCTCTCATTTTGGGTATATAATACAATTCAGCACCCTGGCTAGACTTTACCATTATAATAAATTCCTTGACCCTTCCTTCACAAAAAGCAGAATTCCTTTCTGCTACTGTAAATGATAAGATATAAAAGTTTGAATGACAGAAAATAAATAACATCAAACAAAATCTTACACAGTCTTTTGGCCAAATATTTTAAGCACAATTTTAAATTGTACTTCTACTAAATAATTTATCCCCTAATTGAAAGTCTGAATTTTATAACAATACTTTCAATCCTTAGTCTCCATTCAAATTTTCTTTTATCATTTTTATATACAGAAAAATTACTTTGTCTTGAATATTACTTTGCATTCTTAAACTTTTTTGACAATCTCCCCAGTTTCTTTTTTAAAAAAAGCTTTAAATGCAAGGAAATATGTAAAATAAATTTTGTCTTTGAGATCATTCCTTTTCCACGTAGAGATCTTTCCAGAAATAATAGCAGTTTCCACTTACTGATATGATTTTATTTATTGTCTTCTAACACTCAAATGTCCACTCAGAAAATTTCAAACTATAAAAAAAACATAAAAAGGCTAGGAAGGTGGCTCAGTGGTAGAGCGCTTGCTTTGCTTGCCTGAGGCCATGGGTTCGATTCCTCAACACCACATAAGCAAAAAGAAAAAAAGCCGGAAGTGATGCTGTGACTCAAGTGGTAGAGCACTAGCCTTGAGCTGAAGAGCTGAGGGACAACGCCCAGGCCCAGAGTTCACGCCCCACGATCGGACCTCCTCCCCCCCAAAAAAACATAAAACAGTTTCCTTCAGAATAAAATGTATGCTTATATATAATCCATACACACAGATATACATATACATGCATTCATGTTCCAAGGTATACCCAGAATATATATTCATGAATCTTATAAATATACATTCATGTGAACTATTTAAACTTTTAATGTATTTTCTCTACTTTTCCACAATGTAATGACTTTGCGTGACTCTTTCATATAAACAACACAATGAGGACTCATGACATTATAAAATCTCAACCCTAGAGACTATTGCAAATATTTCTCTATTACTTTGAAGGAATTGACAGCTATTGGACTACAATTAAATTTAGGTAGAAATTGAAAGATGGTATTTCAGGTTCTCAATATCAGAGTGTATAGACTAAATATGATAATCAAATCCTGAATTAAATTTTGGGTTAGATTGGTAGATATGTTAGAGAATAGAAAATCAGGTTGACATTTTATCAGTAACTTCTCATCGGAACTATTTTACTCCACATTGCTCACATTCATCTTGCTCTTCTACCAAGGGAGATCACAGGATAGAAAACTAATATTAGTGATACAAAAGGCAACATACTTATGTAGGAAGGTCAGCAAAAATTTCCTCTTGCAAACAGTCAGAGAAAGCCTTTACCTATGTAAGCAACTACAGTGGACTATATTGAGTTATTAGGAACATTCTGTTATCAATATTCTTCTTTTTATTATTATTTATTTTATTTTATTGTAATGGTGATGTACAGAGGGGTTGCAGTTACACAAGTAAAGAAATTAATACAATTCTTGTCCAACATTGTTATTCCCTTTTCATTTTCTCCTGCTATTCCTCTCTTCCTCAATTTTCTTCTTTACAAAGATTCCTTAATTTTAATGTGTTTTTTATTGTAAAAATACTGTACAGAGGGGTTAGAGTTACATGAGCAAGGTAATGAGTACATTTCCTATAGAGCATTGTTGCCTCCTCCTTTGTTTTTCCCCTACCATCCATTCCTTCTCACCTCCCCAACTACTCCCCTCTCCAAAGTTGTAAAATTCATTTTCAACATAGTGTCTTGTACATCTCATTGTTACAATGAGTCAACCTGTATCACTATTTAAGCATTTTTAATGTGCTTTATTACTTTCCTTACTACTCATCTCTTTAGTCTCCTTTGACTAGGATACCTGTATATATGGTTCCAATTACTAAAATATCTTTGATAACATATGAACAATAAATTCATTTATTATCAAGAAAAGGGGTTCGTAAGATCAGCATCTTGCAAGCAAAGCTTTTTTTTCCAGTCCAGCATTAAATTCAAGGTCAGGGCACTGTCCCTGAGCTTCTTTTGCTTAAGGCTAACTAAAAAACATAAAATAGTTTACTTCAGAATAAAATATATACTCATATGCACATATGTACACACAGACATACATATGCATTCATTCATATTCCAAGGTATATCCAAAATATATATTCATGAATCTTATAAAATATAATACACATTCATATGCACTATTTAAACTTCTAATGTATTTAATTCAATTTTCCACAATGCAATGACTAGGATTACAGCTGTGAGCCACTTGCTCCCAGCTCAAAACCTTCCTAAAATCATTTGTTTTACATAACATTGAATCTAGCCCATATCATACTGTTAAGACACAGATGCAGCTATTTTCTTTTAATTATTTTAATTATTTCTTTTAATTCTTATAGATCTGTGCATGTCTGACTGCTAATCTTTTCATATACATTTTCTACTTTATTGCACATATTCTTTTTCTCAGATTTTAACAGTGTAGCCACATTCTGTTTCTTTTCTAATGTAAGTACAACTTAGGCTTTAATTATATTTGAAATCTGTAAAATGCATTCTAATTTTCAATTTAACAGTAATGTCAGATTTTGTAGCTTAATCTATTGTGATCAACTCTTAAATAATTTAGTTTAATAGCCTGGCATTGGTGGCTCAAGCTTGTAATCCTACCTACTCAGGAGGCTGAGCTCTGAGGATTGTAGTTGGAAGCCAGCCCAACCAGGAAAGTCTGTGGGACCCATGTCTTCAATAAACTACTCCAAAAAAGAAGAAAAAAAAACTAGAAGTGGCTCTGTGGCTCAAGTATTAGAGCACTTGCCTTGAGCAAAAAGAAGTTTATGGATAGCACCCATGCCAAGAGTTCAAGCCCCAGGACTGGGAAAAAAAAGTTTAAGAAAAATCCTAATAAATATTTCTTCTTCAGATCAAGCCCATAGTATAAAATTCCCCATGGCAATATATGACTTCACATAAAATCACACCAAATGTAAAGGAAAGACTTGTTTAAAGATGTTAATGATCCTTGAGACAATCACACTGATTGCCTCTGATTATTTAAGTATTGAATAAGACTGTTTATTGAAGTATTACCATTGCAATGTGTTTCTTACACATAACACTGTGGTACTTTATTTTGTTCCATAAGTTTAGATGTCTGAATAAAGAAACTTGTCAGGATTGGTTGGTAAAATTAGGTAATTTACCCTTGCTATTTCATCAGTCCAATTGCACTAAGGTATCTTGTCCATTAAACATACATAAGATGTTTTACTAGTGATCTTTCACATAATTTGTAACACTAATCCTTCAGTGTTGCTTTGAGAAATGTGGCAATATTGATTGAAAAGCATACATGCTTACCTGCTTTGAATTTCTACCACAAAAATTCATTTCAGTGGAGAAGTACATTTTTTACAGCACTGTTCACCAGCCGTTTCTCTCATATAATAAGTACTTCAAACTATCAAAATACAAAGAAATAACTGCTTATCTACCTTCTAACCTCCTATTAGTAAACCTCATAAAATGAAGAAAAATTACTAGCTGGAAAATCCCCTTACCTTTTCCTTTATAAATATAATGCATAATGAAAAATTAACAAAATATTGCTATAATTTAATGCTTACTTATTGATAAATATTGTTTACAATTTCCACTTTAAAATAACTTCTAATTCTTAAAATATTAAAGGAAATTAGTTTTATTATGCCACTCAGGAACAGTTTTACTTTATTTTAAAGTAATCTTCAGTGTTGATTACAATCTTGAGTGAGATAATTTTTTAAATAAAATAAAAAGAAATTCATGTATTTTGAGATTAAATGTCAGAGATATTAACAGTCAGACTCATTTGTATATCGGTTTTTCTTAAATAGCCCATTTATAAAGGTAATAGAGGTAATACAAAATGAAAAAGTATAATAAAATAATTCCTAGGTTTAGGAATAGACAAATCAAGTTGTATTCACTACTGATATTTGATATTTTGCAGGGAGATGGTGGCTCATTTCTAATTACTTAAGAGACAAAGATTGATTATTACATTTCAAAGTCAGCCTTGAGTAAAAAAAGTTCATGAGACTCTTATCTCCATCATTGCCCCCACACACACATACACACAAAAAAAGAATTAAGAAGTGGAGTTGTAACTCAAATAAGAAAGCATTAGCCTTGAGCTAATAAGCTCAGGGACAACATCCAGGCCCTGAGATCAAGCCCCAGGACTAGCACCTGTACACAAACATACTTCAATCATTTGACTAAGAAGACTGTATATCAAATTTCTATTAATGAAGGTCATTGAACTTATGCAAAGAAGAAATTGAGCAGGTGGAGTCTTTTGAGGAACCTCCATACTACTTTCCAATGTGGTTGAACAAGTTTATACTCCCTCAACAATGCAGTAGGATTCCCTTCTGGCCTCATCCCCTCCAGCATCTGTTGTTATTAGAGATCTTGAATATAGCCAGTCCAACAGGGGTGAGGTGGAATGTTGTTTGAATTTGCATTTCTTTTATGTCTAGAGAGGTTGAGAATTTCTTCATGTGTCTATTGGCCATTCTTATTTCCTCTTCAGAGAAGTTTCTCTAAGTCTTTAGCCCACTTATTTATTGGGTAGTTGTTTCTTTGAGGATTTGTTGTTGATATTGCTCCTGTATGACCCAGCAATTCCACTTTTGGGCATTTACCCAAATGATCATCAACAATACCATACTAAAGCTACCAGTAAAACTATGTTTATTGCAGCACTATTTACCATAGATGCCCCTGAGTAGATGAATGGATCAAGAAAATGTGGTATATATACACAATGGAATTCTATGCCTCCATCAAAAAGAATGACATTGCCCCATTAGTTAGAAAATGGAAAGACTTGGAGAAAATTATATTAAGTGAAGTAAGCCAGGCCCAAAGTAACATAGGTCCTATGGCTTTCCCCTTATTTGCAAGTATATGCCTGGGATAAGCAGAAAAGCTCAGATATGATGATGTTAAGTTAAATGAACCCCAAGATAAGGAAACAAGTTGTTTTTTTTCTTCCTTGCTATATTTTCTAACTTATTTATAAGGTACAGTGTCATTTTTTTTGTTGCTTTGTATGTCCCTCCACCATGGAATAACCCCTGTTTTCACTGTATTTGATGTTGGTATAATTTAGGGAGGAGAAGGGGAAAAACAAAATGTTTAAACAGGGATACAGATTGTCCCATTGCAACAATGAACTGTACAATACACTATGTCGAAAAACAAACTTTACAATTTAGGTGGGGGGGTGGAGGGTGTAGTTGAGGAGGTGGGCGGGACAGGATGGTAGGGGAAAATCAAAGGAGGAGTCAAAAATGCTGGATAAGAAATGTTACTCAATACCTTGCTCATGGAACTGTAACCCCTCTCAATAAAAAGCTTATTAAAAATAGAAATTGAGCATATCATTAGAAAGATCAAATCCCTCCCCAAGTGACTAACAATTATACTTGTACAGTTAGGAGTTTAAATCTGTGTTGAATGAAATCAAGATATATAACAATTTGTAGAGTATGAAAAAATAGAATAGTAATTCTGAAAATCATTAAAGGTCTAGGTGTAGTTGATGTTATGATTAAGATATAAAATGACAATTTGCTTAATTGCTAACAGTTTAATTAAATTGATGAAATGTTTTGTGGGTACAAAGCAATACAAAAATATGCTAAAGTTTAACTGAAATCAACAAGTTTTGTTCATATTATAGCTGTCACTTGGCAACTGTATGGCAGTAGACTGCCTTGTGTTACTCTCCATGACAGAGTTCCTTGATCTTCAAAATAAAAATAGAAAGGATATTAGTTAGATTGAGTTAATTCACTTCACAGGGTAAGTATTATGTAACTGTTAAATCAAAATAAGCAAAAGAAGATAGGTCTCTCCCAGATAAAATATATAGACAAAATATGTACTAAGAAGTATGATCAGATCAGTTACTTAATGCAAGAATAGCCAATGAACATTTTTAAAACAAAGAATGATAAAATAGTCTAGAAGTTTTCGGATATTGTCGCTTGACCATCCAGGGATGAGCTGAAGAATTTTTTAATGAGTTTCTATGATGAAAAAAAAATGTCTTCTTGCCTTTCTTGCATAAATGTGGTCAAAAGGGGTCTGTGGGTTTTGCTTGTTAATTTGCTTAGGGCACATTCTTTGAAAAAATTAAGAACCAACTGACATCCATCACCAGAGGGAAGTGAGACTTTGAGACCACCTGCTACTGACTTTGACACATCAATGCCAACCTTTTGGAAAGAGTCTAAGCCACAGGGGGTGGTGGCCAGGTGTGTTGGCATATTTTGCCACTTCATTTCTATGTTTGATCTGATTAAAGTGCAAGTAGGTTATTTTAGGAATTTTTAGTTTTTGCTAAATGCATTTCGAAAAGTATGTTCACTGGTTATTCATGGAGAAAAAGTTTTAAAAATGGCTTCACTAAAGAAAAGTTTTGATAAATGCCTATTTTTGTTAGCTTTAAGAACTTTCTTTCCAAGTAGTTATGTTCATTCTCTCCCTTTTATCTCTCTGATCATACTTGTCAGACAATATTTTAGTACTGGTCATTCTAAGCACAACTCCGTAAAGGTTAAAGCCCTATTACGTTTTATGCCTGTTTTACAATTTATTAGAAACATGTTGTGGGTGGGGTATGTTAACCCACAATGGAAAGCTGTGTGCGTTGATGACTATTAATCTGTTAGTAGATTTTCTTCTGTAATAAATACTAACAATAAGCATCTTGTATTCAAATAGTAACAATACACACATTTTACTGAGCCATGCTCTGTTACCCTATTACTCTATCCAAGTTCAGTGAAGTTTGATGTTAAAAGAAAAGGCCAATGCTGGAGGAGCTAGTGGCTTATGCCTGTAATCCTGGCTACTCAGAAGACAGAGATTTGAAGATCCCAGTTCAAAGCCAGCCCAGGTAGGAAAGTCTATGAGAATCTTATTTCCAATTAATTGCCACAAAAGTCCGAAGTGGCACAGTGGCTCAAAGTGGCTGTGAGCTAGCTGTGATCAAAAAAGTTCAGGAACAGCACCCAGGCCTTGAGTTCAAGCCCATGACACACAGATAAAATACCAAAGGGAAAAAAATTGAAAAGACCAAAAAGGTCACTACAGTTTTGGAATACATATGCCATTAGTGTTTCTCTGTGAAATGGGCTTTCACCAAAGATGCTCTAAGATTTTTTAGGTGGTGAAGAACCTTAACAAGTGAAATAGAACTGTGCCTCCGCCTCCATAGAGAACAACTTTCCCAAGTAATAGCCAGGTGTCAAGGTACAAAGTCAGCCCTTGTGATACATCTTCACATTGAACCCACTGAATTGAGAAAATGAATAATGAAATAATTATCTATGGTAATAAATATAGATCATTTCATTTAATAAATAAGGTTACAATATAATTCTCTTTCGAAAATCAAGCCTTCATCAAGTGGCAGAACTTGAGTGGGAAATAGGGCCTACGTTCCTTGTTCTCTTCTGTTTTCTTCCTCTATTGATCTGGCTGAGGCTACTGATATTAGATTCTCCAAATATCCCTGTAATTGAAAATGGTTGTAACTATCATTGTTCTCATATAACTATCATTTTATTTACATATCTTTTCATATCAAAAGCTACATTCCATTGTATATAAAGTAGTGTATTTTAAAAAATCAAGCTATCTTTGAAATTTTGTTCCTTTTAGTTTTCTCCATTTCAATAAATAGTATTTCCCTATGTTAACAGAAGCTCAGGTCAAATATCAAAGAGGTGACTTTGAGTTTTCTTTTTCTTTCAAATTCAATCTTATTATCTTATTATGGCAGCATACCACAATTGTTTTAGTTTTAGGGAGCAGGGGAGAGAGAGAGACAGAGAGACAGAGAGAGGTAGGGGAAAGGAGAGAGAAAACTCAACATTTAACACAGAGAACAGTATGGAAGAAATGTAAATATCCCTTATTAATGAGTCAAATTAGAATATTAAGGAAAACACTATTAGAAACATTCATATTTGTTTCAAGACATATATTATTTAAACTGAGATAAGGCTGAACAACCATTACTAATACAAGACATGATAACTGTAATGATACATAGGATGGGAATCATACATAGATTTCTATGAATAAAGAATATTCACTGAAAGTTAGCCAATGTAATGGTTCTCTAAGCATTCATGGCATTGTGAATTACCAAGCTTGTGGGACTAAACAGAACTTCTGTTTAGTACATTTTACACAGCTCTCCTGTGCTGAGTATTTATTTTTGTGGAAGTGCATATATATATATATATATATATATATATATATATATGTTTGTTTCATTAAAATATTTTAAAATTTGTGAAAAATTATCACACACTGAACAAGCTTATTTTTATTCTATAAACTAAGTAAGTATGTGAATTTTTTAGGAAAAAAAACTGACTTACCAAACCTTTCAGGGCAAATTATATCACAATAATAAACTGCTACTGAGAAAGGAAAGAAGAACATTATTTTATAATTGCATATATTTATTCAGAGAAAATAATTTTATGACATAGTTTGGATGTTTATTCATCATTTCACTATAACTAAAATGCTTTGTAAACATAATAGAAAGCAATAATTTAAAAAGTAATTTTAGTGAGAAGGATAGTATATAATAAATTGTAATCAGATAAAAATGAAGAGAACAAGTGAAGCTTATAATCACATAAATAAAATCACATGAATATTGATGCAGATTACAATCATATATACATATTTTTTAGGATGAAGATAAAGTCCACAACAATTTCTTTTTTATTTTATTTTATTGTAAAAATTCTGTACAGAGAGGTTACAGTTACATGAGTAAGGCAATGAGTACATTTCTTGTCGAGCATTGTTACTCCTTCCTTGTTGTTCTCCCACTATCCTTTCCCTCCCTCCACCGCTTTAAGTTTTTTGGGTTTTTTTTTGGTCGGTCGTGGGGCTTGAACTCTGGGCCTGGGTGCTTCAGCTCAAGGCGAGCGCTCTACCGCTTGAGCCACAATGCCACTTCCAGTTTTCTAGTGTTTGTGTGTGTGTGTGTGTCTGTATATATATATGTGTGTGTGTGTGTGTATATATATATATATATATAATTGGAGATAAGAGTCTCGCAGACTTTCCTGCCCAGGCTGGCTTTGAACCTCAATCCTCAGATCTCAGCCTTCTGAGTAGCTAGGATTACAGGCATGAGCATATGGCGCCTGGTTATACCGCTTGAAGTTTTAAAGTTCCTTACCAATATACTGTCTTGTGGGTATCTTTGTTGCAATGGGTCATCCTGTGTCCTTGTTTCAGCGTTCTGATATTTCCCCCCTCCCTGTAATAGAGAAATGTATATACAAGATGCAGTGTACCAAAATCAAATACAGCAACAACGGAATATACCATTGGGGAAGAACATACAGAGGAAACCAAAAAATCGCATAGTACATTAAACACAACAACAACAACAAGTAAAGACCTCCTATGTCCACATTTTGGGATTCATTTTACTTAGCATCATCTTATATGGTCATATGTACACAGCCTTTGAGCTTTTCTGCTGATCATATTAAATTATCATTGATGTATATTAATTATTGCAGTTCAAAGCAGAAAAATCCATGAGACTCTAATTTCCAGTAAACTACTCAGAAAAAGGCAGAAGTGGTGCTGTGGTTCAAGTGGTAGAGCACTACCTTGAGCACAATGAAGCTCAGGGACAGTGCCCAGACCATGAGTTCAAGCCCCAGGACTGTTAATAATAATAATAATAATAAGCAAAAGTAAAAAGTGCAGAATTTCAGTAATATAGGAAATAATAATAATCTTATTCTAGGAATAAGCTGGTAAATATACATTATAACATGTTAATTTGTTATGAAGTCATAAGTTACATCAGTTAAGATTTTATGTGAGAAAAATAATAGAATTATGGAACACAATGAAGATTCCCAAACCAGACTCCAAGATATTCCATCACTGGATTTATAAAATTATGAATGCAGTATCATATAAATATATAATCTTTATAGAAAACTGTGAGGGAAGATTGAGTATCCACTTGAGAAGCAGCTTTAATTCATAATATCTAACAGTCATTTGTAGCTGAAGTGGCAGTATGTATTTCAAATATTGAAAAATACATTGTTCATCTTCTAGGTGAAAAAAAAGATAGCATATTTACAATAATTTGCTAGCCAAATCTTTTCAACAATTTATAAAATTAAGCACAGAAAGGTGAAATGTTTTGGGTGTTCTGTATGTGTGTGTGTGTGTGTGTGTGTGTGTGTGCACCCTTACATGTGTGTCTGTGTGTGTATGTGTACCGGCACTAAGTGTAGAGCTCAGGATCTCATGCTCTTGCTCAGCCTGCTTGCTCCTGGCTGGGCCTTTATTACTTGCCCCATGCTTCTAGACTCTTTGTTTTCTGATTAATCAAAGATAGTGTCTCATGGAATTTTCTACCTTGACCTGCTTCAAATCATGATCTGATCTCAGCTTCCAGAATTTCAGCCATAGACCATTGTTACCTACTTAGTAATTTCTGAAAATAATTATCCCACTAGACCTCCAATCTTTTCTGGTCATATAGTCAAGTCAACCATTTTGTCTAATTATATCAGATGGGAAGTGGAAACAAAGGAGGAGGCTACAATGCTTGATAAGAAATGTACTCATTATCTTGCCCATGTAATTGTAACCCCTCTGTGCAGTATTTTCACAATAAAAAATAAATAAAAAATTTTAAAAAAGGATATAATCTAATGACCCGTGGCTATCAAGTGTGCTTTGTTTTTGAAATAGCACATCATTATTTGTGCTAACTTAAAATAACCAAGAACTAATCCATGTGTCTTACATGTCTGAACCAAAGATGTTAGCTTTATAGTCTATTTGTAAATTATCTATATCCTATAGACTTTTACAGTCTGACTCTTAGTCAAATTCATTTAATTATAAATTGCTTACTATAATTCTTCCTCTTGCATTATTTGCATCATTTATAAGACTTAAAGAAGCAAAAGGTTATTCTTGTCATTAAGTGAATTATCGCCTGTTTGCATGTATTATATTTGAAATGTCTCACTGAATTGTACCCATTGGCCTCAAATTTTGGGGCTCAGACAATTCTTCCACCTCAGCCTCTTGCACAGCCAGGATTGAAGGTGTGTTAAACCATTACCAGCAACTCTTCTTTGAAAAGACATCATTTCTGACAATTAAATATTGAAACACAAACAAAATCACAGTTATACACAAGTTTCACAATTCTTTTAATCTGCTTTCTTTTTTGAAATTTGAACTTTACAGGAGGAAGCAATAGAAAAATTTTCCTTACATATTACTGTAGTTTTATGGGACTTCTCCCATTATTAATTGAATAGAAAAAATGTCTGGCTTTATCCATAGATAAGTGAACTTAATGTTTGATATAAACTGTTAATTGACAGCTCCTGTATTATAAATGACTCAGACATATCTCTGAAAATCTAATGATAAAGGAAAATTATTACATTTGGCAGAGCCATAGTGAATCTATGGGAAATGTATTGTAGCTCAATTAGATTATTGGAAATAGAAATGATTAATAGGTTTTCTTTTCTCCTTTATGACTACTTATTAAACTACACTGTTGCAGCTCATTGAGTTAATCAGGTGTCATTACTATATTGAAGTTTTGGGAGTTGAATGATGTCTGGAAAAATGTTATGACCATATCATGACCTTGATTCTATGAACAGTACATTATTTGGAAAAAATCTTTGCATGTATAATTAATGATCCTGGGATGACATGAATTCTCAATCAGATAAAAATATATGTTTGAGGGATATACATAGGCAATATGAAGATGGGCAGAAATCAAGTGATATAGACATAAACTAATACCTACAATCCCTAGAAGCTAGAGAGAAATACTGTATCCCCTTGCAGTACCAAATACTTGAGTTCTGCCTCTAGAACCACCACAAATAAATTGATGTTATCTTAAGTCACCCATACATTAATAGTCTATTGTTGTAGCCATGGGAAACTAATAAAAGGACTACATTTTTCTTTTCTTGAATGAAAAATATAATTTTCCAAAATTTAAGTAAATATGAACAAATTTGTTTATAATTGAGTTGATCAAATTATTTTTATTTCTAGTGGCACCCTTAAAATTAATATAAAAGAGTTTTGGCTGCTCAGCTTTTTTATAGAAATGCATATCCCAACTGCTTTTTTCTAATTCTCTAAGTATCAAGTACATATTAGTGTCTAAGAGAAATTTTTGCTGGAAAATTTGAATTCATCTTAACAGAGGAATAAAATAGGAGTGTCATATGCAAGAGACAAAGATCATCTATAATAATGTTAGTCCCCAATGAATGTGGCTGAAATGCAATTTGTTTATATTTTCAACATAGTAGTGAGTTTTTACAGAATTCTGTGGAGTGTTAAATGAGCCCATCCTTCATTTGCTTACTAACTCATTATTTACATGACAATAAAAAGACAAGAAAGTCATCAAAATAGTTGGGGCTATTATATTTTCTTTACTTAAAATAGTAGATATAAGAAATGAGCAGCTATCTCATATGCTTGAAATTTGACCAACAGAATGGGCACATGTGTTAAAACA
>NW_012267275.1:10929405-10959405 GCF_000151885.1 Dipodomys ordii | reverse complement strand
AATAATTTATTTCCTGTTTAATAGATATTTGTACTGATCTTAGTCCTAGTGCTTCACTACAGTGTTGTAATTTCCATATTTCTTGAATTCATATCTTGTCTTCTTATTTGAAGGGTGAATCCTAGATATATAATTAACCAAATAAAAAATAAGCTATTTTATTGTGAAGAAATCAGTGTAGTTTAACTTTCTACATTTGTTCTTAGTGCTCTAATTTCTATAATAAAATTTGAAATGACCTGCTATCTGATTTATATTTATGTATTTATTGATTTATTTGTTTACAATTCTAATGGTTACGATTGTGTTGAATTTTTATTTTCCTGATGACCCATGTAGCAACACTTGTTTTAATGTTTGTAAATACATATAGTAATATTTAATGTGAACTGTGAGATCAGGAATGTCATATGTCTATCTGCACATCATCTCTCTAACATCTATCATCTATCTAGTGTGATCATAACAAATATTAAAGTGTCTGCAAACTACTTTTAATAAATCAATATCAATAAAAGTAAATTACATTGTTTTGTTAAACTTAAACTTGAAGTACAATTTATAAAGTAAAATCAATGCACTTATATTCCACATTGGTTTTTGAATATATGCAGCAGTGGCATTAAATTAGGAACCAGTAACAGAAGCTTATAAAAAAAATTCTAAAAGTGTTTTGAAATTAAACAACATACCAAAGACTCCTAGAGGAGAATTAAAATTTTAATACAGATAGAAATATTAAGAACAATGTAAACTTGCTATGAGTTAGATGTTGGCATTACTCAAGGATTTTTTTTCAAATTTAACCTCCATTGCAATATTACTAAGAGCTATGACATTTGGAGGTGGTTTGGTATTGAGGGCTTTTCTCTTATTACTAATTTGAATGTCTTCATAAAATAACTTGAAGAAGTCAGCTAGTGTTTTATTTTTCCCTTTTTCCATGTGAGATCATAGATTTTACCTATAAGAAGAATCTTAACAAACTCTGAATTTGCTAGTGGTCTCATATTCTACTTTTAACTTTGATAAGTATGTGAATGACTTTTATATTATTTATAAGGTCTATGTTACAATGACAGAACATGATCAAACTAATGAATTGTGAGGCATGACCCAGAGATCAAATATTAGAATCCACGATGATATAAGTAGCTGAAATACAAACTAAAGGTACAAGAAAACACATTGAAAGAAATTATAGCAGAAAAAGTCACAATGCAAAGAAAAGACATTGGGGTCTATAATGAAGAAGCATGTAAAATCCCAAATAGATATGACCAGTTAAAACAAAACTTCTCCAGGCAAGTGATACTAGTTTGCAGATGATAAAATTCTATATATAAAAGAACCCAAAGACTACATTAGGAATCTCTTAGGTGTAAGAAATACTTTCATTAAATAAAATATGTACAGAGGGGTTATAGTAATGTTAGTCAGGTACTGAAGACATTTCTTTTGGAGCAGTTTTCTCCTAGTTTTTTACAATAAAAACTTTAAAATATGGTAAAAGGATGAACATTTACAAACTTATAGCTTTTCTGTATACCAGAATACTCAGTGAATATATAAAAAGATCATAATTAGATTATTTATTTAAATTAAAGTACAAGGAAGTTGAATGAAGGGTTGTATTTTTCACATTTCAGTGATTGGTCAGATATGCGTGTGTGTGTGTGTGTGTGTGTGTGTGTGTAGTTACTATATCAAACTGTTAGAGTATATAGTCTTCTTTTTAGCCCTATGTTTTTGTTTTTTGTTTTGTTTTTCTCTAGAGCACTGAATGAAAGCACTCTAAAGTTTTGTCAGTCATGTTGTATTTTATTTCTATTTGTTTTTCTTATTTAGTAACAACTGGTAGATACGTGGTTTGTTACTGAACATTTTTTTTTGGTTGGTAGTGGGGCTTGAACTCTGAGCCTGGGAGCTGTCCCTCAGCATTTCAGCTCAAGGAAAGTGATCTACCACTTGAGCCACAGTGCTACTTCCAGTTTTCTGGTGGATAACTGGAGGTAAGAGTCTCATAGACTTTCCTGCTCGGGTTGGCTGTGAACCGTGATTCTCAGATCTCAGCCTCCTGAGTAGCTAGGATTACAGGTGTGAGCCACCAGAACCCAGCTTGAATAAATTTTGGATAGATTAGTGATTTGCTTATCCAATGACCACTCATATAATAAAATAACATTTTGTATATATTTAATTGCTCAACTCCTAATGACAAGAAATTTTCACTTATGACTACCTCAAAATATAGTTTCTTATAAAAATAATGTCAAAATTGTAGAAATTTCTAGCACTTAAACTACTTTCCAAAGGTTAGTAGAGACTGTTAGAAACATACATTGATTTATCTATCAATACTATATCTATACATACAGACAAAAGATATGTTGATATTATACAATTTCTGGTTTGTGTATAGAAATATCTATTTTATGGAGATTGGACATATCTTTTTGTTAGAAATTCAGGTTTCCTTGAAAGTCATGTATGCTTACAGAGTTTAAAATTATATATATATATCATAATTTAGAGAAAATAAATTTACAAGGTATCTAAAAGAAAATATGATTTTTTTATTTTTATCTATGAAAGGTGAATTAAAATAAGTTTTTCTTTTTTTATTGTCTTTAGGTAGTTGTCAAAAGGGTATTAAAGGAGGTTTTAAGTGAAATCCTAAGAAAATCTGGATTCTAAGAACTTCCAGCAAATCTAACCCTTCCTGTTACCTAATTCACACTTATAGAAATCACTTGTTCATTATGAATAACTTAAAATATTTTATATATTCACTTATGCTTTATTTTTATACATTATTCTTAAGCATACACATTTACTTCTACACACAATAGTCTCACTCTGCAATTGTGTTTAATGCTCTCAGCATTTCCATCAGTTATTGTTTTATCTGCAAAGTATTTGTGTCAGCAAGAACAAAGAGGACCAGCTTTTGGTTTTACATGACATTTTTAAAAACAGGATTTCTGTACTTGTTTGTTGCTTATCCTCAATTTACATAACAAGGATACATGAATTTATTGTGTGGCTCGTTGTTATGTAAATGTATTATGAGTTCATAAATTTAAATGTTTTGCAGATAACTGTTTGACCTGTTGAGAAAAGTTTTTCCTCCCTCTCAGGAGATCTCATCTACTTTACATTTGATAGCATGACATATTTGCATCTTATTAGTATATTTTAGGAAAGAAAACCACGAATGACCATTGTGAAAATATAAAGCCAGGGAAGTGGTAAAACTGCAGTACCAGTTTGAAAAATTATCTGCATTTGGGATATCACTCAAAGTTCTGGGGTATTCGCACAGGATTAAAAAATAATAAATTTGTCAAACAGTAACAATATTAAACCTGAAATCCAATAAGAGTGACCCAAGGATGGTGGTATGCTTAGTTGTAACAGGTTAACTCAGATGTGGAGAGGACATTTACTATTTCTTATAAATACTAAATATTATTTCTTATAAATTTAAAAATTGATGGAACAGGCAGCTTAAACTTGAAAATTAGATGAATATTTAGGAGCTATTTACAAACAAATCATAATTCTGGCTAGGTTAAGCAATTTTCTAGACTGAGACTTTTACTTAAAGGTTTCAAAATTAGTTTTATTTTAAATAATTCATACTTATAAATAACAGGATTAAATTCAGAGAAGCATATGAACATATATGTTTAAATTTGTTTCATTAAAAGTTTGAATGAAAAAGGAGGAGGAGACAATGCTTGATAAGAAATGTACTCATTATCTTGCCCATGTAATTGTAACATCTCTGTACAGTATTTTCACCATAAAAAATTTTAAAAAAGTTTGAATGAATAGTATAATAGGAATAAGTAAATTCATTTTGTAATTTTAATTTTTTTGTCAGTCGTGAACCTTGAACTCAGGGCCTGGGTACTGCCTTTGAGCTCTTTTTGCTCAAGGTTAGTATTCTACCACCTTGAACCACAGAACCATTCCTAGCTTATCTGATCATTAATTGCACATAAGAGTCTCAGTGACTATCTTGCCAGGCTGTCTTTATGCATGGTTCTCAGATCTTAGCCTCCTGAGAGCTGGGATTTACCAGTAAGAACCACTGGCACCTGGCTGCATTTGAAAATTTTAAGAGTGCCATCTCTGAATGAATTTGAAATTTTATTCAATATTTCACTAAGCATTTCAAATAAGAAATGCACACTTCCCTCTATATATCACATATATCACATGGACAATAAAAAAAATAAAAAGAATAAGGGATTTTCTATTGCTATGGAACCAGTATAGAGATCTTACCATATCACTCTTGTACATATATATATATATGAATATATGAATAAATCAATATACAAGAGATAATTGTATATTCATGATTGTTGTAATTTTGTTCACAGTATCCAAATATTGCAATCAGATGCGTGCTAAAATTCCAATTAATAGCAAATGTGAAAATGTAATATGATGCATGTGTGTATATAGAGTATGTTAGCCATAAAGAAAATGTAATTATATATTTTTCAGAAAAAAAGAAATGTACACTTTTCAAGTATATGTTGCAATAAACATGCAAAAAAATCACATAGGTCACAGGTGTATAGCTTGGTATGTTGTATAAGTTAGATTTTCTTATAATAGCCACAATAGATTAAGAAACAGAATATTACCTAGAAATCAAGGCCTTCATTTTTTAAATTTTTTTCAAAGTATTTTTATTGTTTACTGTAAAGGTGATACACAGAGAGATTGCAGTTACAAAAGTAAGGAAATGAGTACAATTCTTGAACATTGTTACCCCCTCCCTCTTTCTCTCTGCTTTCTCTCTCCTCCCACTCCTCTGTTGCATTGGTTAACCCTTTGTACTTTGTCTCACCATTTCTATGATTCCACTTCCCATTCTCAAATCAGATAAACTTATACATAAGAAAAAGAGTACTGAAACAATACTAATAATTTTTTAAAAAGTGACAACGGGAGATAAACCAAAGAGGAAGGAGAAACAAAAGAATAAAAAAATAGCTGCAAATAGTACACAAACACACACACACACACATATACACACTTATGTACATTCTTGGAGTTCATTTTGATCAGTATCATCTTATAAGATCATAAATATATACTTATTGAGCTATTGTGATTCCTTGATAGAACTATCCTAGACATATACTAATTATTACAAATGAGGGAAGCCATGGGGTCTATGTTTCTTTGGGTCTGACTTACTTCACTTAATATGATTTTTTTCAAATCTCTCTATTTCCTTACAAATGGGTAATGCCATTCTTTCTGATTGAAGCATAGAATTACATTGTGTATATATACAGATCTTGATCCATTCATCTACTGAAGGGCATCTGGGTTGGTTCTATATCTTAGCTACCGTAAATAATGCTGATATGTACATAGCTATGCTGGTAGCTTTAGTAAAGCCTTCTTGTGGTTATTTGTGTAAATACCCAGGATTGGGATTTCTGGGTAATAGAGGATTTCTGTGTTTAATCTTTTGAAGAACCTCCAGAGCTTTCCAGAGTGGTTTCTAGTTTATATTTCCCCAATAGTCTAGTAGCATTCCCTTTTGGCCACATCCCTGCCAGGATCTGTTATTGTTTTCTTGATAATGGTCAATCTTACTGGGGTAAGGTGGAATCTCAATGTCATTTTGATAGTTTTTTAAATTAAATTAAAAAAGCAAGAGTTTCCCACCTGGTCTTGCTTCAAACCTTGATCTTTAGGTCTCAGCATCCTAATCGCTAGGATTACAGGTGTGAACCACCAGTGCCTGGCATCTCCTAAATATTTTAATAATGGTTGCATTGAGCTTAGCTATGGTTATGAATTGAGCTAATAAATTCCTTCCTTTATTTTCTTAAAAGGAATTTTCCTGCCTATGCAGCTATTTCTCCTGCTCCATCTCACAGTTCTTTCAAAGTTCCAGATCTAACAGTGAAGTCTTTGATTCATTTTTAGTTGATATTCTTTCAAACTGACAAACAGGGATCCACTTTCAGTTTTCTACTTATGGACATCCAATTTTTCCAACACCTTTTGTTGGAGAGGCAGTCTTTTCTCCAAATATACTTTTTGGCTCCCTTGTCAAATATCAGATGACTAAATATACGGATTTATTTCTGGGTCTTCTAGTCTATTCCATTTTAGTCTTCAGGTCTATTTTTATGCCAGTACTAAACTGTTTTTGCTATTATAGTTCTGTAGTGAAGGTTGAAGAGAATTGTAAAACTTCCAACGTTGCTTTTTTTGGGGGGGGCTTAAAATTACTTAGTATATTCAGGATCTTCTGTGGTTCCATATGAATGTTTGGATTGTTTTCTTTATCTTGGTGAGAAATATCACTGGGATTTTTATGGGTATTATTTTGAATCTGTAGACTGCCTTGGCAGAATGGGTTTTTTCTACCTACCCATTAACATGGAAGATTATTCCATTTTCTGGTATTTTATTTCTTTCTTCTGATGTTTAATATTTCCACTATAGAAATCTTTTACTTCCTTGGTTAGATTTAGTCCTAAATATTTTAATTGTGGGAAGCAATTGGAAATGGGATTGGCACTGCTACTTCCTTGGTTGCCCACAGCTACTCTGGATGATGCTCAAAAATATCCACAAGTTAGAATTCATATTCCTGTTTTCCATGTTAATGGTGATAAAATGTCAGGCATAGACTATCGTCATGGAAATCACCAGAAAAGTTTTTCTTTTTTCTGTAAAGGTAAATTTTACAAGAAATTCACAGAAAGGCTTAGGGACCAATATGTCTTTTTAAATTTGAGATACACAGAATTGTATAAGTAACACATAATAGTTGATACAAGTTTGCTTTGCTGGTGCCTGTTAAATTAGAGGTCCTATCAACAGAACACCAACAACATTTAACAATACCAACAGAATAAAGGAACTTGGGTGGTAAAACCCAGTTTGACGTTGTTAGTAAAATGGAGGAGAATGGAAAAGGAATAGGCTGGACTCGATCATCAACAGGCGAGCTTTGTTTATTGAGGAAGAGCGAGGGGCACAGACCTTCCCGTGGGTTTAGAGGTTGTCCAGAGAGTTGGATTTTTATAGAAGATCTGAGCAAGGACGCAGAGGTTAAGTAAAAAGCCACTAGGTCAAGGAAGATGAGGGGCTTTCAGTTAGTCCCACAGTGGGATGTTTACAGCTGGGTTTAGGTGGATTGCCCTGGCCGTCAAACAAGCTCACACTTACTTGGAATTTTGCCTAGCATCTGTATGGACAATAGGGTGTGTGGGGCCAATCCTTTATATTCTGTCTTTAGATGCATAAGATGATCGGGCCAAGAGGGGAGAAGCAAGTTTTTCAGACACAAGATGAGAGAATTGTTTGGGTTACCATTAATGAAGATGTAAATTCACAGGAAGAATAAATTACTTTGAATAGATAAAGGTAAGAAAAATTTAGAAGAAGTAAGAGAATGTTCAGAGGGACAGAAATCTTTAAGATGCACCATGAGTAGGCCTAAGTAGATAGTAAGTAGGAGATGAATAGTACCTTGATCTAGTATTGGCTGTAGTATCATTAAGTATTCTGGAAGCACAATGGATGACAGTGTATTCAAACAACTATGCTATATTTAATGTTATATTCAAGGCTGACAAATATGAGTAAAAATAAGGTTTCATGCATACATCATCAACAAAAGGAAAGACATCCTCATAGTCACATATAACACTATTCCCTTCTTTTGTAAATAGTGAATTATGTTTCATATGTATAAGGTATCTTTACATTTTTAAAGGCCACCAAGCTAACCTATAATAGAAAATAGCCCTATTGCAAGAAAAAGTCTCATACAAAAGAAACTTTTAAGCTTATTGGTACTTATTGACACATCTTTGTATATAAGGGCCTATGAGGGAATTTTTCAATGCTGTATTTTATACTCACTATATCTGATTTTAAGCTTCACAGAAATATGACCCAGTGCCTCGAGAGAGTACTGAATTTTTGGTAATAATTCAATAATCTTTTATTTTACTGCCAGTATCTTTTCACAAGAATAATACATTATGAGATAAATAAATGCATCCATTAATTCATCCATCCTACAAATGTCTACTGGAAGTATCCACATTCTATACACTATTTGAAGAACTGAGCAAAATTAAATATTCTTAGTTACACAGCTAGATCTAATTAGGAGGCTATAAATTAGAATATTATTAAATCTTCTGATAAATGTTATAAAAGGAAACTAAGATGTTATACAATGTACTATTTACGGGGTAAATTTACTGTCAGAAAATAAAGGAATATTTCCCAGAGATAATTTTGTTTGAAGGAAAGAGTTAAAGATGAGAGACAAGGGCTCAAGGAAAAGATCACGTGTATTTGTAGTTTTATGCCAAAGCATTGAAAACGCTCTATGTTCCCTATAAATGACAATTGGTGTTTGTCACATGACTTTGATCACTCCACTTAGTTGATAACATTTTAAAAGGAAAGATGTAAATAAGGAAGCTTTAAAATCTATCTGGTTATCATGATTAAGTACCATGATTAAGTACTATCAGAAGTATACTAGATATTCATAGGATTAATGAGTGGTTACAATGTATTTCTGAGCAATCTTTTGTGGTTATTGTGAAAAGCAATTGGTAATAAAAGTCAAACTTCTTATTCCTAATCTATTATTGGTAATGAGTACTATCTGTAATCACAGGATCATATTAAAAAAAGTAATTATACATCATTTGATTTTATGCCTGAGTTCATGGAAATTCAACTTTTTTTTTACTACATTTACTGAAAAACATGCTACTGTATTGGAGTACAATAGGCGATACATAATCACTACTTCTCCCTTGCTAGTGAATTAGATGAAGAGCACCCTAATAATAATACACAGAAAAGGATCATAATTATCCCTATGACTTCTCTTAATAGGTAGTTACTGCAATTTCATAAAACCAGGATTCATTGCACAATGGGAATTATGAAAAATGTGGTTTTGCTTGTTCTTTGATAAAGAACAATAAGTTTTAAGAAGAGCATGGGTCCCATCAGCTGTACTGGACATTGATGAAAGTGAACTAAGCAGCTCAAAGGTGCTGCTGAGAGGGAGGGAATGAGAGAGAAAGGAAAGAGCTGACACTAAGCAAAAGGAAAGAAATGTACCAATCATCTGATTCAGAAGAAATATTTTTATTGTTAAAGTCTGTAGAGTTCATAAGCTTTGTATATCAAGATGATGACAATTTGCATTGTGAAGGTTAAAATGTGTTGGTGACTTTAGCTAAGTATCACTATACCACAATACTGTGAAATTTATGTAATTAATTAATCTTAATAAAGAAAATTTAACAAAAGAACATGGGTAGTACAGAGTTGTGGTAGCATTTAATTGGCCAACTATTGTTGAAAATGTACTCAGAATAATACAGAAAATGAAGTCAACTAAATATTTTTGTTAGAAAAACTACAAATTTTATGACTTTTTCTAGGAATCTGAATTCCTGAAACTATTATATAGTTTAAAAAAAACACTGGAAAAGCAGTGTATGAACCAAAATTCTACAATGTAGGTTAGGAGCCCAGCACTGATGGCTTATGTCCCTAATCCTAGCCACTGTGAAGAAAGTTGAGACTATAGCATCATAATACCTATGGGAAGTACCTATGGGAAATAAGATAGTTCTTCCACTCTTTCTGTAGACACATAGAGTGGTTATACAACATACTTATTTATCCTTTGACATAGAATCTCATTATTTATTGGAAACTAAGATTATTCTAAAAATGTGAAGGCAGAATACGTCATAAACTTCAAGATATCTAGTTGTATTTCTTCCATGTATTTTAATTTTATTTTGTTGAATGAAAAGCAATCACAAATTATTCCCTCCCCCATGAATCTGTCTTTGTATGATTTCTAGAAATTCACCAAAGAGTTTCAATGAAAGTAAAAGATTTAGAAAATCTCTGAATAGTAAGCAATCAACTTTTGGAACTTTGCTGCATATTTTCAATTATGAAATTGAAATGCATACCCTGGGCTCTTGGTCTTTTATGAAAATGAATACAAGCCACATGTCCCATTCAAACATAATTTCTTTTTCTTTACTAACTTTTCTCACAGATTGCAAAAATTAAAGTTACATGAAATTCACTTGTGAGTATATAGTTGCAGATTTTGTTTTTTTTTCAGCTTAATAGAATGTGGCAGAAAGATTTTTTGTTCAAGACCACCAACATTTTTATTCTTAATACCTTATCAACATATTTTAATGTCTTATGTGTAACTCAATATTGTTTTTTTCCAATAAAGCACATGATAGTAGCGTTTTTAATTATAAGGTTACATAAAGATAAAAGCTCTTAGAAATGATAATTAATATGGCTTAACTCAATAATGTTCTTAATGATTTTTTTTGCTTTGCTCATCTGACATTGGCCATTGTTAACTGTATAAAATTAATTTCCTCAAATCTAAATACATTTTAATTAAAATGATTAGACTACATCAGATAGCAAACATATCAGTTTTATCTGACTCTGTTTTATAACTTTTCATTTGTGGTTTATAAACGAAATTGCAGACCTGCGATGAAAGCATATCAGATATAGCGGCCATGTGTTTGAAAAGTCCTCAGAAAGAGAAAAGTCACTGTTTTCAAACACTTCTTTTAAATTAACAACTGCTCAACAGGACCGACTTCTTCCAAATATGCATGGCAATGCCATGCTTTTTAATCATTCCTGGAATTGCTTGAACTCTTAATGAGTGACTGTGCCATGTCATTCCAAAGTGATTGAACCTGTGACATGTTCCTGGTCCACTATTAGACAAAAGATGTAGGAAAAATACCACAGGTGAAAAAGTGAAAGTTCACTCTACTCAGCACTAATGATCATTTCAAATATTATTTCCACCTAGATGTAACATCTCAACTTTGTATCAGTGTTATTAAGGTATATCTGTATCTCTGAAGGAGAACTCTGAAAGAAATATTTCTTAGACACATCATGGAATAAATAAGAATCATTATACTTGAGAACCCCAAAAATATATCTCAAAGCTTTCATATACATTGTCACATACACTATCACACTCAGTAAGTAGTGCATGAACACACACCCATACACACACACACACACACGCACACACACACACACACACACACACATACACATGGAATGGGTTTCATGAAGAATGGCAACTCTACTACAGGTTCTGCGTTGGATAATGACAACTGCTTGAACTATTTCATTTATTTCTTGCTTTAAACTATCTAAGATGACTTTAGTTACTTCTGTCATTAAGTAAGTATTGAATATTAGTGACAACTAAATTCATCAGGTAAGGAAAGTATAGTAACTGTATTTACTTCGTTGTTTTTTTTTGGGGGGGGTCTGGTCGTGGGGCCTGAACTCTGGGCCTGGGCACTGTCCCTCAGCTCTTCAGTTCAAGGCTAGCGCTCTACCACTTGAGCCACAGTGTCACTTCCAGGTTTTTTCTTTTTGCTTATGTGGTGCTGAGGAATCAAATCCAGGGCATCAGGCATGCAAGGCAAGCACTCTACTACTAAACCACCTTCCCAGCCCCTTTACTTCGTTTTTGAAAGGCCAAAAATATAATAAATTTGAAAAAGTCCGGAGCTTAGATGAACAGATACATTCACTATTTGAATAGTTGTAATGATTTTATGTCTGACACAATGTTTAATTTGTTGTGGGTTAGTCTGTGTGTTGTATTTTAAAAACTAGTATACTAATATAATTTCAGGGTTTTCTTTTTTATTCTATATATTATTTTTGTGGCTTATTACTCTTAATGCAGACTTCTAAAAGGAACAGTTTCCTCTTAGCCCATTCATTATCTTGTTTTAAAATAAATACCAGAGTACTCATACTTAGTGTCTCCAAATTTCTATCACTGTGGTGATTTTCTGTTGTTTAAAAGTTTTTCCTAAATTTTTCTTAATACACTGAATGAACAGAGTAAACTCCAAAAGGACTATAAGCATTCTTCTTATAAGCTTCAAGTTTCCCTTCCTGTCTACAACAGTTTGCCACATCTTCTTGAAATTCTAAGGACACCAGTTCAGTAAAAAAAAAAAAAAAAGAAAATTCATCATCTATCTGTTACCCAGATAGAGAGGGTCAATGTTAAAATCTATCCTGTCTAATTATTTCCTAACAACAAATTCTAATCACAATAAGAATGTTACATAACCCCAAATTTGTCTCATCTGCCTTCTTATTTCTAATTGTTTATATTTGTCCCAAGAACTTATAGACTACCATTATGGAATATCACACACTGTTCTCTCAAACTTTTCTGTGATCATCTGTACCTTCTTTCTTTGTCTTGGCCTGGGCTCACTTCTGAAGCTTCTTCTACTCTATCATCCTTGAACATGGCCAAACTTTCCCATTCGGAATATTTGAGCATTTATCTTTTTATTTGCTACTGTCAGGTAATGAACCCCTGGAAGTGTAACCATCATCAATTCCATTCCATTTCAGAACATGTTATCAGATCACACTTCCCCCGTGAGTTTCTTTCTTTCCAGAGATAATTTTAACATCTGCTTAATGATACTCATTTAACTCCAATTCTGAAAAATCATTTCCTCTATTTGTATGAACTATCAGCATTCCTGAGCTTTTGTTGATGTTTTTTTACTCTACTTTTCACTCCTGTGACTTTAAAACTTGTCATTATTCTAAATACAACCTAACCCAGGCATTAATATTCATTTCAGGCCCTCTTTTAGAGCCCTATCTTCAATATTTAAAGACACCCAGTTAATTAATAATGTTATTTTCCTAGGTAATAATTTAACAAGGTATTGTTTTTTATCTCCACAAGTTTCCAAAACACACCTTTGGTTGTCAATCAAAAACATTTATATATCAGTCACTTTCAGCCAAACATATTTAGTGATATTGATAGTATTGGAGTTTTCACTAGATTACTCAGTAAGAGTTTGTTTCTTTGATTGCATCACTGCCTAACTTCATGGTAGTCCAAGGATGACCTTCCCTAGTGTTTTTTGTTTGTTTGTTTGTTTTTTGTCTGTAAGAGTCTTTATGTTAAATAAGAGTGTATAAAGGTCTGGCTAGTAATACCAAGATACCTCTTAACCACAAAACTCATAATTTCATGCTTCTGAATACAAGAGATTCTTTGTGCTTTCAAATTTATTTTTAATATGAATAAAAATATATATAAGGCTATTCCATCTCTCTAGTCCAAGCACTAGAATACATTTACTTTAAACTCATCTTCACACATGAATTATCTCTATTGAGCAAACCTTTTTTTTTCTGTGTTTTGTGAATTCTAATCTGTATCATTAAATCCAGGAACTATCTCCTACAATTTTCACTACTTCCTCAACAGCGATATTTTATTTTGATACTATGCCACAGGCATCAGGATATACACTCTGTATTATCTCTGCATCCTAAAACATTTTTTCCTAGTCTTTGTGGCTCATGTTAGTAATCCTAGCTACTTAGTAGGCCGAGATCTGAAGTTTTCAGTTTGAAGCCAGCATGGGCAAGAAAGAACATGAGACTCTTATCTTCAGTGAACTTCCTATAAATGGAAATGGAGTTATGGTTCAAAGTGGTAGAGCACAGCCTTGAGCAATAAGAGCTCAAATACAATTTTCTGGCCCTGAGTTCAAGCTCTACAACTGATTAAATAAATAGGTTAAATAAACAAATAAAATTTCCTTGAGTTCATTAACCTTTCCTGTCTAGTATAGAATTCTCTCATTCCAAAGTAAAGAAATACATACATAAATATATACAATAATTATTTTACCACTTTTCTGTTATTATTCAATCTCTTCCATTGTTCCCAAAATAGCTTTGAAACAGCTACTACCAAAGTAACTAGCATTCATAGCCCTAATTTCCTTTACCTGATCACTAGCATTTGACATTATTGTTCATTCCTAAAGAAATATTACCTCCATTAAATTTTATAATAGCAAGATGATAAGAAATGTACTCATTACCTTGCCCATGTAATTGTAATCCCTCTGTATGATATTTTCACAATGAAAAAAGATCTCCTGGTTTATCCTATTCCTTTAATCTTCTTTGATAAAATTTACTCTTCCTACTATTGTACAGATTTTGAAGAATATTCAAAGATTCTATCTTAATAAAATTTCTTTCTCTGTTTATAGTCATTCCCTGGATGATCTTATCCAGAGTATATTCTGTCTATAAAGAAATAACTCAAATTTTGCTTCCATTCCACATTTTCCATTGGAACAGACTTTCTTTTAAATATAATGACTAGGATTTCAAATATGGCATGCTATTTTCTCCCTTGTCTTCCTCAGCAGAAATAGGAATGTATGACATATTAGAACCCTAGCAATCAATTTAAACTAGTGTTTCTTTCAGCTGTGATGATGTAAGTATATTTCCCAGATTGTCTTTCCATATGGCTTTATGTTAGTTTCTGTTGATATGAGTCATTGACAGGACTTATTAAATAATTTATGGCTTTTCAGGGTATAATGGCAATGGCTCTTCCAGCAATGCTGGTGAAATGGCAGTACTGAACTTGAGAAGAAGTAACTAGGGTAGGCAGAAACAGCACTGGAGGGACAGAACTTATGGCATGGGTAGGAGCTGCACAAAGGATGCTTTCAGCTCTTTTAATTCAGGCAGTATCACAAGCCTGGGTTTAAAACAGTCTTGTGTTTTATGTATCCTATTCCTCTTCCCAAAGATGCTTCTCCTTCCCTAAGAAGAATACCACCCAACCCACATAACAGTTTTTCAATTTCAATTTTAAAAGCAAATTTCCTAACTTAAATTACTTCAATTCTGATTCCTAGAGTAGTTTGTTTGCAATACTAAACAAAGATCAAGTTCTAACTTGAAATGATTCTGAAGAAACATCTTTTAGGATTAGTGATCTGCAATAAGTGAATAATGGCATCTGTGTTAACCGAGAGTAACTAGAAGAGAGATTGACATCATAAGGTGTCTGTGTTGATGCTATTATTTTGGAAAAAATCATCATTCTGTTTTTCTGTATGAAAAATTCAATAGAGCCAGGTATTGGTGTATCATATCTACAATCCTAGCTACTCAGGAGGCTGAAATCTAAGGAAATGATTTGAAGCTTGCCAGGGCAAGAAAGTCTGTGAGACATCTCCAGCTAATGATCAAATTGCTGAAAGTGGGTCTGTGATTCATGTGGTAGAGCACTAGCTTTGATTACAAAAGTTCAGGGACAATACCCAGGCCCTAAAATTCAATCCCTAAGGCCTGCAAACAAACAAACAAAAATCAGTGGACAATTCTAACTAGTATCTTTTACCTCTCAATTCCACATTGTCACTTTCTTTTTACCTTCAAACATAAAAAAGAAAAAGAAAGAGGCAAAGCTGCCTGGCATCTGTAGCTCACGCCTATAATCCTAGCTACTTAATAGGTTTTGATCTGACCATCTCAGTTCAAAGCCAGGAGGGACAGAAAATGTTCATTTCCAATTAACCACCAGAAAACTAGAAGTGGTGGTGTGGCTCAAGTGGTAGATCATTTGCTTTGAGCTGAAGAGATCAGGGACAGCGTACAGGCCCAGAGTTCAAGCCCAAGACTGACAAAAAAAATGTAAATTTCATCTCCCAATCTCCTTTTCTAGATGGTTTCCTCACATTTTCTTAATGGCTAGGGGAACAAATTAAAGAAATAAGCATCCAGCTATTGTCCACCATATAATAATTATTTTTTGTATTTATTATCACTTATTGATTAGAAAAAGATTGTTGTTGCTGCAATAACAACTCAATCTGTCAGTATTCATCCTCTAGGTCCATCAGTCACAGTCTCCAAATTCTGTTTCATATCTATGTAATGCAGAGATGAAAAATTATCCACTATATATTACATTGCTATCTCTCTTGGCAGAGGTGAAAATGAAAGGTGATGGACAAGCTCCAGGAGCTTATTTTCACATAGTTCAATGCAAGTGTTTTGGCAATTTCTCTCTCCAAAGTTGTCATAAATTTGTTTCTGGACAGTTCTGATGGCCTACACCTATAATCCTAACTTAAAAAGAGGGTGAGATGTGGAATATGGTAGCTCAAAGACAGCACAGGCAGAAAAACTTGCTAAATTTCATCTGTAAAATAACCAAGAAAATAGAGAGCTGAAGATTTGGTTCAAGTGGTATTGGGGAGGGTGTGAACTTAGGATCTTGCATGTTTGATCTATCATTTCATGTCCCCCGTCCTTTGTCTATTTTAGTTTTATTTAGAGATAAGGAACCTTTCATTCAGCTTGATCTTATCATTGCTGCTTAAAATAGCTAAAATTATAGGTTTAGAACATCATACTCAAATATGCTTTTCACATTTTGACTGTGTGCCTGACTTGCTGTGTCTTGGGGCTTGACTTCAGGTCCTGGGCATAAAATAATATTACAGTTCCACCTCTGATTATAGGGAATCCTCAGACTAATGATGCAACTGCAACATGTTAGCTTTGTTTTAGTTGCCTTTCTCACTCCAAGTGGGCAGCTCAATGCAGTAGTGAAAATCCAGGCTTTTTTTGCTTACTGTTTAATAATACTTACGGATCTCCAATTTTAAAAACAGAAGTTTTATCTGGCTACTGGTAGCTTACATCTGTAATACTAGTTATTTGAGAGGCTGAAATCTGAGGATCATAGTTTGAAACAAGCCTGGACAGGAAAGTCCCTGAGACTGTTAATGTTAATAACCATTAAGGAACCGGATGTAGAGCTGTGGTTCAAATTAAAGCAGAACAATGAAGTAACCATGCCCAGATCCTGAATTCAAGCCCTAGGACACACACACACACACACACACACACACAAACACACACACACATTTGTTTTAAACTGAATAATGAAAGAAGTATTATCTGTAATGAGTATTAAGCATACATTGTACTTTTAGTAAAGTAAGAGCTGCAAAAGCAATAATATGATGCTGTTTATTACCTGAAGAAAATAATTGAACTATAGTAAAAGTTTAAAACAATGAGTTTTTAAGTGGTAAAATATTAAATTTTTATCATGACTCAAGGGTAATTTTAACTGTATACTCATTTTATGCCTCCAATTTAATTTATAAATCCATGTAAATATGTGTATAATGTGTATATATATAATGTAGAGGTTTTACTTTTAAATTCAAAATTTTAATTTATTATAATGAAATAATAGTTGCAAGGTATTATGAGAAAAAGTATCCTATTACTAAATTTCAAACAATATTATGTGTATGAATCTTAGCATTTATTCACAAAGGGCTTAATAATGTATATAGTCATGACATTAAACCAGGTCTTGCCCCTGACAATATACTGAAACTTTAACAAGAAGTCCACAAGTGAAATGAGGTATTTTTAAATTCCTGAAAGGAGAACTATTTTCCCTATGACCTTCTGTTGTGACTACACATCCAAATGTGAATCTCTTTGTTTTGGATATGATCTTATTGCCTGTAATTCAACCACTATTATTGATTATTAATAGTGTATTATTTAATAACATAGCACATATTACATCATTATAATTAACTAAAACATTATGTAACATTATTAATAACTTGGAATTTAATATGAAAATTGTAAGAGTTACATTTAAAAGATGATAAATGGCAAATTCTGTACTATTATATGAATTTGTTGTGAATTATTCATATGGCTATATGCATAATATAAAGAATATATGGCCATGAAGTTAACATGTATGAGGATTTACTTTGAATTTATATTGGTGCTAATTCATAATATATCAGGTTATTTAATGCTTTTATTAGACATTAAATACAAGAACATAAAATTTATTGTGAATGAAAAATAAAATGAAGATCTTAGTTTTGTTTCTTAGAGAATGTCAAGGTAACATTGCTTTGGCATTTTCTGAAAACAATGAGAACAACTTCGTCTTATGTGACTCACACTAACTGTTCTTAGTCTTTCAAGTTAATAATGCAGAATTCCGTGAATTTTTTTATAAATTTTATTTGATTGTAAAGATTCTGAGGGTTTACATTTACACAAGTAAGGTAATGAGTACATTTCTTGTTGAGAATTGTTACCCACTACTTTATTTTTCTCCCACTATCCCTTCCCTCCCCCAGAACCCCCACTCCACCTTCCAATCCAAAGTTGTAAGGTTGATTTCCAACATAGAGTCTTCTGAGTATCATTATTGAAATGGGTCATCCTGTGTCCTTGTTTTAGCATTTTGTTATTCCCCTTCCCTCCCCAAATTAGATAAATGTGTATACAAGATTCAGGGTACCAAAATAAAATACAGTGACTACAGGGGATATACCATAGGGGGAGTATACAAAAGAAGCAAAAAAAAATCACATAGTTCATGAAAAACAACAGCAACAAAGAAAAACCTCTTGTGTCCATATTTTGGGGTTCATTTAGCTTAACATCATCTTATATGGTTATATGTACATAACACATAGCTTTTGAGCTTTTTTGCATTTAAGAGGGAATTTTTTTAATGAAAGTATTCTGGCCACAAGAAGCTAAAGTATGCATGTTTCTTTACTGTACAAACACTGAAAAAGATCTATTTAACATTTTAAAATACTCAGATGTGTCCATGTTTATGTTATTTAAAAGAAATTCTGAATGCAAACATTTGTATGAAAATAATAGATATTAAGAGATTTAGTTCTGGTTACCCAGATGACAATCTCTTGATCTTGACAAGTCTCCTTAATTTTTAAAAGTAGCACATGTCTCATACAGTGTTAACTGTAGCATTAATATGAGGTAAAATCAGATTAAATATTTAAACTATTAAGCAAATATCTAGTATGCATTTTATGTACTATAAATTTTCTAATCTAATATATATATACAAGTATAGTTGTTTTGTATGAAAATTCCAATGGCTAAATTTGTCCCAACAAACATATCATGAAAATTGCAATAAACATAGCCAAAACTGTATAAAATCATTTTTCACTAAAGTAGATAATAAACTCTAATATATACTCTGTTAACAATTTACCTTCTAACGAGCCTGGGTTTATTATTCTGATACTTTCCAATGGGAGACCCCAAACCATCATTTTTGTTATATTCTGTTACATTTGTTACATTTCATATATTGAAAAAGAATGTCAACTGTTGATTTATTAGAGGAGGAATTTTTAAAATTTATTTTTATTTTATTTTTTTATTGTGAAAATACCGTACAGAGGGGTTACAATTACATGGGCAAAATAATGAGTACATTTATCAAGCTTCCTCCTTTGTTTCCCCTCCTCCTTTGTTTCCCCTCCTCCTTTGTTTCCCCTTCCTATCCTCCCCCCACCGCCCCCACCCAAACCTCCCCACCCTCCCCCCACCAAAGTTGTAAAGTTCGTTTAGACATAACGACTTGTACATCTCATTGTTGCAACGGGTCCACCTCTATCCCTATTTAAACGATTTGTTTTTCCCCTTCCCCTCCACAAATTATACAGACATCAAATACAGTGAAAGCAGGGGTTATACTGTGGGGGAGGGACATACAAAGCAACAAAGAAATCATCTTATAAATGTGTTAGAAACAATCGCATGAAAGAAAAAAAATTGAATACATATCTTAGGGTTCATTTCACTAACATCACCTTATCTGATCTTTTCTGCTTGACTCAGACATATACTAGATATTGCAAATAAGGGAAACCATGGGACCTATGTTTCTTTGGGACTGGCTTACTTCACTCATGTTTTATCTTATTGTAAAGATGATGCACGGATGGGTTAGAGTTACTTGAGTAAGGTAATGAGTACATTTCTTGTGGAGCATTGTTATCCCTCCTTTGTTTTTCTCCTACTACCCCTTCTCTCTCCCATTGCCTCTGCTACTCCCCCTTGAAATGTTTTTATGAAAGAAAAATTAGTGAAAATATGTTCTGCTTTCATAAATAATAAGATTGCACTGCACAACATTGCAGGAAAATATATCTAATAAATTTGGAAGAGGAAAACTTAAGATACTCAGAGAAGCAATACAAAATTCATGTTTAATCAGGGGAAAAGCAGCACAAGTTTATTTGCTTTTTTTGTTGTTGTTTGTTTTCCTACTGGAAACAGGAAGAGTTATTAAGAAAGTGACATTACACAAGAGTTTATATTGTGCATAATAGTGACTTAACTTCCAGGGTGGTAAATCCAGACTCTACTTGAGTAAATGTCATATTACTGGGAAGTAAACAAGTGGAGATAATCCCCTTTTCTTTCAAAAAAGATAAGCATCCTACATGAATTTTATTCTGCTCTCAGTTTATTATTTATATTGAGCTCATTGTACATTGAGTTCTTGTTACCTCAAAATTGTAGCCTTATTTAAGCCAAATATTTAGACGAATATTTCATTAGATTAAGATGTACATAAAGTATATATTATTCAGTCTAAAATTCAGGAATAAATAAAATTGTAAAAAATATTATAATATAAAAAGATAATTTATTCTGGAGATCTGACAGTGTTTTAAAAACACTGTAGCTTTTTTTTTTCACCAAGATGGCGCCAAAAGCGAAGGGAGGTCCTACCCCTCCTAAAGCCAAGCCAAGGAAAAGGCTGGGAATGCCAATTAGGGAGTGCTGAATGGTTTCCACAGCCACATAAAGGAAGACATGCACTTCACCCACTTTCCTGCAGCGCAAGATGCTGCGGATACTCTGAAGAGTGCTCTGAAGAGAAACAAGCTTGATCATTGCACTGTGCTATCATCAAGAGAATATGGTACTCAGGGTCTAATTCTAATAATTCGATTTTTATAATGCTGGACCTTCTCTTAGCTTCTTCAATTTGTGTGTTTATAAAACCATTTTAGCCGGGCGCTGGTGGCTCACACCTGTAATCCTACCTACTCAGGAGGCTGAGATCTGAGGATCACGGTTCAAAGTCAGCCAGGGCAGGAAAGTCCATGAGACTCTTATTTCCAATAAACCACTAGAAAACCGGAAGTGACTCAGTGGCTCAAGCGGTAGAGTGCTCGCCTTGAGATGAAGGGCGCAGGGACAGCTCCCAAGCCCAGAGTTCAAGCCCCACGACCCACAAAACAAAAATCAATGTTTTGTTTATGTTTAACATTAGTCATGTTTAATTCAGAGTCAAATTATCTATATTTGTTGTTTTTGAAATTTAGATACAATCATGTAATATAATCATATATATGTTTTTGGTTATATAGTCACAAGGGGCATGTAAGTCCACATAAATGGACATGAATTTTAACTTTACACACAGATGAATTTCAGTTTATGCTTAAAAAGGCAATTGATTTATTATGTTTAAATATACATGAGCTCCTATTTTTTTATTTAATGATTTGGTCTCAGTACAATATCACACAACAGCCAATATTATGTCATTAAACAAAACAGCCTACTAAGGTCATGATATAGAGCTGGATGAAAGCACAGAACAGTTGTAATGCTTTTCAAAGACAATTCTCCAACATTAATAGAAAAAAATTACTGGAAATATGAAGAATGATGTTAATATAGAAATAAAAATTTGTTTCTGGCACTCATTATTCCAGTACTTTCCAGGAAAGTGAAGAAGGGTTTCAAAATTGTCTGCTTTGGCTTTGCTAAACTGTCTAATTATTGGTTTAAAAAATTTCCAATGGAAAATCTTACTACTGTGGGTCACAGTTAGTAGATAGTAACTATGTAATAGCACAGTGTCAGGTGGCTGTTTTGAACTATAGTAGAAATATTAATGTCTTAAGAAAATAAATGTTAATGAATGAAATGAGAATTGTTAATAACTCAAGAGGAATAATGTTGGAGATGATTTAGAGTTTGAGCACATAATTATCTTAATTGAGCTTTTTCTCATATATTTAAAACATATACATGGTAAAGGAAAAAAGGTAATTGCGTAAGCTCTGAGTCTAGCATACTTAATACATAGTAGTAGCATAATGGAGACATGTTCTGAAGCTGTGTCTTCAGGATGCCTAGCATCTCAGAAGTATGTAAAGGTCACCTCTTAAATCACCTTTGTATTTATTCTCCCTCATTTATTCCTAGCATAGTTTATTAGTTGAATTTAAATCTAGGTGATTCCTTTGACCTTGAAAGACAAAAAATGCTAGGTTTTTTTTCAGGTAGACAAAAGAAGGAGTTATGTGCAGTGTTTATTAGGTTTTTTTTTAATAGATGATATTTCAAATTCAGGTACTATATTCTACAATGAAGTTGTTTAATAATCAGAGTAAACCAGTGATAAAGAGTGCTATCTTGTGGGTGAATTGCATATTAATTGTGTTAATAGAATTTAATAAAGGAGTTTTAGTTGTATAATATATAAAATATTTTTAATGAAAGTAGTTGTATCTGAGTAATTAAAGTTTAAATTACCTATCACACCATGATGGATTACTTATCTTCAAATAGTCTCCCTGTTTGTAAATTCTATTTTTACACTGCAAACAGCTGAAGTAGTAAGGTTGTTAGTCTCAAGAGAAATATAAATCATCAACTGATATAAACAGATGATGATTTGCAGAGATCACAGTCCTTTTTTGACCCAAAAAGGACTGTGTCAGAAGCATTAATTCATCCAGGTGCCAATGGTCCAAGCATGTAATCCTAGCTAATCAGGAGGCTGAGATATAAGATCATGGTTTAAAGCCAGCCAGGAAAATCTGTGAAAATCTTACCTCCAATTAACCAGCAATAAGTGAAGCTTAGAGACATGGCTCCAGTGGTAGTACACCAGCCTTGAATTACAAGCCAAGGGACTGCCCGTGACTTGAGTTCAAGCCCAAGTGCCAGCACATACCCAAACATTAAAAAAAAAAAATCTACTCACCATTTCTCTATCAATGTGCTAACACAGAATCACTTATGTTAGATTTATTTAGAGTACATATGCCATTTTAATATGGAAAATTTTATCATGGAATAGTTTACTTCAAAATCTTATACAATGTATTTTTATCTATATTGATGTTCTTTAAAATCAACATTCTTTTTTCTAATAAAGAACTTAATATTTTCAAAAGTGTAATAACTTTTTCTACATAGACTACATAATATCATTTGTATTATCAATGTTTGAACATTTCTTTTTTTAATTTTTAATCCCTCAAATAACATATTCAGATTATGGAATGCTTATGTGTTCATTAATACAATAATTTCCCAAGACATTCAAATGTGTGACAGTTGTACAAAATGCTCAATATTACTAATATTAGGTAAATGCAAATGGAAATCACAATCAAATACCACTTTAGTCCTGCTAGAAAGGCTTTTATCAAAAAGATAATAAGTTCTGTTAAGTATATGGCAACAGAAGAAACCTTCAAACTTGGTGAGAAATTAGAGTAGACATTGCTATTGCAGAAAACACCACTGAAGCTGGGCACTGGTGGCTCACTCCTGTAATCCTAGCTACTCAGGAGGCTGAGATCTGAGGATCACAGTTCAAAGCCGGTGGGGGGGGGGGGAGACGGGGCAGGAAAGTCTGTGAGACTCTTTTTTTTTTTTAATTGTGAAAATACTGTACAGAAGGGTTATAATTACATGGGCAAGATAATGAGTACATTTCTTATCAAGCATTGTAGCCTCCTCCTTTGTTTACCCTTCCCCATCCCTTCCCATCCTCTCCCTGCCCCCCCAAAGATGTAAAGTTCGTTTTCGACATAAGGACTTGTACATCTCATTGTTGCAGTGGGTCCACCTGTATCCCTATTTTAACGATTTGTTTTTTCCCTTTCCCTCCCCAAATTATACCGACATCAAATACAGAAAAGCAGGGGTTATACTGTGGGGGAGGGACATACAAATCTTATCTCCAGTAAACCACTAGAAAACTGGTAGAGTGTTCGCCTTGAGCTGAAAAGCACAAGGACAGCACCTAAGCCCACAGTTCAATCCCCGCAATCGACAAAAAAAGAAAAAGGAAAACACCATTGAAGTTCTTATATTTAATTGAATTATCATCAGAAACAACAACAGTGAAAAACAAAATCACTATATCAAAGAAATAGCCTCACTTTCATGTTTATTGCAAGATTATCCATAGTATCCAAGATAAAAATCATTCTGTGATTACCAATAGATAGAAGGATCAAGAAACATATCTATATCTATATGTTTATGTCCATATAGATATATAAAATATTACTAACTACTATCACCTATCTGTCTGCTATGGAGGTCCTTAGTTCACTAAACCATGCACAGAAAATTAAGTGTGATCTCACTCATCTATGGAAACTGCAAAAATGATTTCATAGAAGTTGGAGAGAGAATAGATATTAATCGAGTCTCTAGAGTGTCGAGGGGAGAAATCAGTCAGATAAAGCTGAACAATATTTACTGTTATAGTTAGGCGGGTGAAAGAGATGCTGGCATTCTATTGCAAAATGGAGTAAAAATACATAACAATTATATACAACAGAAAATATCACCAGAGTCTAAATAAAAGATTTCAAGTATTTTTGCAGTAAAAAAAAAATGAGTAGATAGATTTGTTAAACTTAACGTGAACATAAAGCAATGTAGAAAATTCTATAACTAAGTGCAATATTTGGGCTTATGTTCAGTTAAAAATAAATTAATTTTTTTAAAAATCCCTGGAAGTGGTGTCGTGGCTCAAACTGGTAGATCACTAGCATTAAACTAAAGAGCCTGGACACTAAGTTCAAGCCTCACAACCAACAAAAAAGGAAAAGAAACAAACACAAAAAAGCCCAAATCCTAGTGCTTTCTTATAAAATGAAGTCTATCTGACCACCAAGAAAAGGTTCATCTTTGATTCATGTCTCCTCAAATTATCTGTAGATTAGAGCTTCTGCATCTGAATGATTGATCACTGCATCTATTATTTTTCATGTCCCATCCTCTGTAAGCTTACATTTTGTTACATGCAATAAAATAAATCATTATATGCAAATTAAGTAAAAAATCCGTAATTCCATAATTCACTTTAGCTTATGATAGTATAATGCAATGATTGAAATGAAATTATCAAGACATAAAAATAAACAAAAAGCAATATGATCTTCGTTGAATGGGTACAAGTAAGTGAAAATTAAAAGAAAGATTTGTGACGGAAGAGTATCATATCTACACAGTATCATAGGTTAAAGTTTTAAAAGTTTTGACTTATTTACTTGTTTATTTTAAATTATATTGAAAAACATACTACTTTTGTTGGAAATACCTACTTTACATCTTAGCACTTCTAGAAGAGAAACTTACTCTATCAAAGGCTTGTTGATCAAAATGGAAATGATTTATCAAGAGATTTATGATTGTTCAGAAATTTCATTTCAATTTTTATTATAAAAGAATTCAATTTTACATTTTAAAGATTCATTTTCAATTTTTCATGTCACTAAGTTCTAGTTATGTTTAAATAACTTCCAAGAAAATAAATTATGTTGACATTCTGTATATTTTTGCACCTTTTTTGACGCTTAGCAAAATAACCTTAAAATCTCACACATCATAAAAAGTTCTTAGGAAATAAATCCTACCACCTGCCACTTTGACAGCACTTAACCAGGCTGAGTCCTGTTCAATGACACAGTGTACTGATCCCATTCTAGATTGCTGAACCAATGTCAAATTGCTGCAAACATTTCTAAACATTTTAAATTTCTGCACTTAAATCATCATGGACCACTAGCAAATATTTCTTGGTCACCAGCAAGAAGCCTTGACTGCCCTTTTGTATACAACTTTTCTAGGCAGCAACGATACTTAGATATTTCTACATATTTGGGGAAAGTATTTTTTAATTGCATTACTCTTCTCTAATCAATACAGAAAAAACATTATTGCCTCTGTATACAAGGATATTTTTAATGTTTTAATGTCTACACATTCTAATCTAGGTTAACTTGACAACACATTCAAGAAATGCTGTCCATGGGCTGGGAATGCTGCTTATTGGTAGAGTGTTTGCCTAGTATGCATGACGCTCTGGTTTCGATTCCTCAGTACTGTATACACAGGAAAAGCTGTAAGTGGTACGGTGGCTCAAATGGTAGAGTTCTAGCCTTGAGCAAAAGAAGCCCAGGGACAGTGCCTAGTCCCTGAGTTCAAACTCAGGGCTGGCAAAAAGAAAGGAAGGGTGGAAGGAAGGAAGGAAAGAGGGGGGAGGGAGGGAAGGAGGGGGGAAGGAGGGAGGGCGGGAGGAAGGAGGAAGAAGGAAGGAAGGAAAGAAAGAAAGGGGAGAGGGAGGGAGGAAGGGAGGGAGGTTTCCCTGTCTTTAATTATTAACTGTTTTAGTTAGATTAAACTTTGAGAAAAATCTACTCTCCTCCAAATATGTATAATACTTTGTATATACATTTTTCTAATTGTGAAGGGGGAGGGAATTAACAAAATGCTGAAACAAGGATGACCTCAAGATACTGTTGAAAACGAACTTTACAACTTCGCAAGGGAGGTGGGGGTGTTAGGGAGGACTTGGGGAGGTGAGGAGGGAAGGGATAGTAGGGGAAAAACAAAGGAGGGGATAACAATGTTCTACAAGAAATGTACTAATTACCTTACCTATGAAACTGTAAACCCTCTATACATTATCTTTAAAATAAGAGTAAAAAAATTAATCGGATCAATTTATATGTACCAAAGATGAAAGAGGCAATCAACTAAAAATATGAAGACCACATTGTAATTAAAGAAAAGAAAAATAGTGGGTTTTTTTTCTGTTACTATCTATCCCTCCCTCTCCTCACATACTGGGATTTGAATTTAGGACATTGTGCTATTGTGTAAGTATTCTAACACTTAAACTATGGAACTAGACTTTCTTCCTGAAAGATTTTTTCCCCCAAAACCTTTGGTTTGAACTCAGGGCCTGGACACTGTTATTGATCTTTTTAGCTCTACCACTTAAGCCACAGTACCAATTCCAGCTTTTCCTGAATGATTAATTGGAGGTAAAAGTCTCATGGACTTTCCTGCCTGGTCTGGCTTTGAACCATCATCGTCATATTTTAACCTCTTGAATAGCTAGGATTACAGGCATGAGCCACCATTGCTCAGCTGAAGAATAATTTCCAGATAGCACCTGGCTTTTATTTCAAGCTCATCCTGGATCACAATCCTCTACTAGACACATTCCATAAATGAAACCATATGTCATCACATCTGGATTTTTGATGGAGATAGACTTTCATTAACTTTTGCATAAAATCCTACCTATCTTTGCTTCTGGGGTAGCTGCAGTTGTAAGCCACCAAACCCCACTTAAATTGCTTTCTTTATGGGCAAGATGAGCAGTAAAATAGTTGATCACTAACAAATACATTTAATAACAGGTGTCATAGGAACTTAACCAAACTATGAAGCCCATACAATGCTGCGCTATATGCCTGGTGTTTACAATGTCTCCCCCAATATAACCTTATCCTTTAATACCTGGCAAAATTATGACAAAATTTCAGCCTAAACTTATTTCAAAGTGAAGCACTTTGGAACCAAATATTTACTTGAAAATCATTATATTCTCTTCCAAAATGCATGAAATAACCCTTCTATCTGAGGTTACAAAGAAATGTAATGTACTCAATTTTTCTTCCATTCAAAGTCTGTTTCTTTGTTTTATGTACATATATGACATGTGTGTCAACAAAGAATACATGCATGATACATGTCATACATTATGGTATTAAATATAAGCGTATATAACAAGCATACATAGATGTATACTTTTATAAATATCACACATAGTATAGACTTTACTGCATTTAAGTTTACAGATATGTGGGTATTAAGCTATATGGATATTTACACCTTAAGATGTGAGAACTCACTAATAAAAATATTAACATCATGAGCAAATGTGTCCCAAGATAGGGGCATAAGTGGTTTTTTCTTTCTGCTGTTGTTATAACATACTTATAATGCACTATATGATTCTATTGTTTCTTTTGTATGTTCTTCCCCCATGGTATAACCCCTGTTTTCACTGTATCTGATTCTGGTATTCTGCATCTTGTATATACATTTTTATAATTTGGGAAGAGAAAAAGATAACAAAATGCTGAAATAAGGACACAGGTTGACCCATTGTAACAATGAGATGTACAAAACATTATGTTGAAAACGAACTTTACAATTTCCAGGAGGGTAGGGGGAAGAGGAGTTGGGAAGGTGGGGAGAGAAAGTGTGGTAGGGGAAAAACACTGAGGTAACAATGCTTGATAGGAAATGTACTCATTACCCTACTCATGTAACTGTAATTCCTCTGTAAAATATTTTTACAATAAATGTATATGGAAAATACTAACATCAAATGCTGGAAGTACATTTCTTCTGTTTAGAATTCATGTATTAGAAATTGTAAATTAAAAAGAATTAATCATATTTTTACTTCTCAATGCTCAAATCTGCCCTCTGTTCATTAAAGATGCCTAAAATATAAGGGGTTAATAAAGCAGTCAGAAGAAAACCATCACCAATATTGCTCTGTAAATCATTCTTGCTATGACCATTTATTCTGACCAAGATTTACTTGCTCTTTCTCCAGGTAATATCTACATCTATGTGACTTAGTGGGAAGCCTATTTTTGTCATGCATCATGGCCATTTTACCAGCACACAAATATGCATGCTTCAGATTAACATGAATAATCTTAGACTAGATACACTGTAAGTACAACACTCCATAGAATACATCTAGCCATTACTACTTGTATATGTGCCAGTGGTCTTTCATCTTGTTCAAAATGTACACAAGCTGTGTCACTTTGTTTTTTATCCAGGAGAAAACCCAAAGTAATGAAAAGAATAGTGTGCAAATCCCTTATTAAAATATTTATTATTGCTAAATGAGAAATTTTAAAGGGATATGTGACTTTTGGAATACATTTGATATTCTAAAATACTGTGTATTTAGGAGGAGATATGTTAATAATTGAATTAAATAACTGAAATTAGTTTTTTGGCTCTTATTTTAATGTTGTTACATCCACACACAAGCACAAAACAAAGACATCACATGTGTGCACACACACACACACACCATTACACCATTTTCAAAGCATATGTAATAAATCCATAAAAATAATACTGAAAATACATAAAAATAAATACTGAAAATAAATCTAATGAAAATTTCCAGAACATAGTGAATGAAGTTGAATAGTAATATAGTAGAGGTCAATTACTACAATGAAAAGAGAAATTTAAAATTGTAATAATATTAAGCCATAAAATATTGAGTGTACTAGATTTACATGTAGATATTTAATTAGAAAGAAAATTTAATATTATTAAGAAATATTGATACTGTTAATGCACTGCAACATAGATAGATAGATAGATCAAGATAACTCAAAGCTATTCTTTAAACAATTTCAGTTCTATGGAGAACTGATGAACTAAGTTTTCCCTTAATCATTTCTTTTGTAATGGTGTTTCTCAAGATCTGATTTGAAGTTCTCCCTCTTCAGAAATGCTTGGGAAAACAGAGTCAGCGATTTAAACTTGTAATCCTAGATTTCTGGAGGCTGAGACCAGAAGAATTGATACTTAAAAATTACCCATAAAGATAGTTTCTCCAATCAAGCAGCAAAATGCTGGAATGGAGATATATACAAGTGTCAAAGCAACTGCCACGAGCAAGAACGCTAAGGAAGGGGACGGCACAAGATGGCGGAGGAGAAGCTGGAATCTGAACAAGCTCTCACATAGAAAGCAGTTTTAGAGTTCCAGTGAACAGTCCTAAGCCAGAGAATCACACCAAGTGTGCCATCACAGGACAGAGAGTTAGACAAGAGAGGGAAGCCAAGGCAAAAAAGACACATCTGAGCGATTGCCAGCAGCCTCCTCGGCAGCGGCGGCAGGGTCGCACGCAGCGGAGACTGAAGCCATACCTGAGCGCTCACACAGAGAGTCCGGGACAAAGGAACCAGACACAGCTGGCGAGCGGATTCTACTCAACACCAGCAAGAACAGACAAGGAGCAGACATCTTCATCCTGCAGTTTGCAGACCAGAGACGACCCAGGATCCAAGA
>NW_012267275.1:10887900-10915090 GCF_000151885.1 Dipodomys ordii | reverse complement strand
GGGGGAGGCTGGGAAGGGATGTGAAGGGTAAACCAAAGGAAGAGGCTGCAATGCTTGGTAAGAAATATACGCATTATCCTGCCCATGTAATTGTAACTCCTCTGTACCGTATGTTCACAAATAAAAAATAAATAAATTTAAAAAAGAAGAACGCTAAGAAAGAGCTCAAGATCCTGAGTTTAATTTACAATAACAACAGAAGAGAGAGTGGGGGGACATTAGGGGAGGGAGGAAAAGGGAGATAATGAGGAGAAAAGAAGAAAGGAAAGAAAAGAGGAGGGAGGGTGGGAGGAAGGAAGGACCCAAGTATCTCAGTCTCTTGGGAGGGTAACAAATTCACAAACTGCTAATTACCTAAGTAGATGTCAATCGTGTTGCCCCTGTGCCATCCTCCAATTATTTTCCAATATCTCATCCCAACTGAAACAATCTTCCCTTTTGTCTTAGTGGTGTTTGATGTGATTTTTATTTTCTACTGTATTAGATGAATGAATATATTGATGTTGTAAAATAACAAAAATAGATATTACTGTAATGTATGTAGCATTAGATATGTCAAGTATTAGTCATCAAATCATTTACACTAATATTCTGTCTATTCTTCTTTTAAGTCATTATACAAAAAGATCACAGTCCCATGTGGCAAGTTTTTGAGCACAGTGAGTCTTTATTAATGTCATGCCTTCCAATATTCTTCTCAATTTTCCCCTCCCATCTCTACTCTCACATAATTAGTTAAATTTTTACATAATTGATAATGACTACAAATATTTCTTTCCTAAGAAGGAAAAAAAGATATCCTTTCATTGCTTTATTTGCGAGAAATTTCCATTAAAGCATGGAATGCTGGTGGATGGATTTTCTTTTCATGTATTTGGAAGTCACCATTTAAAACATATAGTAAAATTAATGTCAATTCAATATTTCAGTGCAAATTATGTAGTATGTTTAAGGATATCATCATTTCAATAGTAATAATTACTATTTGTACATCTCTAATAAGGACATCAATTATTTTAGTATAATTATTTGAGGATCACTAACTGTTTTGAGTTTTGAGGGAAAAGAGAGAAACAACATTTGCAGCTCTGTATCTGATTTTTATTTTGAGAAACATTTGGGATATTCTAAAATCTAAACAGTAGCACTTCTTCTCTGTAACCATTAGATAAAATGATTAATTTCTCGTCTATCAATCCATGTGTCATCAATAACAATGCCAGAGAAAAAATTGACAAGATTATTTTCTCCTGCTTTGAGAATAAACATGTTGTCCATATCTTATTTATTTTTCATAACTCTGCCTATGACTCAGCATTTACAAAGCACTAGGAGACTATTTTCTGATGATATTCAATTTTATTTGAGTATTATATTAACACATCACAAAAGTGCACCATGATTCTGACTCATTTTTAAATTCTAAAATGCTTCCATATCTAAGAATTTAATCATTTGAAACTTTTAAAAAATGCAAAGTTGATTTTGATTAATCAATGCTATTTGTACATTTACAGATTATCCTTAAATTCATAGAAATTCCTCTTCATTATAAAATATATTCAGATTTAGTTTGCTCTTAAGTTGAGCCCCTATGGAAAAACCAATGATCTACATGTCCTAACCATTGTAAAACATAGCATGAATCTGTAAACAATATGCCAAAGAGTGAATGAAGACACAAAGCTTACGTTAGATTTTCCAGTCTGCTGATAAATATGATTTTGAAATTAATCAGTTAATACAATATTGAGGTAGCTAATGCCACATCAGTACGGAGACTCTTGATCAGGCAATGGAATGAACAGCCTGAGGCAACACTCACTTCTCTCAAACTGTATCTTCTGTCCTGTTGAATGTAAATAATATTACTAGACATTTTGTTAAATTTCTATCCAAGAACAAAATATCAGCTAATCTTATCTGTAATATCTAATCACAAATCAACTTCATAACATTTTTAAGTCTGTGTCTTTAGAATAGATTAGAATGGAAAGAGTAGAGAGAAGCAATCTGAATTTCTTCTATTAAGATGTACTCACATATGCAACACACTTTATGTCAGAAATAAGGAGGCAGAATGGATAAATGGTCTCTTTCACCTGAGTTTTCTTACCTCAAGGGGATGCCTCAAGATCTCATCTTCTTCTGTACTTGCATCTCCACTTCCTCTTTTTACATTTCACCCACTGCTGGACTCAGAGGCTCATAAAATTAAAGCAATAATGGAAATATTAAAAACTTGGAAGTCCTGATAAAAACCCAGTATTCAAAATTAGAAGACGTGTTTCATCGTAACGTGCATTAACTTGCTATTTGACCTATGAAGGTAATTTTATGTCTTTGGGTTTAAATTATGTCAGGATTTTACTCAAATTCTAGTAATCTGCTAGATTCAATCTGGAGCTGAAAAAGTGGGGAGTGGTTAGAACATCATATAATATTCTCTCCTCTTAAAAATTCCTGTCAAGAGGATTGCCTGGAGCATTTGATTGATGATTATATCAGTGCCAATATAAGCTGATGATGAAAAATTAATTCTGAGATTTGGGGAAGGCTTTAAAGTGGATGTTACAACTTGTTAAAGGTCACAAAGACATTAAATACGAAAAAAACTACATAGACAATGAAAATGCCAGTTTTTTAAAAAGTAATAGCAGAAGATTTCTCTCTTTTCATTTGTTTCCTCTGATTTCCTAAGATTCGCTTGATTTTATTTTCCGGTGATCTCATAGAACACAAACCTCAGCTGTGATGGCTTCCTTACCCAATTTAGATTCTCCTTGTACTTTATACCATTTTCCTCTTTTTAAACAGTATATTTTCATGTGCCTTAATGGCTTCAAACGTATTAGACTTCAAGCTCTTACAAAAGAAGAATGATATTTCAATTTACTGTAACCCATGCATCAAACATAATACCAGTTTTTATGTTTGTCACTTAGAAAATATTTATTAACTAAATATTTACACCTATGCATGAATTTTTAATCGACCTGGCAAAAAAATGGAGCTAATTGTGTTAGGATTTACAAATGGAAAATCAAAATGCTGGAATACTGGGAACTGTCTTATAAAGAAAGTTAAAAAGAATGCAAGTTTATTTAGAAGACAAAAGAAAGTTTTCAAGATTGTAAAAGAGAAAGGAAGTAGCTGAGCAACTAGTGAAAATAAACTTATATTTAAACTTAAATTGGCATTTGTCAGTGAGTCACTGGCAGTTATATTATCTGTAATAGGAAAATAAGTTATTTCAAGAAGAGAACTCCCAGATTTTGGAAGAAACGAGCATGGTGAGCCTTTATTTGCAGACTAAGTTAAATCAATTTACTGTCTACTGCCCTTGGCAAAAAGTGTGATTTTAATATAAATCTGAATTTAAAAGCTGGAAACTGGAAAAAAATACTATAATTTGTTGAAAAATATGATAGTTTTGGTTTTAGCTTTGGCTAGTTCCTTTGAGGAACAAGAAGGATGTTCATTATTGTACACATCTAGAAAAACACAATTTAAATTATAATCTATAAATTGTAATTTTTCTAATGGAAACTTTGCTTTGAAAAATTTGCTATCATTTACTCTAATTATTTTGTTCTGGACTTCCAACATTAAATATGTATGCTGCAGGATATTTCTTTCAAGGACATGAGTTTCTTCCTTTTCGTCCTTTATCTTTGTGATGTGGATACCTTAACTAGAAATTCAGGCAATAACTCTTCTTTGAGGAAAACTTACAAGAAGTTTGGATTTTTTAATAGCAATGAGTAAGTTCCACATGGATTTTGGCAAAAGAGTGACAGGATACACATCAAACGTCTATTTGGTCTTTTATGATGTAAATTGTCTATAGGAGGCAAGGAAAATCCATTTGGAGACTATGGCAGGAGCTCAAGGAACAATTGTTGGTGACTCTGGCAGGAAGTCAGCTCTAAGTGTGGTAAATCTGTAAAAAATTTTAAACTAGCTTAAAATTAAACCTTATATTCACATACATATCCATTTTGAGTGAAGAAAATTGAATTCACATGCTAGTTTTGTTCCTATTTAAACCAATGTTTCAATAGAAATCAATTAAACATATTTATTAATTTGCTGAAATAATTATAGGCATGGTTGGTAATATATTCACCTTGATTTCTTCTTTGCAAAGAATTATATTTTATTCAGGAATTTTCTGTTACCATTGGTTTTGTTATCAGCTCTCATTTTTGTTTTTCTAACTGGAAAAATCATCTCTGAAAACCTCATAAATAACAATACATTTGAAAGCTACACAATTGACTACGAAGTTTATGTGTGCTGGCTGTGTGTCTTATCTGGATTCCACATGCTTATATCCAAATGTTTATATTTATTTTGCTTTCCATGCTGGAAATCTCTATTTGCCATTACAAATCTCTCCCACTACATTCTGTGATTTAGAGGCAGACTTCTCACAAATGGCTCAAATGTGCTTTCTTGTTCCCTGACTTACTGATAGGTTAAGCCAATCTCAGTATTGTGAAAGACTGAAGAACACAGGACAGAGATCAAGGAATTATGCCTACAACCATGCCCAGTATTTTGTGCAGACTTCTATTAACAAGTATATATGTAGTTGAGTTGCCTCCAGAGATAGCATCTACAACAGTCACAGTGATGTCTCTGTCCTTGTGCCCATTAGACCCATGAGATGGTAATGGTTGCCTTGACTTCTTAATTATTAAAGGCATCTTTTACTTCCTACGGGTCCTATTAATCTTGTCCATATATTTATCTGCAATCACTTACCTAAATAGTTTCAATTACTTCTTAGAATATATATCAGCAACTTTTCTGAAAAGAGACAGATAATAAATATTTTAGGTCTTATGACAATGAGTCAAAGCAAAGTATCTGAAAGATATTCTTATATAAAGAGATAAGCTTAGATATAATATTTAAAAAATAAGGGCTGGGAAGGTATCTCAGTGGTAGACTGCTTACCTTGAATGCATAAGACTCTGGGTTTGATTCCTCAGCACCACATAAGCAGAAAAATCTGGAAGTGGCACTGTGGCTCAAGTGGTAGAGCACTAGCCGTGAGCTGAAGAGCTGAGAGACAATGCCCAGGCCCAGGGAGAGTTCAGGCCCCACAACCAACAAAAAAAAATTGAAACTGTAGCATTAAAACTATAACAATATTTGAATATGCTTAGAATAAAGAGATGATGTGTGATTATAATTATGATTGGGTGCAGACAGGTAATTTGTTGCTTAACTGAATTTTTATCTTTTATTACCTATTATCAAATAGAAAAGAATCACTTTATTTGTTCATCGGTTTTTGTAATTCCAAATTTATAGACTATTCATTGCTTTAAAATTTATTCTTTTGTTGTTGTTGTTGTTGGTCCTGAGCCTTGAACTCTGGGCCTGAGAGCTGTCCCTCAACTCTTCAGCTCAAGGCTAGTGCTCTACCGCTTGAGCTACAACACCAATTCCAGTTTTCTGGTGGTTTATTAGAGATAAGGGTTTCACGGACTTTCCCGCCCCAGGCTGGCTTTGAACCGCGATCATCAGATCTCAGCCTCCTGAGTAGTTAGGATTATAGGCGTGAGCCACTGGCGCCCGGCTATTCTATTTGTTAGCTTACTACTTAAAGCATTTCTGAATTTTGTCTAAGGTTCAGACTTTTAGTAATATTTTTATTATTATTACCAACTAGTTATACTATTTGACATGCATACTATAGTATGTACTATAATATGCCTACTATTTGCATACTATGCACCTTGATCAGAATAACCCATCTATAGCTCTCCCTTCTTCTCCTTTCCTCCTCCCAAGCCAATCTTTATAAACTTCATTGTTCTGTTTTTACAAGTGTATATGCAAAGTTTAATTGTTTACCTTAAAAAGCACTTTTAATCCATGGCAAAAAACCGGTAGCAGGATCTAATTGAGCCCTTAGGCTATAGTTTGCTGAAATTAATATAAGTTATATAAGTCATATAATTAAAACATAATTACAGTTCATTAATTATAATCCAATAATGTAATTAATAATACAGACTAAGATGAAATTGCTATAAATTAGTTATTTATATGTAATTAATATTAAATGGATAGAAATTGAATAGTAATTGAAATAATTGCATAACCAATATAACTAATAATATATAACAAAACTATATGTTTGGTTAAGATAATTTTTACTACCAATTTCAGTGTTTCTTGGTCACTTATTGTATGCTACATATTTATGATATAAGCACTAAATTTTACACAGATCTTGCCTTTGAGTTTACTGGAAACTACAATATGGTTTGACAGCAAATGAAATACAAAGTAATCTCTGGAATTCTAAACTAGTTTAGCAATGAGATGAGATTTTTTTTCAGATGAAATGAAAAACACTTAATGTCCAATTAATACAACTTCCTTGGCCCTTAACATTTACAATTTAAAATTTTTGATTCATCAGACTATTTTGAGTGTATGTTTTCTACCTAATATACTGTTGTTTAGAGTATTTTTCTTACTCTTTTTTGTTATATTCTTCCTCCAAGAACCATTTCAAAATTCTACTGTAATTTGAAAATATTGCAGTGGTAACCTCCTGTTATTGTTAAATTATAGCTTTACACACAATGTGTCCTTCTTTATTTATATTTTAATTTATTAACATAATGTTAAATTATTTATCTACAGAATTTCATATACTTCTTCCCACTAAATACTGCTACCCATAATGAAATATTTAGAAATAAACATGGGTTTAGTCATGATGGTTCAGGTCAAATCTGTAATATCCTATTAGATAAATTCTAGTTTTATTTCAGTGGCATATTTACAATATAAATTTAAATAAAGTATAAATTTAAATGAAGAATTGAATAAATTAGGGGTTTTAGGGGCTAGAAAGGTGGCTCAGTGGTAGAGCGCTTGCCTTGCATGCATGAGGCCCTGGGTTCGATTCCTCAGCACCACATAAGCAAAAAGAAAAAGCCAGAAGTGGCGCTGTGGCTCAAGTGGTAGAGCACTAGCCTTGAGCTGAAGAGCTGAGGGATAGTGCCCAGGCCCAGAGTTCAGGCCCCACAACCAAACCGGACCCCCCCCTCAAAATTAGGGGTTTTATTACATGAACACATATAAAGAAAATCTGAAGTTAGAAATATGGTTATTTGGGTGTCATATGTTTAATAGGAAAACGAATCTTCAATTAATTGGTGATTCCCAGAAAGTGTACCACCAAGGATTTAAAAACAATTTATATCTTTTCAGAATTTTGATAATCAATGTAGAAAGAAATACAGATTTTTCAAAATCTTCTATTTTCAAACAATTCTGATATAAGTTATCTTGTCTATCATCCTGCAAATTCTATTTTGTGTTAGAATATCATGAATTAAACCTATACTTTCAAATAATGCTTTAAACTTGAGATACAAACATGAGAAAGTTATATTCCCCATGTTTATGGAGAAGCAGTGTTGAAAGTGCACAGGACTTTATTCACTGAGTGTAACACTCAAATATCATTCAAAGTGTAAGGTCCATTCCTGAACGGCGAACAGACCTCGCCCAGTACCTGCGTTACCTAGGCAACTGGGACACCTGGAAGAGGTCATATCCGCATCCGCTGAGGTCACATCTTAACTTGATGTGGCCACACCTTTCTCCCACCTGACCCCACTTCCCTTTACCTGGACACACCCTTCCGCAGCCCCTACCCTATATAAGGCCTATACCGCGGCCAGACCGCCCTTTTTCTTTGCCAGCGGCATGGAGTGCCAACCTTGCCTGGTCCCAGCAGGTCTACTGAATAAACCCCTTACCTGAATACCACGTGCATGGTGCGGTTCTTACTCGGCTACCTCTTTTTAAAAATCTAACACAAAGGATGTTTGAAGAATAGTCTTTTCTCCTGTCATATAACAACATAAAAAATTTAACCATTCCCAGCAATTCATTTCTCACAGAAATTTGAGACTTAGGTATGGAATTTGAAAGATTTAAAAATTATATTTTTATATTTTAGTATTTTAGAATTCTGACATTTTGCCAGGATATTCAAATATATTAGATGACCAAACAAAGAGAAAATTGTTTTGATAAGTTGATAAGTAACAAGGAAAAAAATTCACAGTGATATCTGGACAAATAATGTATAAGAATGCTAGAAACGGTAAATATTGTCATTTGATATGAAACACACATATTTTGTGACAAGAATCAGGATTATACAATGCAATGTCACTGGTGGAGTTTACAAATGCTTCTCTCATTTACAAAAAATTCATTCAGTATCTGGTATAAATAAGGAATATATATTTTAGAGTATTCAGTTACTAATTTCACTTGGATTAGTGAAACGAATTGCATTAGCATTTAACATAGTTTGCATCTTATTTATGTTCAAATGTTAGTAAATGAAGAAAGCAAAAAGAAACACATTGTTACTCAAAAACTAGAAAGAAAATTCACAAGGCCTTATGTTGGAAAACAACTTTACAACTTCTGGGGGGATGGGGGAGAAGGGAAGGGGGGAGGGAAGGGATAGTAGGAGAAAAACAAAGGAAGGAGTAACAAGGTTTGTCAAGAAATGTACTCATTATCTTACTCATGTAACTGTAACCCCTCTGTATATCATCTTTACAATAAAATTAGATTCAAAAAATAAATAAAAACGAACTCACAGTTTGTTTAAATGAGGTTAATTCTACGGTATTTCTTTTATTTATCCTTTCAGAAAAAAGGAAATCATATATTTTTGTCACATTAAATGATAAAAATTCTTTTTTTCAATATTTATTTCACGTAGGTGTTTCACCAAATTAACTGCTAGAATGGAAGTAAAATTGTAAAATGTACACAATCTAATTAAAATGGGAAGAACTAGAAATAAGGTAGATTTCATTATATCTCTATTTTTAAACTGAAACTTAAGTCAAAAAACTTAAGTCTAAAAGCCCAAAACCAAGCTGGAAACAAGACTATTATATTCACTGTAAGGATAATCAGTTTTTCACTTTACCCCTTAACCTCTCAACCCCATCTCTTCTCCACATCCTTTCAGAGCTTTTCCTTTTTTTTTCTTTTTTCCTTTTTAATAAACAATACACCTGAGAATTCCTGGCACAGACTAGTAGCTATATAACATGCTCCAGGCTACCAAATTGTAAATTTAACAGAGAAATCATAAATTCCTAGGGAAATGTGCATAGAGCTCTGAAGCCTTGAAACTTAAGCTTTAGTGGCTTCCTGGATATCCTTTCTCTTTACAGGTGGAATACACTTTCCTCTTGCTTTAATTTAATATTCTTTTCACTATTTCCTGTTATCATGTTATTATTCACCTTATAACTTCCTGCATATCTAACAAAAAATGTTTCTATTTTTTAATGAACAAATTTGGAATTATTGCATGAAATTTCAGAAAGAAGCAGTTGTTCATTTCTTGTTCCCTGACTTATTTTATCATGATGTTTATATAAATGATATCTAAGATTGCTTTTATAGCTTAGATAACATCTTCAATTACTCTAATTAAGATAATTCCTTAACAATACACCTATCATAAAAAAGAACTGGCTGAGAATATTATGTCAACTATATAACCTTTTCCTATTTCAAAAGGAATTTTTCAGTCTATTAAAGCTAGTTATTAAGAAAAACCTTTCTTTTCCTTAATATTTTTATTGAAACTAAAGAAAATGACTCACATATAGTTGTTTGAATCCATTAGCTATTTGTTGAATGCACTTCTTATTAGTATTCATATCTTAAAAATCCTTTAATAATACAAATCATTGTAAAAAATAATAACACTATTAGTAACTAAGCCTTTAGACTTGAATTTTTTCTGAACAATAAGAATACAAATTCTATAATAGCTGCCTATTCTATATTTCACAACAAATAATTAGGATTTTCTTTTGAAAAGAATAATTATAAGGACAAGAATTTGCAGGCATAATTTGAGTATTTTATGCAGTAGTGTTACTGGCTGTAATCCTATTGTTAAAATCTTATTGATTTATAAAGGTCTTTTGATAATGGTTGTCTTTGTTTTGAAACTGAATAGATGGATAATCATCTCTTCTGCAAAAAGATACTATAAACTGGATATTTTACTTTTCATAGTGATTAACTGAAAATTAAACCTGCTAATATTTAAATCTGAATTGTGTTTTATATAATTTCTATACTTTCTAATGTGAAATTTACACGCACATTTTTGAGGGGTCTGTCATAGGGCTTGAACTCAGAGCCTCTGCACTGTCCTTGAACTTTTTTCACTCAAGATTAGCACTGTACCACTTGAGCCACAGCTCAGCTCCATTTCCTGTTTCCTGGTGGTTAATTGGAGATAAGACTCTCATTGACTTTTTTACAAGGCTGGCTTAGAACTGTGATCCTCAGATCTCATCCTCCTGAGTATTTTGGATTACAGGCATTAGCTACCAGACTGTGGCTAGACATAAAAATTTCTATTTAATCATTTATACTTAATTTTAACTTGGAAATCTGTTTATATTAGCACTTCTATCACACAATCACATACTAATTTTTGTGAGTGAACACGTTTTAATTTCTACTATGAATTCAATCTGTAAACCTTTGTGTATTGTTTGTTAATATTTGAGTAGTTTATGACTTTTATTGTACCAAATCATGATCTATAAAAACTGACATAAAAGAAAATATTTTAAGTTGAACAATACCAAGTATTTTAGAACTGTGAATAGTTAAATTAAATAGGTAAATTAAATAGTTAAATTAAATGTAATAAAAATCTGTTAAGTAAATGTGAATTTGTAAAGAGAGAGTGAGACTAATTTGCTAAAAAAATATATCATACATACACTTGTAAAACATTGCAATAAATCCTCTTTGAACTATTGGTTTATATCAAAAGGCAAATGAACTTACAAGATTTTTAAACATCTCCTGTCTATAGTGTAGGTATTTGTATAGTAAAGAGGTCAAATGGAAAGGGTGAAAGAAGGTAGACATGCTCAAAACAGTTTGTGTATAGTGGTTAAAAAAAAAAAAACAGCAATGAATCTTGTTGATTGGTTTGCAATCTTGCTTGCTTAAGAGGCTGAGATCTGCTGAACCCAATTTAAAGCTAGCCCTTGCAGGAAAGTCCATGAGACTTTTATCTCCAAATAACCACCAAAAATGCTTGAAATAAAGCTGTGGCTCCAGTGGTAGAATAATAGCCTTGAAGGAAGAAAAAAAAAAACTAAGCAGAAGTGCAGATACCATTCTAACACAAAGATACATAAACATACATACATGAATAAAATAAGATGCATACATAAAAGCTGTTTTAGGGGAAATAAACATTTTATCCTTCAGCTTCCTAGGAGAAATTTGTTGACTATATTGTTTTCTTCTATATAGTTGATAAAAAATTATTAGTTCTTTTTGGAGTTTTTCCTGTGTCTTTGTGACAAAGATATAATAATTTATATATATATATATATACACACACACAAACACACACACACAACTTTATTGTTAAGTTGATGAACGGTATGTGTGGGGGGTTACAGTTATGTAAATAAGGGAATGAGTGCATTTCTTTTTAAACACTGTTACCCCACTTACCCCTTCCTATTCCCTCTCCCCCCATAAGTTATATAGTTCATTTCCAACATAATGTCAAATGAGTACCATTGTTACATTAGTACATCCTTTGTCCTGCTGTCTCTGGAATCTGTTTTCCCTTTCATGGATAGGATAAACTTTTATACAAGACAAAGGCTATAGAAAACTAAAACAGAGGGAAAAAAAGAAATAACGACATACAAGACAGGACATAATAAGAACCTCTTGTTTCCAATTCTTGGAGTTCATGTTGATATGCTTCATTATATATGTTCCTATGCACTTAGTGATTGAGCTATTGAGCCCAAAGGAAAGTAGGTTGCATGGTTTCCCTCATTTGTAAAATCTAGAATATGTCTATGATATTTATAAGTGGGGATCTCAATAGCTCAATTGCTAAGTGCATAGGAAGATATATAATGAAGCATATCAATATGAACTCCAAGAGTTGGAATGTGAACATTACAACCACTCTGGAAAGCAGTGTGGAGTTTCCATAAAATCTTAAGCTTAGAATTACCCTATGATCCAGCAATTCCACTCCTGAGCATTTACCAAAATGAATACAAACCAGGATACAGTAAAGCCACTAGTACAACTATGTTTATTGCTCTATTCACTATAACATAGGAAGGGAATCAGTCCAGATCCACCTCAATGTATGAATGGGTCAAGAAAATTTGGTATATATGGGTAGTAGAATTGCACTTATCCACCAGAAATTGATAATGTCATTGTTACTAGAGGCCCCAATTCAAAGAAAAATCAAGCCAGTAGTATACACAAGTGCACTCACATTTTTACTATACATTAAATAATACATAATTTTAAAACTAAAATTCTAATGTGCAGTAGAGACAGGATCTCACAGATAATGATGATCTTAGACTTATTAGCTAGGGTAACTCATGAGAGAATCAAATGAAAATAAAATTTCTCAATACTTTGGATAGATATGTTCATTAGGCATAGATTTCAAATCACATTTTGAATTTTCTTCCAAGTAATAACTATCTAATGAAAAATGCCAGCAGATACTTTGATGTAGAAATTGACAAAAAAGAATCAATTTGAAATTCACTATCTCAAAAATATTTGAAATCAAGTATTTGAAAGATGAGGTTCAACATATTGGTCACAGGAAAAAGAAACATACCTAATTAAAAAAACAGTCAAACCAAATAATGAGTTATGCAAGTGAATAGGAATACATTTACTATTTGTATTTGTAATACATTTTGATTAGTAAGGAGAGCACTGAAAATAAATACTAAACAGCTCTATTTTGTAGTCTTTACTGATTTCTTTCTCACAGCCAATTTGAACCTATTAACAATTTAATCACTAGCCATCATAATTCTTAAATATTTAACCACCAGTTTTACGAGCTTGTATGAACAAGCTACTAAAGCTGTAAATGTTTTACAACCAAAGATTCAGTAAATCAACAAATCACAGGTGTGTGACACCATGAGTAACAAACTGAATTATGTGATTCTCCTCTAAAAAATGCAAAATGAACAGAAAAAAAAATGGAGAGGAAAAAAGGAAAAATTGAACAAAAGAGAACCTAGATAATGAAGGTATATAAGAATGAATAAGGTCAAAGAGTTTTATTTGTATGTTTGAAAATAAAACAAGGAAACCTATTAAAGTTCTTTAAAGGGGGAATAATATATACTACTACGGAGGGTGAGATTTATAGAGTATGTTGTATGTTTTTGTGGAGTGTGACAATGAAATCCACTTGAAAAATTAATGCATTTAAAATATATTGAAAAATAAAAATATTTGGGATACAGTTATATATGTGCTTTGAAGAGCATAAAGTATCTGTTTTAGATTAAAAATGGCCGTGCGCCAGTGGTTCATGCTTGTAATCCTAGCTACTCAGGAGGTTGAGATCTGAGGATCACGGTTCAAAGACAGCCCAGGCAGCAAAATATGCAAGACATTTATTGCCAATAAATTACTAGAAAACCAGAAGTAACTCTGTGGCTCAAGCGTTAAAGCTTTCACCTTGAGCTAAGGAACGCAGGGACAGTGCCCAAAACCAGAGTTCAAGTCCCACAATTGTCCAAAGAAGAAAAAGGAAAAGCAAAGATTAAAAATATATATCTAAGAAGAGTGCAGCTGAAATCAGGAAAGCAACTCTTTTTGTAATACCCCTCCCCCCCAAAAAATGACTAGTAGTTAACTAAAGAAGTGAAGGACTTTTATGATGAAAACTTTAAAAACCTGAAAAAGGAAATCAAAGCAGAACTTAGGAAGTGGAAAATCTCCCATGCTCATGGATTGGGAGGCTAAACATCGTGAAAAATGGAAACACCTATCTATGTTCCAACCTCATTCTTCAATGAAATAAAAGAAGCAATCAAAAATTAATATGGAATAATAAAAGACCTCAAATAGCAAAAAACAATCTTTAGCAGACAGAACAGTGGTGGAGGAATATCAACACCAAACTTCAAAGTCTACTACAAAGCCCTAGTAATCAAAACAACATAGTACTGGCGCAAGGACAGACCTGAGCACCAATGGAATTGAACTGAAGACCCAGAAATGAACCTGTGACCTATAGCCACCTAAACTCCTATGTGGGAGCTAAAAAAATAGAATGTAAGAAAGACAGTTTCTTCAGTACATGGTGCTAGCAAAATTGGTTAATCACCTGCAGAAAACTAAAGCTAGATCCTTATATATCACCCTGCACCAGAATCAACTCCAAATAATTGATCAAAGACCTGGGAGTCAAAGCAGACACCCTTAAAACATTACAGGAAGGAATAGGAGAAACTCCAGGGCTCCTTGTCACTGGCCAAAATTTTCTTAATAGGGACCCAGAAACACAACGAATCAAAGAAAGTTTGGACAAATGGGATTGCATGAAATTGCAGAGCTTCTGCATGGCAAAGGACGTAGCTAGCAAGATCAATAGAAAGCCCACGAATTGGGAGAGGATCTTCACTAGCCATATAATGGACAAGGGTCTCATATCTAAAATATGGAACTCAAAAAATTAAATCCCCCAACAACAAATCCTCAAAGAAACAACTGCCTAATAAATAAGTGGGCTAAAGACTTTCAGAGAAAATTCTCTGATGAGGAAATAAGAATGGCCAATAGACACTTGAAAAAATGCTCAACTTCTGTAGCCACAAAAGAAATGCAAATCAAAACAACATTGAGATTCCACCTCATCCCAGTTAGAATGGCTATAATCAAGAACTCTAATAACAACAGATGCTGGAGGAGATGTGGACAGAAGGGAAGCCTACAGCATTGTTGGTGGGAGTGTAAACTTGTTCAACCTCTTTGAAAGTAGTATGGAGGTTCCTCAAAAGACTCCACATATAGCTCCCCTATGACCCAGCTTTTGGGCATTTACCTGAGTGATCACAAACAAGAACATACTAAAGCTACCAGCACAATTATGTTTATTGCAGCATTATTTACCATAGGTAAGATATGGAATCAACCCAGGTGCCCTTCAGTAAATGAATGATCAAGAAAATGTAGTATATATATTCAATGGAATTCTATGCCTACGTCAGAAAGAATGGCATTGCCCCATTTGTTAGGAAATGGAAAGACTTGGAAAAAATTGTATGAAGTAAGGCAGGCCCAAACAAACATAGGTCTTATGGTTTCCTTTTTCTGCAATAACTAGTACATATCCACCACAAACAAAATAGGTCAAAAGCTATGTATATATGACCATATCATATGATGTAAAGTGAAAATAACCCCAAGACAAGGACACGTGTTTTGTTTTTCTTATTTGCTATAGTTTTTAACATACTTATAATTCACTATGTGAGTGTTTTGTTTCTTTTGTATATTCTTCCGCCATAGTATAATTCCTGTTTTCACTGTATCTGATTCCAGTGTCCTGCATCTTGTATATACATTTTTATAATTTGGGGAGTGGAAGGAATATCACAAAATGCTTAAATAATGTGGTGGTGGGAGGGAAGGGGTGGTAGTGGAAAAACAAAGGAGGAGTTAACAATGCTCAATAGAAAGGTAATCATTAACCTACTCATGTAACTGTAACTCCTCTGTACAGTATTTTTACAATAAAAAATACATATGGAAAAATTGAGAAAATTAAGAACGTGAAATGTGGCTAATTTGCAAAAAATACGCTCAAAATTTTACAAGATGCATGAAACACAGTTATAATGTGATATATTTTTGGACTGGCATTAAAATCATTCAATAACTTTTAAGTAATCTATGTTTTTCAAATTTTAATATAAGCCCTAGAAAATAATGTTTAAAAAGAGTATAAACATTCAGTTTTCTATAAACAGCTACAACAAAGTAAAACCCTTGTCCATGTTTTGAAGTTCATTTCACTTAGCATCATCTTATATGATCATAGGTATGTAGATATTGAGCTATTCTGCTCATCTGTTAGGATTATCCTAGAAATACACTAATTATTACAAATGAGGGTAACCATAAGACCTGTGTTTTTTGAGTTTGGCTTACTTCATTTGATATGATTTTTTTCCAATTCTTTCTATTTCCTTACAAATGGGGCGGCATAAAGGAAGCATAGAATTTCAGTGTGTGTGTGTGTGTGTGTGTGTGTGTGTGTGTGTGTGTGTGTGTGTGTGTGACATTTTCTTGATCCATTTATATGTGGAGGGGCATCTGGGTTTGTTCCATATCTTAGCTATGGTAAATAATGCTGCGATAAACATAGTTGTGATGGTAGATTTTATGACCTTCTTTGTGGTCATTTGGGTAAATGCCCAGAACTGGGATTGCTGGATCATAGGGGAACTCTATGTTTAGTCTTTTGAGGAACCTCCATGTTGCTTTCCAGAGTGGATGAAGAAGTTCACGTTCCTACCACCAACAGTGTAGTATTGTTCTCTTCTTTTTTATTTTGTGCTTTTCAACCTATGGTTTATCCCTTGTTGTCACTGTATTTGATTTTTTTTTACCCTGAGTATTGTATATACATTTATCTGAATTAGAGAAGAGAATGGGATCAACAAAATGGTGAGACAAAGGACAAACGGGGAACCAATGCAAGAGCTATACTCACAAGACAGTACCTTGGAAATGACCTGTACAATTTGCCCAGGGGCAGAGGGAGGGGAGGGAAGGGAGGAAGGGGAGACAGTGTGGGGAAAGGAGTTTTGGGAGGGAGAGAAAGTGGGAGATAAATGAGGAAGAGTATAAATTTGAAAAGAAATGTACTCACTACCTTACATATATAACTGTAACCACTCTATCACCTTAAAAATAAAATTAATAAAATAAAAACCTTCAGCTTTTTTTCTTTTATAACAATATTTGAGTTTGGAAGTTAGTGTCTTGCATTTGATAGGCAAATGATCTACTACTTAAAATCTTGTTAATGCATTTTCGCTCTTTAGTTTATTTTAAAATTATTTTTGGACTCACATTGCCAGAGGTTGGCTTCTTATTGAAGTCCTATTACAAAGGCCTCTTGCTTAGCTCATATTACAGGTATGAATTACCAATCATACCTAAATGATACAATACTTTTAAGTGGTTATTTTAACCCAAGAAAATCCAAGAATACCTGCAAACAAAACACATATGAAAAATCAATTATTTTGGTTAGATTGTCTATTGTAAATTTGAGTTCTTATGCAGTAATAATAGGAAATAGATATATATCAAAATGATTTAAAAAAGTAATAAATTCTAGAATAATTGCAAATAATTGATGATTTATGGAAAGGTTTGCAAATCTTGTGTCATCAATATTATATTGGAGGCCTGGTGCCAGTGATTCATGCCTATAATCACAGCTATTAAAGAGGCTAAGATCTGAGAATAGAATTATGGATACAAAGCAAGCCAAGATATGAGTTTATTAACTCTAATTATTCACCAAAAGTCCAGAAGTGGAGCTGTGGCTCAAGTGGTGAAATGCTGTCCTGGAGCAAAACAAAATGTTGGTTACAGCCCAAATCCTGGGTTCAAATCCCAGGATAATTACTACTACTACTAAAATAATAAAATAAACTATAAATGCATGTGTGTGTTTAATTAAAGTATTTAAAAATAAACATGTTGAAACAGCATACCTGTTATACTTTCTTTTTTAATTTTTAATAAGTTTTTAATTATGAAAATACTGTAAGTGGGGTTACAGTCACATCAGCAAGGTAATGATTACATATCTTATCAAGCATTATTGCCTCCTCCTTTGATTTTCCCCTACCATCCCTTCCCCCTGACCTCCCCAACTACACATCCCCTCCCCTGCCTAAACTGTAAACTTCCTTTTTCAACATAGTGTCTTGTACATCTCATTGTTACAATGGGTCAACCTGTATCTCTAAACTTTTTTGCTTTTTCTCTTCCCCTCCGAAATTATACCACAATAAATACAGTGAAAACAAGAGTTATACCATGGGGGAGGGACATATAAAGCAACAAAAAAAATCACATGGTACCTTATATAAACACATTAGAAACAATAGCAAGAAAGAAAAAAACTACTTGTGTCCCTATCTTGAGGTTCATTTTGCTTAACTTCATCTTATCTGGTCATAGGCACATAGCTTTTGACTTTTTCTACATGTACCAGACATATATTAGTTATTGCAAATAGGGAAACCATGGAACCTATGTTTCTTTGGGCTTGGCTTACTTCACTTAATATATTTTTTCCAAGTCTTTCCATTTCCTAACAAATGGGTCAATGTCATTCTTTCTGATGGAGGCATAGAATTCCATTGTGTATATATACTGCATTTTCTTGATCCATTCATCTACTGAGAGGTATCTGGGTTGGTTCCACATCTTAGCTATAGTAAATAAGGCTGCAATAAACATAGTTGTGCTGGTAGCTTTAGTATGGTCTGTTTGTTATCATTTAGGTAAATGCCCAAAAGTGGGATTGCTGGGTTATATTGGAGCTCTATGTGGAGTCTTTTGAGGAACCTCCATACTGCTTTCCAAAGTGGTTGAACAAGTTTACACTCCCACCAACAATGCTGTAGGCTTCTCTTCTGCCCACATCCCCTCCAGCATCTGTTGTTATTAGAGTTCTTCATTTTAGCCATTCTAACTGGGATAAGGTGATATCTCAATGTTGTTTTAATTTTCAGGTCTTTTTATAGCTAGAGAAGTTGAGCATTTCTTCATGTGTCTATTGGCCATTCTTATTTCTTCTTCAGTAAAGTTTTCTTTTCAAGTCTTTAGCCCATTTACTTATTGGGCAGTTGTTTCTTTGAGGATTTGTTGTTGGGAGATTTAATTTTTTGAGTTCCAAGTATATTTTAGATATGAGACCCTTATTTATTGTATGCCTAGAGAAGATCTTCTCCCATCCATGGGCTTCTCTTGATCTTGATAACTATGTCTTTTGCCATTCAGAAGCTCTGCATTAGATAAGACAACACTCCTTTATGATGAAGGCTCTGGAAAAATTAAGAATCCATGGAACCTTTCTCAATACAATAAAGGCTGTATATAACAAGCTTACAGCCTGCATTGTACTTAATAGGTAAAAACGAAAGCCATTTCTTTTTAACTCAGGAACAAGAGAAGGATTTTGTTTCTCTCCACTCCTCGTCAATTTAGTACTAGAATGCCTAGTTACAGCAATAAGATAAGATGCAAATATAAAGAGGATCCAAGTAGGGAAAGATGAAATAAAACTCTCCGTCTTTGAAGATGACATGATCTTGTATTTAAAGAATCTCATAGATTCTACAAATTACTCGAGCTATTTTGAAACATTGGCAAGATAGCAGGGTATAAAATTAATTCCCCAAAATCAATGCTTTTTCTGTATGGCAACAATGAGAAGAGCTCTGCTGAAATCAGGAAAGCAACTCCTTTTGTAATAGCCCCGGAAAAAATAAAATACCAAGGAATAAACTTAACAAGAAATGAAGTGGAGGGGTAGGGGGAGATTGTCGTTGTTGAGGTGGGAAGGAATGATAGGGGAAAAACAATGGAAGAGGCAGCAATGCTTGCTCATTACCTTGCTCATGTAACTGTAACCCATCTGTACAGTATTTTCACAATAAAAACTTACTTAAAAAAAGAAGTGAAAGACCTCTACAATGAAAACTTTAAAAACCTGAAAAAAGTAATCAAAGCAGAACTTGGAAAGTAGGAAAAAAAACCCTCCCATGCTCCTGGATTGGAAGGATCAACATCGTAAAAATGGCAATACTTTCCAAGCTATCTAAAAATTCAATGTGATACCTATCAATATTCCAACCTCATTCTTCAAGGAAATAGAGGAGACAATCCAAAAATTCATATAGAACAATAAAAGATCCCGAATAGCAAAAACGATTCTTAACAGAAAGAACAGTGCTAGAGGAATATCAATAAGAAATTTCAAACTCTACTACAAAACCATAGTAATCAAAACAACCTGGTATTAGAACAGACCGGAGCACCAATGGAATAGAATTGAAAACCCAGAAATGAACCCAAAGACCTATAGCCATCTAATCTTTGATAAGGGAGCTAAAAAAATAGAATGTAAGAAAGACAGACTCTTCAGTAAATGATGCTGGCAAAATTGGTTAATCACCTGTAGAAAACTGAAGCTAGATCCTTACATATCACCCTGTACCAGAATCAACTCCAAATGGATCAAAGACCTGGGAGTCAAAGCAGACACCCTGAAAACATTACAGGACAGAATAAGAGAAACCCTAGGTCTCCTTGTCACAGGCCGAATTTTTCTTAATAGAGACCCAGAAACACAACAAATCAAAGAAAGGTTGGACCTGTTACATTTTCAAAAGAGACAGTAAGATTCAAATACTTTTTGAACAATTTCAAATTCTCCAATGAAAAGGAAGAGAAATGCATTTGATGATGGATTTTGTTTCATTTTTCTTCTCTCTCTAATTTATTTGGTCTAGTAAGATAGTTTGTGATATTTGTCATCAAATATTAATATAGAATTATATTTATTGTAATCTGTGTTAGGTAAGAAATTAATTTAGTCTTCTTGAAACTAAAAGTTATCAGAAGACACTTTAATTTTTAAGTATTTGTATAGGTAATACATTTTATAAGGATTAACTTGTCTTCATAGATCACCTAACATAATTTCCAGCTTCTAAATATGCCATTATTATGGGTCTAACATTCCCATTTCTTAATATTTTGTTGTAGATCAAGCAGAACTAAAATTCAGGCAGAAGTAAGCATTCTTCTCCTTATTTTCAGTTATCATTGGCTAACATAAAATTAAGGAAAATACTCTCAAGAAAGTAAAATATTTTTGCTACTCATTTCCTGTTATTCTCTTATTTTATCTACCTTCAGAGGACAGATGAATCCTAATATTTATAGAATTCTTCTGTCTTGTTCCTGTTTGCATGCAAGATTTTTAAGATGTGAAATACTCCTTTGGCATATTGAGTTGACACGCATCAAATAAATAAAATGAAAATTATGTAAACTAGAAATTAAAGAAATGATCCTTCTCTACCTATTCTTTAGGGATGAAATTGATTCTATTTGGATGGAATATTAGTCTAGTTGTTATTGCTCTGACAAGATACCTGATATAAGCCTGTAAGAATAGTTTATTTTGCTCACAGTTCTGGAAATTCAAGGGAGTATTGCTGACATCAGTTCAACTTTGATAGTGACCTGGAGGCAGGAGAAAATGATCAGAATGCATGCTAGAGGAAAGATATCATTTTCATCAAGGAAACAAGAGACACTGGACACAGAAATCTTCTTGCAGGGCCTATCCACAACCACCTAAGGTAGGATCTCACACTACTCCTCACCTCTAAATATCCATCATCTTCCACTACTATACTCAGCAGGAAGCCTCCAATTCATGAAACCTTTATGTGGAATGGAGGAATAGTCAACAATCACAGAACAGAACATGGTTAGGTAATAAAAATGCTATATAAATTCAAAGCTGCCAATAGCTATATTTCCCATGTGGAAAGCACCATGATAAAGATTTTTTACACTAGAAATTTTACATGTAATACATACATGACTATTGCTTTGCCATTGCTTAAACTAATCTGCAATGAATTTCATGAAGAAGTCTTATTTATTCCAAATATACATACAAGTAAATTTTCAAGACTTTTTCCATTAGTTTGTTTGAAGAGCTAAATTGCTTGCAGAGAAGCAGCAATTAAAAAGCTTTCATTTTAAGTGTATATTAAATAAATAAAATAAGGTAAAGCTATAAACATTTATTATAGATTTATTTTGATATTTGTTCTGCATAAATTACAGATACATGCATAATCTCATCTTTAAAGGTTTACTAGTATTTGATAATCAGAGCATGTAACCATTTACGACTTACATGATATTCAGATAATAAAATAAAATGTCAGGATTTACAAATAAAGTAATATCACTGATAGAGCATTTGGTTAGTTTCTTTGAGCAAATAATACTTTTATATCTTCAGCTTGAGATTTATAGCTCTTACACTCCTCTCCTTATGTTTGAAGTTTTCTAAGTCTAAAGAAATGGAGAGTTGCCCAATCTGGCTATACAGGAGAAAGGGGAAAATCTGAAATACAGAATAAAAAGTCCTTGTTCATGACAAAAACTAAAGTAATCAAATGATAAGGCAGAATATGAAGGGATTAAACATAAGATATTTCATTAAATAATTTGTCAAGTAGACACTTGAAAATAAGTCAATGGATGTGATTATTAAAATACATATGTTTGGAGCTTCCAGAAAGAGTTATTTATGTCGTCATTTAAATGGATGGCCTTAGCCAAAAATATGAGCTTGCTTTCGATTACAGGTGCCTTAGGAAATCTTTAATATCACATAACCATGATGTTTTAAAATATCTTTAAAATCTATATGTTCCCATTTTGGAAGTATTGGCACAATTGGCTTTATCAGAGAAAATCCTTCATCTTCAGCCTGGGTAACAGACTGCTATGTCCACAGGAAGTCTTTGAGCAGATTGGTTTTTGTTCTCGGGAGTGGGAAGATTGACCTGGTTCTTGGGTGAGTTTGGGCCAGCCTGGTACCTGGATACATGGAGGAATAGTTGCATAATGATTCCCCGGTGTGAGCTTGATGCCTTAATCTGGGAGCATCTTTCTGAATACTAGGTAGTGTTATTTTGTTTGTTTGTTTTTGTTTTGTTTTGTTTTTTGTTTGTTTTGTAGGCTTCAGGCTAAGTTTTAGGTCTCTACAGCCTGACTAATGCCAGAGTGAGCCTTAAGACAATATCTGTGTGGGTTGTCCTGGGACTAGTGAAGCCAACCCAGACCTCTGAGATATAGTGATCACCTGCTTGGCTATGGGATTGGACTCTGGACTTAAATATCTAAGAATTTCCTCAGTCTTGGGCTATGTGGTGTGTTGAGCTTCGAAAGCTTGTCTGCCACTGAGACAGCCTCCAGTCGGAGTCTGCCGCATAATATCATTTACTGACGGAATTAAAAGCATTGTTTCTTTTTCCTTTTTTTCATATCAACACTATTTTTAATAAAATTCTAAGAAGTGGATTTCAAGTGATAATCTGTAATTTGCCTAAAACTGTGTATTTTTTTCTATTTTAATGGGAGGTTTATTTCTCCCTTTTGAAACTTATCTAAGATGTCCAGAGGAGCATGGTGGAGGAGAAGCTGGGGGCTAAACAAGCTCTTGTATAGAAACCAGTTTTAGCTCCAGTGAAAAGTCCAAGGCTAAAGAATCATACCATGTATGATACCATTATAGAGAAAATTTGGCCACAGAAGAAAAATTCAGGCAGCTTGGTTAAGGAGACAGATTCAAGCACAATTCAAGCACAATTGTCCACAGAGGTGGCAGTTTCTGTGGTGCCTGCTACCATGATTTCCATATCAACAGACAGAGCCCAGGACTAAGGCACCAGAGAGAGTATACAAGCAGCAAGAACTGACAAGGAGTGGAAAGAACTGACAAGGAGTGGTCATCTTCCTGACCACAGTTGCAAACCTTGGATGGCCTGGAAACCAAGGGAAAGGCATGAATACCCCACAAAACTTCCTCACTCCTTCTCACAGAGCAGTGGTAGAAAGATAGCCCGTACCACACCACTATAGAAAACTCCATCTTTGATACTGACAAAAACGGAGCCAGAGTAGTTAGCACAGTAACACACAATTCTCCCTAAACCTGTTAATTTCTGGTCGGCTGACTCCTTCTTATATTTTCTTAATCCATTGATCCCTAGTTGTTTGTTGTTGAACTAGATTTTGTCTGTACACATTTTGACTGTGCCAAAAACGTTGTGCAACTATAGGACTCTGGGTTGATGCTTGCCTTAAAATATTGTAATAGCATGGAACTTGTTTTTCTTTCATACCCAAATGGTCAAAACAAGCCACCAAAACACAAGAAAAATGACAAATCCAGGTATCTCAACTCTGGCTTATGATAATTAGGCAACAGAGCACTTAATCCAGAGGAGAGTTCCCAAAATGTCCTACAAACATTAATGGTAAACATGCTGAGTGAAAAGATTAAAACTTGCAAACAGATCTATGTGAATGTGATTGGGAAATGCATGAGAATGATGAGGCTGACCAAAGATTAATAGAGGAATTTCATGAGTGGGATGTGAATAAACAAAGAGTATAGAGGCATTCATGGAATCCAAAAACAAAGCTGGAGGAATCCGTGGAGGCCACAGAGGAAACGTTGAATAAAGTCCAACAGAAGGAAAGGGAATCAATTGAAATTATGACAAAACAACTAAGGGATTTGAGAATGAACACTGAAAACCAAATTAACAAGGTAAAGAAGTCCATACACGATCTAAAACAAAGCTCCAACAAAAAATTTAAAGCCATCAAATCTTACCAATTAGAAGGAAAGGAAATAAAATTTAGAAAGTCTCGACAGTAGGTTAGACCACGTAAAAAAGTCACATTGCTGGGATTGAAGACAGCCTAGATGATATAGAGAAAAAACAGAAATATTCAAGACAAATCCAAGAAATATGATAGATCTAGTCAACATATAGACAACACAATTATAAAGGCTAATTTAAGGCTAATGGGTGTAAAGGAGGGCCTACAGACAGAAGTGAAAGGTTTAGGAAATTTATTTTACAGGATCTGAGCAGAAAACTTGCCAATCATACTAAAAAATAAGTCCATTCAGATACAAGAAACCTTTAGAAACCCAAATACACCAGACTAGACCAGGACATCCCACCTCCACATTGTAATCCACACAGGATAAATAGAAGCCAAGGAAATGATCTGTAAAGATGTCAGGGAGAAAAGATTAATCATCTATAAAGGGAAACCAATAAAAAATGACTTCATATTTCTCAGCAGAGAGAATGAAAACAAGAATAACCTGGCATGACATATGCCATATCCTAACCACAGACAACTATCAGCCAAGAATATTGTATCCAGCTAAACTCTCCTTCATAATGGAGGGATAAATAAAAAAACCTTCCACATCAAACAAAAATTGAAACAATATATCTCCACCAAACCAGCCCTACAAAAGATATTAAAGATGTCCTATACATAGAAAACCAACAAGAGCACAATAAAGGTCAAGAAAGAGCCCCCAAACAGAGAATCCAAGAAGCACAGGAGGAACACAGTTGGCACAACCCCCAAGAAGGCAGATAAAAGGGCATGAAATACCAAACAATTGTCAGTTCTAACTCTCAATATTAATGGATTTAACTCTCCAATTAAGGGACATAGATTATCTTTGTCAAAAAGCATTATGTAGGAGTTCCAGGAAGATGGCAGAGGAGAAGCTGGATTCTGAACAACCTCTCACATAGAAAGCAGTTTTAGAGTTCCAGTGAACAGTCCTAAGCCAGAGAATCACACCAATTGTGCCATCACAGGACAGAGAGTTAGGCAACAGAGGGGAGCCAAGGCAAGGAGACACATCTGAGTGCTTACTAGCAACCTCCGCCGCTGCGGCAGGGTCACGGTGGCAGCCACAGCCATACCTGAGTCACAGAGAGCGCGGGACAAAGGAGTAAGACACAGCGGGTGAGTGGATTCTACTCAACACCAGCAAGAACCGACAAGGAGCGGACATCTTCATCCTGCAATTTGCAGACCAGAGACGACACAGGAACCAAGACTCGGCGTAAGTAGAAGCATGACTTCCTCACTCCTTCTCAGGGAGCAGAGGAGGGAAGGCCACCCCTCCCGCCCCAGCACCGATGATCTCCATCTTGGATACCAGCAAAGCTCAGCAGAGCTGCTAGATCCAACTCAGGGCTTGGAAGAAAACGAGTCATTTAGCAGGTCACAAGAACTTAACGGCGAAGTGACCTGCCAGACTGAGCTCCATCCAGGGAAAAGTCACCCAGCTCAGGCACCAGCCATAGGAGTGGCTTCCCTCACTGGGTAACCAGAGCCAGAGGCTGCCCCTCCCTCTAGCAGCCTCAACAATCAATTGAAAAACAGAAACACTGAGAATGGCTCCAAACTGGGCTCTATGAGGTTTTCACAAAATAGCCCCAGGGAAAAGCTGCTGTTTGTTGAAAGGCCTCAACTCTACCCAGAACCTAGCCTCATCACTGCATCCCCCTCTTTTGTGATTCTCAAAGCAGATCACCCTCCCAGTAAACTAACCTGGGAGGGGGATCTCAAAATCTTGGGTAAAGCAGAGCATTTTTCTGCCTGTTCGAACAAACCGACTTAAGAACCCAATCAAGCCACAGGACCTCAAGCAGACCAGAGACTCCAACAAGAGGCTGGTCACAGACACAAGGGAGATACAGGATTCTTCCAACCCCTCCCAAAAAAATAAAAAAAAAATCAAAGAAATTTTTTTTCTTTTTCTTCTTTTTCTTCTTCTTTTTTTGGTACCTTATATATATAAAAAAATTTCTTTTCTAAAACTTATTAATCTTTGCCTTTTTTGAAAAAAAATTGTTTTCCAGTAACTTTTTTTTCCTCTTATAATTTTTGTTTTAGGAATACGTGAATGTGCATTTTTCTTTCTTTTCTTGTCTTCTTTCTCTTTTAATTATCTTTTTGTTTTTTGTTTAGCTCTACTGAACTTCTGATCTTTTTTCTCCCTTTCTGATCCTTTTCACCTTTCCCTCTCTTTTGTTCTTCTTTATGTGACTTAACTCTTGTCCTGCACATCCTCAGATAAACCCGTAGTTAACTAGCAGACCCTATACCCCATTGTGTACACACTTAATCCACAAATTAATTACTCAATTCAAAACCTCTGAGACTTAAATTCCTTAATAGCAGTACTACCTCTTTATACCTATATAATATTTTAAGCATTTTTTAAAGCTTTTCACATCTCCTATATGTCCCTACACTTCTCTCAATATACTCACATTCCTCTCTAAATAGATTGTCTCTTAATATCCATAATAACTTTAATTTTTATGCTTCTATTTTTTTCTGGTCTCTTTTCATTTCCCTTTCCCTTTCTTCTTTTACTCTCTCTCTACTTGCATCCTACCCAATCAATTTCCTGCATTGAGATTAGGACATAGTTAACTCTCCCTGTGCCTCCCCACACCAATCTATCCCTATTTTTACCCACATCTCTCCCTAACCCTAATAATTTCTGGTTTTCCAAATTCTTCTCTGCGGTTCGAAGCCCATTAACATATAGTTGTTTGATGTTGAATAGATGTATCTGTTG
>NW_012267275.1:10885953-10886326 GCF_000151885.1 Dipodomys ordii | reverse complement strand
TATTGGCCATCCTTCTTTCTTCTTCAGAGAAGTTTCTCTTTATGTCTTTCGCCCATTTATTTATTGGGCAGTGGTATCTTTGAGGATTTGTTGTTGGGGGGTTTAATTTTTTGAGTCTCTTTATGTCTTTCGCCCATTTATTTATTGGGCAGTTGTTTCTTTGAGGATTTGTTGTTGGGGGGTTTAATTTTTGAGTTCCAAGTATATTTTAGATATGAGACCCTTGTCAGTTGTATGGTAAAGATCTTCTCCCAATCCATGGGCTTTGTATTGATCTTGCTATGTCATTTGCCCTGCAGAAGCTCTGCAACATTATGCAATCCCATTTGTCCAACCTTTCTTTGATTTGTTGTGTTTCCGGGTCTCTATTCAA
>NW_012267275.1:10884771-10885426 GCF_000151885.1 Dipodomys ordii | reverse complement strand
ATACCAAAAGCCACCAAAGAAAGTCCGGCATCATATGGAGGCTGAACAACACACTGCTGAATCATGAGTGGGTCATGGAAGAGATTAGAAAGGAAATACAAATGTTCATGATAGTCAACAAAAATGAACACACAAATTACCAGCTCCTCTGGGACACAGGAAAGGCAGTACAGAGAGGCAAGTTTATAGTTGTGAATTCCTATATCAATAAATTAGAGAGATCTGAAACCAACAATTTTAAGAGGCATCTGATGCTCCTTGAGAAAGAGAAACAAGTTAAATCTCAACCCAATAGATGGAAACACATAATTAAAATTAAATCAGAACTCAATGAAGTAGAATCTAAAAAAAGAGAGAGAATCAACAAATCAAAGAGTTAGTTCTTTGAAAAAATTAACAAAATTGACCGTGAGCATACATACTCAAAAATGGAAGAGAACATAACCAAATAAATAAACTCAGAGATGAGAATGGAAAAAACACCACAGAAACAACCAAGATTCGTTCTTGGGGGATTTAATTTTTTTATTTTATTTGTAAAGATACTGAACAGAGGGGTTACAGTTACATGGGCAGGATAATGCGTACATTTCTTACTAAGCATTGCAACCTCCTCCTTTGGTTTACCCTTCACATCCCTTCCCAGCCTCCCCTC
>NW_012267275.1:10883017-10883406 GCF_000151885.1 Dipodomys ordii | reverse complement strand
AAAATGTGTTTGTTTTTACAGGCAAGATGTGACTCCTGCAGGCAGCAGATAGAAGGGTCTTGTTTTTTAATCCAACTAGACAGTCTATGTCTCTTCATTGGAGAGTTCAATCCATTAACGTTAAGATATAGGACTGAGAGGCATTTGGGAGTTCCTCCCATGCTATCCACCTTCTTGGGGGCTGTAAAAACTGGGTTCTTCCTATGATTCTTGGATTCTCAGTTAGGGTGCAGTTTCTTGGCCTTTATTGCGGTCTTGTTGGTTTTCTATGTGTAGGACATCTTTAAGAAACTTTTGTATTGTTGGTTTGGTGGAGATGTATTGTTTCAATTTTTCTTTGCTATGGAAAGGTTTTATTTGGCCTTCAGTTATGAAGGATAGTTTAGCTG
>NW_012267275.1:10882197-10882588 GCF_000151885.1 Dipodomys ordii | reverse complement strand
GCTTTTTCTGCATCTATTGAGATAACCATGTGATTCTTATTCTTGCTCCTGTTGATGTGATGAATAATATTAATTGATTTGCGTATATTGAACCACCTTTTCATCCCTGAAATGAATCCTGTTTGATCATGGTGTATGATTTTTTGGATGAATTGTTCAAGGCGATTGGCCAAAATTTTGTTGAGAAGTTTTGCATCAATATTTATCAAAGAAATGAGTCTATAGTTATCTTTCTTTGATGAGTCCCTGCCTGGTTTTGGGATGAGGGTTATGATGGCTTCATAGAATGTGTTCCATAGTGAGCTTTCTCTTTCAATTTCATTGAAGAGTTGGAGGAGTATTGGTGTGAGCTCTGCTTTGAAGGCCTTGTAAAATTCCAGTGTAAAACCAT
>NW_012267275.1:10869467-10878724 GCF_000151885.1 Dipodomys ordii | reverse complement strand
GCAGAGAAGAATTTGGAAAACCAGAAATTATTAGGGCTAGGGAGAGATGTGGGTAAAAAATAGAAATAGATTGGTTTGGGGAGGCAAAAGGAGAGTTGACTATGTCCTAATCCCAATGTAGGGAATAGCTTGGGTAGCATGCATGTAGAGAGAGAGAGAAAAAGCAGAAAGGGAAAGGGAAATTAAAAGATACCAGAAAAGAATAGAAAGGTAAAAATTAATATTATTATGGAGATTAAAAGACCATCTATTTAGAGAGGAATGTGAGTATATTAATAGAAGGTTAGGGACATAGAGGAGAAGTGAAAACTTAAAAAAATGCTTAAAATATTATATAGGTACAAAGATGTAGTACTGCTATTAAGGAGTTTAAGTCTCAGAGGTTTTGAATTGAGTAATAAATTTGTGGATTAAGTGTGTACACAATGGGGGATAGGGTCTACTAGTTAACTACAGGTTTATCTGAGGATGTGCAGGACAAGAGTTAAGTTACATACAGAAGATCAAAAGAGAAGAAAAGGTGAAAAGGATTAGAAAGGGAGAGAAAAGAAAGATCAGAAGTTCAGTAGAGCTAGACAAAAAACAAAGAGATAGTTAAAAAAGAAAGAAGAAGAGAAAGAAGACAAGAAAAGAAAGGAAAATGCACATTCATGTATTCCTAAAATACAAAATTATAAGAGAAAAAAAAGTTACTGGCAAACAATTTTTTTTCAAAAAAGGCAAAAATTAAATATTAATAAAATTATGAGAAAAGGTAAAAAATTATTTATATATAAGGTACCAAAAAAAAGAAAAAAAAAGAAAAGAAGAGGAAGAAAGAAAAAATAAAGTTCTTTGATTTTTTTTGATTTTTTTGGGAGGGGTGGGAAGAATCCTGTATCTCCCTTTTGTCTGTAACCAGCCTCTTGTTGGAGTCTCTTTTCAGCTTGAGGTCCTGTGGCTTGATTGGTTTCTTAAGTCAGTTTGTTCGAACAGGCAGAAAAATGCTCTGCTTTACCCAAGATTTTGAGATCCCCCTCCCAGATTAGTTTACTGGGAGGATGATCTGCTTTGAGAATCACAAAAGAGGGGGATGCAGTGGTGAGGCTAGGTTCTGCGTAGAGCTGAGGCCTTTCAACAATCAGTAGCTTTTTCCTGGGCTGTTTTGTGCAAAAAAATCTCACAGAGCCCAGCCTGGATCCGTTCTCAGGGATTCTGTTTTTCAATTGATTGTTGAGGCTGCTAGAGGGAGGGGCAGCCTCTGGCTCTGGTTACCCAGTGAGGAAAGCCACTCCAATGGCTGGTGCCTGAGCTGGGTGACTTTTCCCTGGATGGAGCCGAGTCTGGCAGGTCACTTCGCCATTAAGTTCTTGTGACCTGCTAAATGACTCGTTTTATTCCAAGGCCTGTGTTGGAGCTGGCAGCTCCTCTGAGCTTTGTCAGTATCCAAGATGGAGATCATCGGTGCTGGGGGGGGAGGGGTGGCCTTCCCTCCTCTGCTCCCTGAGAAGGAGTGAGGACATCGGGCTTCTACTCACGCCGAGTCTTGGATCCTGGGTCGTCTCTGGTCTGCAAGCTGCAGGATGAAGATGTCTGCTCCTTGTTGGTTCTTGCTGGTGTTGAGTAGAATCCGCTCACCCGCTGTGTCTGGCTCCTTCGTCCTGGACTCTCTGTGTGAGCACTCAGGTATCGCCCTGGCTGCGTTCTCCGCCGCTTGCGACCCTGCCACCGCCGCCGCTGCGTTTGCCGCTGCAGAGCACTCATATGTGTCTTTTTGCCTTGGTTTCCCTCTCTTGTCTAACTCTCTGTCCTGTGATGGCACACTTGGTGTGATTCTCTGGCTTAGAACTGTTCACTGGAACTCTAAAACTGCTTTCTATGCGAGAGCTTGTTCAGATTCCAGCTTCTCCTCCACCATCTTCCTGGAACTCCCCTGGATTTAATTTTTTGAGTTCAAGAAACAACTGCCCAATAAATAAGTGGGCTAAAGACTTAAAGAGAAACTTCTCTGAAGAAGAAAGAAGGATGGCCAATAGACACATGAAGAAATGCTCAACCTCCCTAGCCATAAAAGAAATGCAAATCAAAACAACATTGAGATACCACCTCACCCCAGTTAGAATGGCAAAAATCAAGAACTCTAATAACAGATGCTTGATGGGATGTGGACAGAAGGGAACCTTACTACATTGTTGGTGGGAGTGTAAACTTGTTCAACCACTTTGGAAAGTAGTATGGAGGTTCCTCAAAAGACTCCACATAGAGCTCCCCTATGACCGAACAATCCCACTTTGGGGCATTTACACAAATGTTTACAAACAAGACCACACTTAAGCTACTAGCATGACTATGTTTATTGCAGTATTATTTACTATAGCTAAGATATGGAACCAACACAGATGTCCCTCAGTAGATGAATAGATCAAGAAAATGTGGTATATATACACAATGGAATTCTATGCCTCCATCAGAAAGAATGACATTGCCCCATTTGTTAGGAAATGGAAAGACTTGGAAAAAGTTATATTAAGTAAGCCAAGCCCAAAGAAACATAGGTCCCATGGTTTCCCTTATTTGCAATATGTAGTATATATATGAGTCAAGCAGAAAAGGTCAGATAAGGTGATGTTAGGAAAATGAAAGATATGTATTTAAATGTATTTTTTCTTTCATGCATTTTTTTTCTAAAGCATTTATAAGATTGTTTCTTTGTTGCTTTGTATGTCCCTCCCCCACAGTATAACCCCTGCTTTCACTGTATTTGATGTAGGTATAATTTGTGGAGGGGAAGGGGTAAACACGTCGTTTAAATAAGGATACATGTGGATCCGTTGCAACAATGAGAAGTACAAGTTGTCATGTCGAAAACAAACTTTACAACTTTTTTTGGGGGGGAGGATTAAGTAGAGGGGTGGGGGGAAGCTAGGAAGGGATGTAAAGGGTAAACAAAGGAGGCTACAATTCTTGATAAGAAATGTACTCACTATCTTGCCCATGTAATTGTAACCCGTCTGTACAGTATTTTCACAATGAAAAAAGAATGTAAAAATAATTTAAAAAAAAAACAACCAGGATTCAGAACATTATAAAGGAATACTTCTCAAACCTTTATGCTAATAAGTTTGTGAATCTGGAAGAAATGGATGATTTTGTAGCAAATATTGACATGCAAAAACTAAACAAAGATGAGTTAAACCAACTTAACACACTCATATCAAGCATCAAAATAGAAACATCAATAAGAGACCTCCTACCCAAGATGACATCGATGCAAAACTTCTCAACAAAATTTTGGCCAATCGAGTACAACTTATTAAAAAAATGATAAACTATGATCGAACAGGATTCATTTCAGTGATGAAAAGCTTGTTCAATATATGCAAATCAATACAATTCATCCCATCAACAAGAGCAAGTACAGTAAGAACCACATGATAATCTGAATAGATGCAGAAAAGTATTGACAAGATCCAACAGCCCTTTATGATGAAAACTCTGGAAAAACTAGGAATCTATGTAATATTCCTCAATCTAGTAAAGACTGTATGGGAAACCTTACAGCCAGCATAATACTTATTGGCAAAAAGTTAAAGCCATTTCCTCTAAATTCATGTAGGAGACAAGGATGTCCTCTCTTTCCACTTTTCTTCAATTTAGTCTTAGAATGCCTAGCTAGAGCAGTAAGACAAGATGCAAACATAAATGTGATTGAAAATTGGAAAGATGAAATAAATCTTTCCTTCTTTGTAGATGAAGTGATTTTGTATTTAAAGAATCCCATAGACTCCATTGAATGTTATTTAAGCTGATCTGAATCTTGGGCAAAGTAGCAGGGTATACAATTAACACTCAAAAATCAATGGCTTTTCTGTATGGCAATAATGAGAACAGTGTAACTAAAATCAGAAAAGTAACTTCTTTTGTAATAGCCCCACAAAATATAAAATACCTAGTAGTTCACTTAACTAAAGAAGTGAAGTAGCTTAAACTAAAAACCTGAAAAAGCAATTTAAAGCAGAAATAAAGAGGAGGAAAAACCTCCCATACTACTGGATTGGGCAGATTAGCATGGTGAAAATAGCAATATTGCCAAAGGCTATCTACTAAATCAACATGATACCTCTACAAATCCCAATCTTATTCTTCAGTGAAATAGAAGAAGCAACGCAAAAAGTCATATGGAACAATAAAAGACCTGGAATAGCAAAAACAATCTGTATTAGAAAGAATAATGCTGGAGGAATATTAGTACCAAATTTTAAACTCTACTACAAAGCTATAGTAATCAAAACAGCTTGGTACTGGCACAAGAACAGACTTGAGGACAAATGAAATAGAACTGAAGACCTAGTGAACCTTCAGACCTATAGCTACCTAATCTTCAATAAGGGAGCTAAAGAAATAGAATGGAAGAAAGAAAGTCTCTTTGGTAAGTGGTGATGTCAAAATTGCTTAAACACTTCTAGAAAATTAAAGCTAGATCCTTATATAACACTCTACACCAGAATCAACTCCAAATGGATCAAAAACCTCTAAGTCAAAACACATAACCTGAAAACATTACAGAAAGGCATAGGAGAAACTCTAGGGCTCCTTGACACCGGGCAAAATCTTTTAATAGAGACCTAGAAACACAACAAATCAAAGAAAGGTTGCATGAATGGATTGCATGAAGTTGCAGAGCTTCTGCAAACCAAAAGTCATAGCTAGCAAGATCAACAGAAAGCCCACGGTATTGGGTGAAGATCTTCACTAGCCATACAATGGACAAGGGTCTCATATCTAAAATGTACCTGAAACTCAAAAAATTAAATCCTCCAAAAACAAATTTTCAAAGAAACTACTGTCCAATCAATAAGTTGGCTAAAGACTTGAAGAGAAACTTCTCTGAATAGGAAATAAGAATGGCCAATAGACACATGAAGAAATGTTCAACCTCTCTAGCTGTAAAAGAAATGCAAATCAAGATAGCACTGTGATTCCACCTCACCCTATGAATGGCTATAATCAAGAAATTTAATAACAACAGATGCTGGAGGGGCTGTGGCCAAAAGGGAGCCATACTGTACTGTTGGTGGGAGTGTAAACTTATTCAACGACTTTGGAAAGCAGTATGGAAGTTCCTCAAAAGACTCCATAGAGCTCCCCTATGACCCAGCAATCCCATTTTGGGCATGTACCCTAATGATCACAAACAAGGCTATACTAAAACTACCAGCACAAGTATGTTTATTGCAGCATTATTTACCATAGCTAAGATATGGAACCAACTCAGATGTCCCTCAGTAGATGAATGGATCAAGAAATTGTGAACTATATATATATTGGAATTCTATGCTTCCATCAAAAAGAGTGACACTGCCCTATTCATTAAGTGGAGTAAGCCAGATCCAAAGAAACATAGGTCTCATGATTTCCCCTATTTGCAATAACTAGTATATGTCTTAGATAATCTCATCAGGCAAGCAGAAAAAGTCAAAACCTATGTACACATGACTATATAACTGATGCTAAGCAAAATGAACCCCAAGATAGGGACATATGTGTTTTTGTTTTGTTTCTTTGGTTTTTAATGTATTATGTGATTGTTTTTGCTTCTTTCGTATGTTCTTCCACATATGGTATAACCCCTGTTTTCACTGCATTTGATTCAATTTCCCTACATCTTATACAGGCATTTTTCAAATTTTTGGAGGTTGATCCATTGTAACAGTGAGATGTACAAGACATTATGTTGAAAATGAACTTTACAACTTTGGGTATGGGGGAAGGAGGAGTTGGGGAGGGTGGGGAGAGAAGGGATAGCAGGGGGGAAAAAAGGCAGGAGTAACAATGCTCAATAGGAAATGTATTCATCACCTTACACATGTAACTTTAACCCCTCTATGCGCATCTTTACAATACAAAAATTTTTTAAAGTGGCACAAAAAGCTTATCTACTTGAACAATATTTTCATATTTTTTGTCATGGGTCTTGATTAGTAGAAGTTTACTTATATTTTTGTATCTATAAATCACAAACAGAGATGTCTCTTATATATTTCACTTAGTTTTCCCCAGTGTAACATTTTGTAGCTGAAATACAATGACATGCTAAAAAACATTTTAACAATTGAATCTCACATTCCTCAGAATGTTATGTTCCACTCAGTATAAATCCATTAATATATGAATTAAACTTATTAGCTGTATTATAATATAAAAAATTCCCATGTAGTAGTGTTGTGTATATTTAATTTCATGCAATTTTGTCACATTTTAAGTCTGTTTGTGGATGGCTATTTGTAAGATAAATGATTAGAACTCTAACCAAAATTTAAACAAGGAGCTATACAAAGTCAGGAAACAAAATAAAACAAAACAGTATCTGCACTTAATAGTTCAGGGTGAAAAATGTGCATTTTTTCTTTGTGCCTTTTATATCAGTCTTCATCTCTCCCTCTACCTCTGTACCCTATACCACATAGCTTAGAGTAATTGATTATTCTTTTCAAATCACATATTGAAAAAGCTCTTATTTTCTAGGCCAAACAATTTATCATTTGCTGCATGTGACCATTTTCCTATTTGATTATTCTGCTAGAGATCACAGCATGAGCAAAATAGGATGGGCATGTTTTAAAAATTGAGGTTTAGACAAGATGATAAAATCTGATCCTGAGGAGTCAGGGTTTAATTCTTTCGGCAATGGGGCATCATTGATTATTTTTGACTGAAGAATTAATGTGATCTAATTGTATTTTTGGAAGGCTGCTTAGGCAGAACTGTGAAATGGATTGGAAAGAAAAAAAGAATGGAATTTGAAAAGCATGTTAACATCTGAATCTCACATTCTTCTTAATAACATACACCACAATAATGATAATAATCAGTTAATTTTATACAAATTACAAATTAGAATTATAGCTAATATGTATCAACTAAATATCTACACAAAGATCACATTTTTCCCCTTTTGCAATACTGAGGTTTGAACTAAAGTCTTTAGCCTTGTATTACTTACCAAGATCTAGCATTTGAGCCATGTCCTCAATTCTTGAAATATGGCATTTTTCAGCATATAAGGCTTCACATTTCATGATTAATCATTCCTCATTATTTTTCTAATTTCAGTTTATATTTCTAATTATTATATCAGCAAAAGAACTCAATGCAATAATTATTTTATTGTGTATTTTCAACTTGAGGTATATTAAATTCAATTATTATAATTATAATGACCATATGGTATTTATTTTAATGTGAAATCCTATTTCCTTTAACTTATACAAATGTTATAATTTTGATAAAAATACTTTTTTTTCCTTTTTATCTGAATTTCTTGGCAATCATTTGTGGAAACAACCATGTAATGGAATGGTTGCCAACCTGAATGGGTTTAGGAACAATTTTTGACTCTAAATAAGCAATTTAAGATAACACATTATTCACATCTATACAAATCTTTCTTTTCCCTTTTTCAGACTTCTAAAAGGTGTCAAAGTGATTTGGAGAAAATCTGTAGTCATACAACTATATATAATATGACATTTATCTAAGAAAATCAGTTAATGAACAATAAAGATAATGTGTGCATTACTTATGAATGTGATTTTTAAACTGAAATCAACAAGTATATTCCAATCACAGATTTTTCATAATAATATAGTTAACTTAGTAAGAACATGTTCTCAGACAATCATGACCACAATATTTCTCTGATTTCTTTCCTGTTCCTTTCTGGACTCATTCTACTCTTTTAGCAAGAATATACGGAGTAGGAAGTGCTTTAGTTTTAAAATCATTTCACTTAATATTCCTTGCTATAGTTATGTTCAGTATTTGAATATTTTCTTTTATCTGTTAAATAATATTAGACATTGGTTCTATCATGACATTATTGTATATAAAGTATACATATTAGAGGAATTACCAGAGGAAAAACTAATTTGATAGCTATATTTGCAGAAATGTCAATTGAATAAACAGAGTAATAAACATTTTTGTGTTCATCATGAGGACAATGGAACAGAAAATCCTAAGAATATTTGAAAAGGATTTTTTTAAATGCTTACTATGTGCTAGGAACTTATTTATTTATTTTTTGTGAACATACTGTACAGGGGGTTTACAATTACATGGGCAAGATAATGAGTACATTTCTTATCAAGCATTGCAGCCTCCTCCTTTGTTTACCCTTCACATCTCTTCCCAGCATCCCCTCCCACACTTCCACCCAATTCTTCCCCTCCCACCAAAGTTGTAAAGTTCGTTTTCGACATGACAACTTGTACTTCTCATTGTTGCAACGGGGCCACCTGTATCCTTAAACGACTTGTTTTTCCCTATCTCCTTCACAAATTATACCGATATCAAATATAGTGAAAGCAGGGGTTATACTCTGGGGGAGGGACATACAAACCAACAAAGAAATAATCTTATAAATGCGTTAGAAACAAATGCATGAAAGAAGAAAACATTTAAATATATCAAAGGACATAGCTAGCATGATCAATGGAAAGCCCATGGATTGGGAGTAGATTTTCACTAGCCATACAACAGACAAGGGTTTCATATCTAAAATATACTTGGAACTCAAAAACTTAAATACCCCAACAACAAATCCTCAAAGAAGCAACTGCCCAATAAATAAGTGGGCTAAACACTTAAAGAGAAACTTCTCTGAAGAAGAAAGAAGGAAGGCCAATAGACACATGAAGAAATGCTCAACCTACCTAGCCATAAAAGAAATGGAAATCAAAACAACATTGAGATACCACCTCACCCCAGTTAGAATGGTAAAAATCAAGAACTCTAACAACAACAGATGCTGGAGGGGATGTGGACAGAAGGGAACCTTACTTCATTGTTTTTGGGAATGTAAACTTGTTCAACGACTTTGGAAAGCAGTATGGAGGTTCCTCAAAAGACTCCACATAGAGCTCCCCTGTGACCCAGCAATCTCACTTTTGGGCATTTACCCAAAAGTTTACAAACAAGACCACAGTTAAGCTACCAGCACAACTGTGTTTATTGCAGCATTATTTACCATAACTAAGATATGGAACCAACCCAGATGCCCTTCAGTAGATGAATGGATCAAGCAAATGAGGTATATATACACAATGGAATTCTATGCCTCCATCAGAAAGAATGGCATTGCCCCATTAGTTAGGAAATGGAAAGGCTTGGAAAAAATTATCTTAAGTGAAGTAAGCCAAGCCCAAAGAAACATAGGTCCCATGGTTTCCCTTATTTGCAATATCTAGTATATGTATGAGTCAAGCAGAAAAGGTCAG
>NW_012267275.1:10826248-10862347 GCF_000151885.1 Dipodomys ordii | reverse complement strand
GCCCGCTGCGTCTGGCTCCTTCGTCCCGGACTCTCAGCGCTCAGGTATTGCCCCGCTGCGGTCTCCACCACGACCCTGCCGCTGCCGATAGCCCGGCTGCGGTCTCCACTGCCACCCTGCCGCCGCCGCCGCCTCCGCCGCCGCCGCTGGCTGGCTGGTGCTCAGATGTGTATTCTTGCCTTGGCTTTCTCTCACTTGTCTAACTCTCTGTCCTGTGATGGCACACTTGGTGTGTTTCTCTGGCTTAGGACTGTTCACTGGAACTCTAAAACTGCTTTCTATGCGAGAGCTTGTTCAGCTTCCAGCTTCTCCTCTGCCATCTTGTCCTTGTCCCCTCCAACAAATTTTTGTAGTACTTTGTATGTATACAAAATAACTGTTCAAATTTGTGAGGAAAATTTTGCAATTACATCAAATATATCTGTTGGTGAAAGGGGAGGGATAAGGTGATAAAACAACAACAACAATGCAATTAGATCGAAATTATACCTACTTCTAACATAGTATCATTTTTTATATATTTTAATTGTAAAGATACTGCACAGAAGGGTTTCCTGTGGAGCACCATTACTCCTTGCTTTGTTTTTCCTCTATCATCCCTTCCCTCCCCACCTCCCTTACAACTTGCAGGGGTGGAAGTGGGGGAGGTAGTGGAGGGAAGAGATGGTAGGCGAAAAACAGTGAGGGGGGTAACAATGCCAGACAAGAAATATACTCACTACCTTACTGGTGTAACGTAACCCCTCTCTACAGCATCTTTACAATAAAATAAAATTTTAAAAAATCTAAAAAAATAGAGAAAGAAATCATATCTACTGTTACATAGCAAGAAAATGTGAGTTGTTCAGAATATACATTCATTAGAGAACATTTCAATGACAAAAGAAAAGCATATAAACATAAAGTACATTTTCATGGAAAGGACTTTGTGGAAAGGAGAATTTGGTGTTCTTCCTTTGAGTTTTTGGGAGGTCTTGTGATGGGTATAGATATACACACAGTAACTAGAGAATAGAGAGTAATATAAACCTATCATACATATAATTTATAGTTATAACTATGCAAGTCCATGTTCAAACATTATAGTATGTGTACTTACAGAGGAGGAAGTGAAAAGAGAGGACAGAGGAAATTCAGGTGAGAGATGCATCTCAACACAGCTCTTCTGTCATGTGTTTTAGACACAGTTTCTGGTCCTGTGATCTACACATATTTACAAACTGAAAAATCAACAAATAAAATTTTAGAGATTTGTAAAAATTGGGCTTTGTAAAAATAACTGGTAGAAACTATATAGTTAACTCAAGAAAAGTTCATAATTATTTCAGAATTTATCCTGATTCACTGTTATACTGCTATTTTTGAAGTTATTTTCCTAATGATTATTTCATCCATGGTTTATAGTTACCATTGAAATTGCTACTAGTAGAAATGCACTATTCTAGTAGAAATGAACTATTCTAACAACATAACTTTTTCCCTACAGAATGCAGTGGGAATTTTTTTCAGAAAAACATTTTATCAATTAACTCTTACTTTTTATGAAAATGGCATCATTTTTTTCTGCATAATGAAGTGACATTTTATCAATTGACCTTTACGTTTCATAAGAATTGATAGTTTTCCAGGAACAACGAAGAATAAATTTCAAGTTCCATAGTGCTTAAATTCACAATTTTACATTATTCACATTCAAGTCAATGCCATCCTTATTATCTTTATTTATTTTAATGCTAGAATATCCTCTTTTATATAAAGTACTTTTAATTTTTGCTACATGAATGTCACTCATTAGTGCTTCCTAACAAAACGGTATAATTTGTTTTCTTTGGGGTTTACGCACATTCAGAAATTGTACATATATGAGATCCCTAGTAATATACTCATGTAGTGCTGATTACTTAATATATTCATGAAACTTGGTAGCAGGTGAATAATTGCTTGTATAAACTGACCTTAGTGTCTACCATAAAACCACGTAATTATTGCATTCTTAAAGTGACTATAATTAATGTAATTTCCAAACCCATAAAATATTAATATTTTAGGTTACAGATTGTAACATTTGTTGCACAAGATGGTAGTTTAATATGCAGTCTGTGCAATAATTCACTGTTAATCCTTCAATTCTGAACCTTTAAAGTGCCAGCTTTTAATATATTACTGCTGTAGTATCACAGGTTTGAACTCAACTTCTGATGAAAATGAGCAATTCATCACTCTGCCAAACTGAAGCATTAGGAGAAAATACTACCTTTAAAAGTGATGTTAGTATGTGCTATATATTTCATAAGCATGAATTTTAGGCAATGAAAAACTTTTCCAAACATTTGATAGTTTGACTTTATATTTCATTGCAAAAGCTTATCTACTGTATTAAATTAAGACAAATCTTATAAGAATCTCAACAAAATCATCAAGGTAAATATGATCTATGTACCATATCTTAGAACTTCATCTGATTTGTAAATATCACTCCTTTTCAGCAAGTGTAAAAGTTGTTATTGTCATTGATCTCTCTTTCTCTCTCTTTTTCTCTCTTTCTTTCTCTCTCTCTCTCTTTAGAGAAAGAGAGGGGGGAAGAGGGGGCTTGGCCCTTTAACCTTATGGCAACAAAGAAATGTGCAGGGGCAGGGTGGGTCAATAACTAAATAAAAAGATCTATAGTGTGTTATTTTTATATCAAAAGTAATCTTAGCCATCATTGCACCTTGTTCTTGAGCCACTGCTAAGTATGCTTAAAGGATTTGAAACTCCAAAAAAACTTTATTAAACTCTAGACTACAGTAAATATGTTATTGAAAAACAAAGAACAGCCTTCCTTAAAACAATAACTGTCCTTTATATTGGAAAATCCTTTCAAAACAAACTACAGTTGGTCCTCCAAGACTACCTTTTTATTACTCTTAGTTTTGTCTTGAACCTCACGTTATTTTAAATAGTATATTTTGAAGCGTTTAACCGTAACCACAAAACTTTTCACAATTTCTCTCAAAAATTGAAACCCAACCAATTTTCTCTCAAAAACTGGATACCAACCAATTTTCATTTTCAGTGGCCTACATTTGTTTATGTGGTTCTGTTTTGTATATGTATGTATTTATGCATTAGCCTTTTTGTTGGATAAGGATGTTATCATGTACAAACATATGATATATTATATATTTGGCTTTAATTTCTTCTTCATCGATAACAATTTTTGTGAATGATGAATTATTTAATAATTTTGTGCAATTGTTTAATAATTATCTGTACAACTGAATAAAAACAAGAACAGAATATATTCACATTTTCCACTTCTTCATATTTATTGATGAATATTTTCGTTAATCAAAATTAGTATTTGGGAGTCTGAGTCTAAATTTTCTATGGTATCATAAGCATAGATCTAACAGACCTAGTGGAATGGATGTGTCTCCCCTGTGTAAGAATGGTTTCTTTCATTCTCCAGGAGGCCTTAATTGAAAAAAGCTGAAAGAAGGAAGAATATGTTCTCTTTCCTCCACATGAGCTAGAACATCGGCTATGCCTGCAGCTATACTCAAATTGTTCCCTTGTTTGTCAGACTAGGACTAGGATATGGAGGACCAGCTTCTCCAGTGGACAAGTCTTTGGGTTTAGACTGGAATTACATCACCAACTTTTCTTTAGTAGGCATCTTGCAGACAACAGCTTTTGGAAATTCTTAGCACAAAGTTTTTCTTTAACTGATATAATTGAAGAAATTCTGCTACTTTTTTTCTGGAAAACCCTAAGATGACAATACATTCAATTTTTAATGGATTTTTGACATTATGAATATGTTCAGAATGTATTCAGTATGGAAACACAAGACTCCAACTCTATTTCTAATTTAAGAAAAGGTTGATCACATCAAATTCTTAACATCAATTATAAAAGTAAAATAACTTCATAATTTATGTTATTTAACAAAAATGAGTTCATAATATATATTTTATACCAATTTTTAGAAGTTTGGATGACAAATACACCATTTTCACCTATGTTTAGTAAAATAGACCTTCTCTTATATCCATTTCCTTTTCCATAACCAATGCAATTAATGTTTATAAAGAGAAAATATACATGTTATTATAATTTAGTAGTAATTCTTTTCCAAGTATAGTTGATGTTTATTTAACCTGTATTTTTCTACAATGATTTATCAAGTCATTTACCTAAAGGAATATTTATATTAAATTAACTGAAATATTTTCTTTCACATTAGTTTTTTTGTATGTATATATAAAAATAGAAATGTACTAAGAATGATACCAACTTTGTACTAAATCACTCAAACATCCTGGTAATTACCATGAAAATAGATATTTGACTTTAAATTTTAAATACTTTTATTACAGATTTTTATTAAATCAAATTAATGGTTCTTACATATGCCAAGATTCATCATACTTACAATAGTGTTATTTTATTTTACCAACATTGATAATATGTATATTCATCTAAGAAAGTATTTGCAAATTGGGCTTGAGAAAAATGAATACATTTATTCGTGCAATGTTCAAATATCTTATTCAGTGGAGGAGAAAATTCTCAAGAGCATTTTGGGTAATTTTAGTGTTCCATAAAATCACAGTATTACCTGTCAAACACCACATTAATTACTACTATCTAATTGTTTGGCGCTAATTGCTTAATAACATGCAATCATAGGTGTTACTTTTAACATTGGAGTTTCATTAAAAAAATAAAACAAACCCAAACAAAACTAAGACTCTAAAAATAATCTGAATTCCTCATACTTGAAACACATACTTGTAAAAGAACTAAGTCTTAAAGGCAATTTCATATAAGAATTAGAAAAATATATTTAATAGCTGTATGCTTTCTGAAAATGCACATTTTAATACACATTTTCTGGTTATTATGATACATAAGTCATAAGTGGACCAAGTAAATACTGAGAAGTAGTACATGCCCACTAAACAAAGGTTTTCCACAAAAACAAAATCAACATGGGTGAATGTGAGACCTATGTAGAGAGAGAGAAAGGGATAAATAATGGACAAGCTCAGTACAGTGAATGCCTAAACATGAGATATAAAATAATGGCATTCTCTGGAAAATGGATGGAACTAGGGAAAATCATTTAAAGCAAGGTAAGCCAAGATCAGAGAAAAATAGCAAATGGTCTCTCTGATATGGATCCTAAATCCAAAATGCAAGGAGATAGGATTCAAGAAACAAAGGACACTACGTAATTTGTCATATAATTTCTAAATGACTCCAACTTCTTGAACTTGTAAATGCACATCTGCACATCTGAGGGAAGCTAGGAGGAGGGCACAGAATCAGACAGAAACAGGGGAAAGAAATACAAAAGAGGGGCCCATCAGCTGCATGGACATTGATGAAAATGAATGAAGCAACTCAAGGGCAGCGATGGTAGGGAGGGAATGAGAGGGAAAGAGGGAACAGCTTACACTAAGCAAAAGGAAAGAAATGTACATATCACCCACTGTGGAAGAAATAGTTGTATTGTCAAAGCTTATAGAATTCACTAACTTTATAGACCAAGATAATGACAATTTGCCTTGTGAAGGTTAACTATGTTTGTGACTTTAACTATTACTATCTTATAATACTGTGAAACTTGTGAAATTTATCTAATCAATCTCAATAAAAATATTTCAAAATAAAATTCTGAGTAGAAAATGTTGAGGATCAGTAAAGTTTTAATGTTGAATTCAGTTTAAAGGGTATTAGATCCAGGTTCTTTAAATGTCCAAAAGCAGGGTACATGTTCATGCCCAACCTAGGGTTTGTAGTAAGAATTTTATCTTCCTAGTACTCTGATGGCTGTGTCAGGAAGATTTCAAGTTTGGTTTATATAGCAAAATTTGTCTTAGAGGAACATAATAAAAAAAACCCACTCATATCACAATTCAAAGACCATCAACCCTTTGAACTAATTGGATAAAAAACCTCACATATTGTGGAGGACAGTCTAGATTATTTGTTCTACTTACACAAATGTTACTCTCACTAAAATTACATATATTGACAGACAGGATCATGTTTGAACAAATATTTTTATACCCCCTTGAGAGGACACCTTAAAGTATCCATCACAGTTTATATTTCAGAAGTTCTATTGTGACAATCCAGTAATACAATTTCAAAACCTTATCTGCAACCATCTTGATTCATTTGTCTTTAGATTTTTGTTGTTTGTTAGGTAAACTAAGTAAATGGAACGAAAGTGTATGTACTTTAATTGTATGTCTAAATTTGAGTGTTCACATATTTTTATTAGACTTGGTAATCATTTATAAGAATCACATATTTTTGCATAGCAAAATATTTTCCATTGATAATTCATTATATAACCATTATAAAATATTTCATTTTTGTACTAACAATATTCATTTAAAATATTTATGAAATGATTTCTTTGTTCCTTTGTATGTCCCTCCCCCACGGTATAGCCCCTGTTTTCACTGTATTTGATGTTGGTATAATGTGGGGAGGGGAAGGGAAAAAACAAATCATTCAAATAGGGATACAGGTGGACCCATTGCAACAATGAGATGTACAAGTCGTTATGTTGAAAACGAACTTTACAACTTTGGCGGGGGTGGGAGGATGGAGAGTGGAGTGGTGGTGGTGGGGTGGAGGATATGGGAGGGTGGGGGCGGAGAGATGGGAATGGATAGGAAGGGGAAACAAAGGACGAGGCAAAAATGCTTGATAAGAGATGTACTCATTATCTTGCCCATGTAATTGGAACTCCTCTATATGGTATTTTCACAATAAAAAAAAAGAAGAAGAAAAAACTGGGAGAGAGTTAGGGAAGGGGTGTCACTGTCGAAAAAGAAATGTACTCTTTACCTGACTTATGTAACTGTAGCCTCTCTATACATCTTCTATAATAACAATAATAATTTATTTAAAAAATAAATAAAATATCTCCAGATTCATTAGCTGTGGTTGAAACAGAGAAATAGTTTCTAGATAGATGTAGCATTTACATTATCACCCATGATGTTCAAATTACTTGACATCCTGGCCAAATATAATATTTTTTATTTTTTAAATAACTTTCGCTATTTTGAGGAATCTATTTTGAGGTATCTGAGAATCAACAGATTGATATGTAACGATACTACTTTTCACTTCTAGTGATAATAAGGCTTGAAATTTCCATTTGTTATAGGACATTTGGACATCATTTTTGTGAATGCTTGTTCAACATTACAGACCTTTATATTTTTTTATTGTAAAGATATTGTAGAGGGGTTGCAGTTACATGAGTAATGCAATGAGCACATTTCTTATCGAGCATTGTTAACCACCTCCTTTGTTTTCCCCCACTATCCCTTCCCTCCCCAACTCTTACCCTTCCAAAGTTGTAAAGTTCATTTTCAACAGTCATTGTTACAATGGTACAACCTGTATCCTTGTTTCAGCATTTTGTTATTTCCCTTCCTCTCCCCAAATTTGATTCAGGGCACCAGAATCAAATACAATGACAACAGGGATTATACCATAGGCGGAAGGACATGCCAAGGAAACAAAAAAATCACATACTACCTTAAAAACAACAGCAAAAGAAAAAAAATTGTATAAATCTTTCACCTTAAACTTTCTTTTTGATTGTATGGAAATTTGAACTCAGAGCCTCATACTAATTCAGCTTGATTAGCTGGCATTCTACCACTTGACACATGCTTTAGCCCTTGCTTTTGATAGCTATTTTAGAGAGGGAATTCTGTGGACTTTTCTATCTGTACTGACGTCTAAGCATGATATTCCATATCTCTGCCTCCTCCTTAGCTACAGGTCTGATTATAAGTATGAATTACACTAGTCTTTGGTTTTAGACTTCTTTAAATTGTTTCTCCTTATTTATTTGTAGTAGTTCTTCATTATTTTGCTTACAAATATTTCATCAGTTGGCATAATAGAAATATTTTGCTACCCTCTGTGTTTTTGTCATATATAATCAATGAGCAAAATAAAATGAGTTGCAGAAAATAATGTGAAAAATTCTAAAATAACACATCAGTAGAAAAATGATGTTTTATGAAGATATTAAACTATTCAGAGAGACATGTGGCAGTTTAAATTGAAATTAAAAAGAAATACCTAATGGCCATATAACTATATATTCTCTCTCAGTTAATATAAAGAACTTATAAATATAATTTACCTATTTTTTTCTCAAAAATTTTTGCCAAACTGACAAAAACAGAAATAAACACATTTAATAATTTCATTTGTACTATTTGAAAATAAGCAAAATTACTCTCTACATAACTTGTCAAACCTTTAGCTGTTTGCATGATGATGATGGAAGGGATGAAGAAGCCATGAATCTCCTGAACTAGTACATTATGCCTGTCTTGTGAGAGACTTGAGTTAAATGGATGTATGACTTCAGCAAAATGGATCAAATTGTACACATATGATTGGTTATATTCTTCCAGTTCTGTATGCTTAAAATGCTTCTGAAATAAAAGAAATATTAAAAATTTTCAAGCAAATGCATCTGAAGAGTTTCTGTCATCATTGATCATAATTTGAGGGTGATTTTGTGGGGGCTAATAAAGAGAAATCTTACACAATGGCATGGGCAAGGAACAAGGAAAGGAGAATATTAGGAAGAACCAAGATGAAATTTATTTAAAAATAAATAAATAATTGATTACTTTAGAGAAGCACCATTCATTCAGGGATTTATATACATAGAAGTGAAATTTATGGGAGCAATAAAATACAAACAAGATAGCAAATGTAATTAAACTTTTATAAGATTCTATTATTTTTGAGATATGACAAAAGCAATAAAATATACTAAGTTAAATAAATGAATAATGTCTTTCATAATCTTCATAATAATTTATATAGATAGCTAAGGTAAAAATAGAAAGACAGGGGCTGGGAAGGTGGCTCAGTGGTAGAATGATTGCCTTTCATGCTTGAGGCCCTGGGTTCAATTCTTCAGCACCACATAAGCAGGAAAAAAAAATCTGGAAGTGGCGCTGTGGCTCAAGTGAGATGGAGCACTTGTCTTGGGACAGTGCTCAGTCCCAGAGTTCAGGCCTATGACAGAAAAAAAAAAAAAGACAATGCGTAAAATATTGTAGAATAGCAATAAATCCAAAAGAAAATATTAACTAAATGAAACAAATTAGAAATGAAACACATACAAATTATCAAGATTGTAGACCAAAGTATCAATGTACATATCTATTGGAAATGGTAAATATTTCCCATTTATTAAAACATAAATATTAGAAAAAGTTTAAAGCAAAACATTAAAAAATAAGCCTCATATTGACATATTGTAAATATAGAAAATACCTAGTATAAATTAATTCATAGACTCACTACAATGATGATAGCTAAAAATATCCCAAACAATATTAGTAATAGCAAAATGGCTGGACGCCAGTGGCTCATGCCTGTAACACTAGCCACTCAGATGGCTGAGATCTGAAGATCACAATTTGAACATAGACAATATGTTTTGTTCTGTGTTATCCCTTCAACATCTCTATCCCCTTTGACTCACTCCTTCCCTCATTTTTGACTCTTTGGTATAAATATATGGTATTCTTTTTATTTTTATTGTGAAAATATTGTACAGAGGGGTTACAATTACATGAGCAAGGTAATGAATGCATTTCTTACCAAGCATTGTTGCCTCCTCCTTTGTTTTCCCTTACCATCACTTCACATCTCTCCCTCCCCCAAATATATGGTATTCTTGTCTGTATTCTACTCCTCCTCTCCTTCAGTCTTCTACTTCTCCTGGCCCCACCCTCCACACTATTTCCTAATAGTTATTTTGTTAGGCTTTGATTTAGTCTTTCTAAAGAATTATACTATTTGAGCTCTCCATAGAGCCTATTATACTTCAATTAATTTATATGTAATGAATACCACCAGTGTGTTAACTTAGAGATTTTTATTTTATATATATATATATATATATATATATAATTGTAAAGATACTGTACAGAGGGGTTATAGAGCAAGGTAATGAGCCCATTTCCTATCGAGCATTGTTACCCCCCTCAACTTAGAGATTTGTAGGCTCATTCATTCTAGCTACCACAAAGGAGGGAAGTCATGCAAGTTGTATTGCTCTGAGTCAGGCTTACTTCACTTAATTACAATATTTCTAGGAATAAAAGCTTGTTCAACCACTTTGAAAAACTCTATGGAGAATTTAAAAACAAAAAACAAAAATCTAAACATAGAGCTAGCTACTCTATGACCCAGCAATTCCACTCCTGGGCATGTATCCAATACAGCACAAACAAGGATACACTAAAGATATCAGCACAACCATGTTCACTGTAGCATTATTTACCATAGCTAAGATGTGTAATTAGCCCTGGTGGCACTCAATGGACAAATGATTCAAGAAAATGTGATTATATATATATATATATATATATATATATATATATATACATACATATATATGCATTCTACTACTTATCCATCAGAAAGAATCATATTGAACCATGTATAAAGAAATAAAAGGACTTGGGAAAATATTTATGAGAAGTAAGACAGACCCAGAGAAAAATGGGTGCTTTATTTTGCTGAAATGTTAAAATGTATTTTGTAGTTCTTATTGAAACTTTTCCAGTAGTTATGATGATGAATCACAAAGTTAGAATATAGAGGACGAGTAGTTAAACTCAAATCTAGATATACATGCATATATTTATAGATACATATGTTGATAATAAGCATAATCTACATAAAAACATTGTTTTGCACTACATACTAAAACCAAATAGCTGGATGAATGGATCACATTATAGAAATTCCTAAATTCAATGAATATTCAAAAAATATATTCTTCAACTCAGGTATTTTGTGCAGATATTTTTGTATTCAGCAATTCAATGTATCATTCTAATACAATGTTTTATATAAAAATTGCCTTCAATAACATTATAACAACGTTAACTGTTGGTGACAACCTAAAACTCAGAGAACCCAACATTGAATAGTGAAGTAAATGCCATTCTTGTGAGAACCTGAATTTCAATATGCCCTAGTTCATTACAGTGCTACTCCTATGATAGTAACAATTACAGACAAGAAAATATCTACAGTCAATTTCCTTGATTGTGGTCCTTCCATTTAGGAAACTTTTAGTCTTTTTAAAATGATGTCAGAACAGGATGTACTCATTTGGAAATACAATCAAGTTTTCAATTTTGATTTATTTCTCTGAATTTACAATATAAACTATGATTTTATCTCAAGTTGCTGGACAGAGTGATGTGTACCTTCATGACATTGAAGTAATGAGGAGGGTAAGGAGTTGAACTCGTTCTACAGAGAGATGTGTTACTGGTATTTTTGAACAGGTATATCCAATATGCTAGATGATATTTTCAAAATTTTATTATTTAAATAGAACGTGTTAAAAAATTGTCCTTATAAATAAAAAAAATGTTCAATTACATTATTTATGTGCTTAAGTTATTCTTCCTAAGTTATGATATCCTATAGGTTGCATGTATTAGATAAATTTTTTACTTAAGATATCTTTAACTCTTTATGAAAGCATGCTAATATATATAGAGATAGATAAATAGATAAATATCTGCATATAAGTTGATATACATAGGTTGATATCTATCTATCTACCTATGTAAACATATAGAGGGTTGTAGGTATATATGCACCAATATATTTACTAAAATATGGACTATGCAGGGGGAGAATTCCAATGATGTACTCCTTTGAACAACTGGCTTAAAGTTTAACAAAATGAATAGCAGGAAACTGGAATGTGTGTGTGTGTGTGTCTATGTGTGTGTGTGTGAAAGAGAGAGAGAGAGAGACAGGCAGACAGACAGACAGACAGGCAGAGACAGAGTCAGAAACAGACTGAGATTTAATTCATAATATTGAATGTATATATGTGAGGATGAATCTAAGAAAATTGAGGGAGTTAGGTAGGGTTGGGAGAAATGGAATAGACTTTTGTGGGGTGGCATTGACCAAGATGCATTGTAGTCATAAATTTACATGTTAAATTGAAACCTCTTTGTAAATGTACTTACAAAGAATAAAAAATTATAAAAAGACATGCTTCTATCATAATTTTGGAGCATTCATATTCACAAAGTGCATCTACCAATGTATAGTATTTGCAGTAATGTTTGACATAACTTCATAAAAAATGTTCTTCAAAGTTGTACTACACATAAATTACAGCACTGTTCTTAAAATGGGACAAAACTGTAGTTGGTACTCTCTTCCCTCCAGAGTGAGTAGCACATTCATGAAGAACTGTCTGGTGATACTTTACAATGGTTTACTTCTCCCTTTCCACTACCAGTCATCCAAGCATCTCTCTCTCTTGTAACGTGGCCATGATTCTTACACTCCCTTAGAATTAAAACATTGAAAACATGGACTCTTATTGCTGATTTTATTATCCACAAATTTCTCTATCTCATACTCATCACTTTCAGCCTTCATGAGTTCCCAAGTCATTTAACTTTTACTACCACATATTGGCCACAGGAGCTTCAGCTTCATATAAGATGTTCTCAGATTCAACTCTTTTTGTTACGTGTGTTTGATATTTGTTGTGATTTCTTGTCCTGCAACCAAACCTCTCTAACAGGTTTGAAATAAACAAAACAAAACTATATTTGCAGTCTCTTCTTAATAGAATCAGAACAACAATTTCCAATGTCTTTATAGTTTGAGGCCAAAGAATAAATCTACATTTGTGGCTATTTTGCTTAGATTTATCTAGTTGCAGACACAGAAATTTTTCAGATGGTGCCCATTTCCTCTGGACATGACATTCCTGCTTCTTATTTTTAAGTGTTTTTCTTACTTTCTGGCGATACAAGAAGCTTCAGACTCATTTTGTTTCTCCTATCCCTACAGTGTGAATCATTTCACCAAGGAACCCTATTTCTATTTTTTCAAGTATAGATAGAAATGTGCATGATCCTTTACTATGTTTGCTGTAGTTTAGAACTTTTCAAATATGACTCCTTACAGTTTCCCTTCAGAGTATTAACTTTTCTTGCATATACAATATTTGTTTGCATTATACAATATTTGTTTGCATTAATATAAGAAAAACCAAAAAACAACATTAACAATACTGTTCAAAATTTTATATTCTCTAACAAACACTATGGTAATCTAAATCAGAATATGTGAGAATATAATAAAGGTTATCTACATTTCAAATATTCTGTAAGTTTTCACTGCATTATATAATGTTAGAAAATGACTATAAATATTTGATGATCAATATAAGGAAACTATTATATGAATTTTTCATTACAAGATTGATATTTGTGCACTAGGAATAAAATTTGTGACATGGGAAAATAGTTTTTTTTCAACACAGAAATATGGGCAGAAAATAATCTTGAGCAGATATGATGGACACTATATGGATCCCTTTCATATCATGCTGTCAAGATGGAAGGAAGTTCATTCTATTCATGAATTTCTGTGTCTAGTACCCCTGTTATTCCTTAGATATTGTATTGAATAAAGAGCTTCCTTCACCCAATATCATCACTCATGGTCATTATTTCAGGGAAAAAATACATTTATGAAGAATTATTCCTCTCCCCAAACTGCAGCTAACTCTAAGGTCATTGATTACTCAGAGGCAACTCACTGTAAATTTGGCTGCTATAGGAACAATCATGTAGCTCAAAGTGTTCCTTGGCCCAGCACTACCTTGCTGCCCTCAGATTGAGTGGCTGAAAGAGTACTTCTTTATTTTATACACATAAGTATTAAGAATTCTCTGATTCTTTATTTATCCACAAGGAAATACTATCCCACTTGTCCCTGGTAAGTATCCACATTTTACTCTTTGACTGGATGTTAGAATATCTGTTACCACTAGGCTGCAACACCTTCCTGTCCCCAGCATCTTTTTCCTTATTGAGAACATTCATCATGAAACCCCAGGAGTTTTTCAATTTAGACTTGGGTGTATTCAGTTTTTCTTTTCTTTTCTTTTCTTACAAAGACATCACAATGAAGTGGACATGTGCATTGAAAAGCTATCTGTATCTTTTCCAACTGTGTCTGGCATCAGTTTGTTAGCTACTACTTTCAAAATATTTGTTGATTTGTTTTGAATCATGATTTCTGTTAATTTCTTCCAGATTTGTTGCTAAGTGTAGGAGGTTTTATTTATCTGAGTGCTGTGCTTTTTAGTAATATCAAAAGAGAACAGATAAGCAAATAATCCTAGAAAGTTTTAACATAAACATGAGCTACTATCATGCTCTACAATATATAACCATTTTGTAAGATTCATATGTAAGATTCATTCATGCCATGGAAGTTAGGTAAATTTTGAACAACTTCAGAAACAGCTTTTGGCAATGTAATAGTCTCATAAAGTTTTATATGATAAAATTAATGAAAGAATAATAAACTAATTTTCAAGTTTTACGTTTAAGGTTTGAATGCCATGTATGTTTACTATTATATTTTGTGACTTCTAATTCCATTTTGAGATTAGTTTTAAAAAAAAACCCTTCAAACTAATGATGCCATCTTTCAAAATAACTATGATTCAGTTTTTGTGGACTGTTGATTGAAGCATTCTGCATTCAAATAAATACAATATTCACCTGAAATTAGTACATCTGAATAAAAGGATTTATCAGTCTCAAACATCTCCACATTTAATTATATGCCACACTGGAGACACAATATTGAAATATAAATGCAATGACTTTCTCATGTCATTGAGTTCATAATTGGGGAAGAAGGAACTGAAGATCAAATAGTATGTACAATGTCAAAAGTTAAGTGTCATAGAGGGCAGTGATCCTTTCTAAGGTGGAAAATGAATAGTGTAACAACTGGAATTGTATAATAGCTGAATCTTTCCATAAGAAGGAAAAGTGAGGTCATTCAGTTGAGAGGAACTAGGAAAGCTGTACAGAAGTCAACCAGGAAGATCAGAGATGTAATGAAGTCAGACTTGAAATGTCAGATTGCTAGTAAGACTTCTTTTTAAAAAAAATTTTAATTTAATTTTTATTTATTTTTTTTGGGTCTGGTCATGGGCCTGGGCACTGTCCCAGATCCTCAGCTCAAGGCTAGCACTCTACCACTTGAGCCATAGCACCACTTCCAGCTTTTTTTTCTGCTTATGTGGTGCTGAGGAATTGAACCCAGGGCTTGCAAGGCAAGCGCTCTACCACTGAGCCACCTTCCCAGCCCTAATTTAATTTAATTTAATTGTAAAGATGATGTGGAGAGGGGTTACATTTACATAAATAAGGTAATGAGTACATTTCATGTTGAAATATGTATCTCCTCCCTCTTTTTCTCCCACTTTACTTTCCCTGACTCTCCCTACAAATTGTAAATTCATTTCCAACATAATATCTTGTGAGTATTGTGGCTTTGGTTCGCCTTTTGTCCTTTGTTTCACCATTTTGCTATTCCCCTTCTCTTCTCCAAATCAGATAAATGTATGTACAAGACACAAGGTACCTAAATCAAAAACAGTGACAACAGGGAATAAACCAAAGTGGGAAAAAGAACAAAATCATAGTTTTACATAATGCATTAAAAAAACATCCCTTGTTTTCATATCTTGGAGTTCATTTCAATTAATATAAATTTATGTGGCCATATGTACATAGCTATTGAGCTTTTGTGATCCTCTGTTATGACTATCAGAAATATACTTGCTATTACAAATGAGGGAAACTATGGAGGTTATGTTTCTGGTTATTTCACTTAATATGATTTCCCCCCCTCATCTTTCCATTTCTTACTAATTGGGCAATGCCATTCTTTTTTATGGATGCATAGAATTCCATTGCGTATGTATACCATTTCTTGATCCATTCATCACTGCCCCCAAAATGTAATGTTCATTTCCAATACAGTGTCTTGTGAGTATCACTGTTTCATTGATTCACCTTTTTTCCTCAAATGGGGCAATGCCATTCTTTTTGATACAAGCATGTAATCCCATTGTGTATATCTCCCACATTTTCTTAATCCATTCATCTACTGCGGGACATTGAGTTGGTTCCATATCTTAGCTATGGAAAATAATGTTGCAATGAACACAGTTGTGTTTGTAGGTTGAGGGTGTCCTTGTTTGTGATCTTTTGGATAAATGCCCAGGAGTGGGACTGCTGCATCATAAGAGAGCTCAATGTTTAGTCTTTTGAGGAACCTCCATATTGCTTTCCAGAGTGGTTGAACCAGTTTACATCCCCACCAACCATGTAGTAGTATTCCATTTTGGCCACATCCCTGCCAACATCTGTTATTTGTTTTCTTGTTAATGGCCATTGTAACTGTAGTGAGGTGGAATCTCAATGGAGTTTATAGAGGAAGGGATAAGGGATACACTAGGCCTCCCCAGCACAGGATCAAACTTCCTACATAAAGATCCAGAAACACAACAAATCAAAGAAAAGTTAGATAAATCAGACAACATTAAGCTGCAGAGCTTCTTCATGGCAAAAGACATAGATAACAAGATATATAAAAACCCGTAAATTGGGAGAAGATCTTCACCAGTTAAAAACAGACAAGGTCTTCATATAACAAAATATAATTAGAGCTCAAAAAGTTAAATCAACTATAACAAATATTCAAAGAAACAATAATCCCGATTAGAAAGTGGGCTAAATAATTTTAAGTATTTTTTTGATAAGTTGTTGAATCCACTGGTCAAAATTTTGTTGAGAAGTTTTGCATCGATGTTCATCAAAGATATAGGTTTATAGTTCTCTTTCTTTGATGAGTCCCTGCCTGTTTTTGTGATGAGTGTTATGATGGCTTCATAGAAAGAGTCTGGTAGTGAACTTTCACTTTAAATTTCATTGAAGAGTTGTAGGAGTATTGGTGTGAGTTCTGCTTTAAGGCTTTGTAGAATTCCACTGTAAATCCATCCAGTCCTGGGCTTTTCTTGGGTGGAAGGTCTCTTAATACTGTTTCTATTTCTATGGTTGATATGGGTCGGGTAAGTTGATTTAAGTCATCTTGGTTTAGTTTTTGCATATCGATATTTGCTAGAAAATTGTCCATTTCTTCCATACCCTCAAACTTATTAGCATAAAGTCTTTAGCCCACTTATTTATTGAGCAGTTGTTTCTTTGAGGATTTGTTGTTGGGGGATTTAATTTTTTGAGTTCCAAGTATATGTTAGATATGAGACCCTTGTCCATTGTATGGTTAGTGAAGATCTTCTCCCAATCCGTGGGCTTTCTACTGATCTTGCTAGCTATTTCCTTTGCCATGCAGAAGCTCTGCAGCTTCATGCAATCCCATTTGTCCAACCTTTCTTTGATTTATTGTGTTTCCGGGTCTCTATTAAGAAAATTTCGGCCTGAGCCAAGGAGACCTAGGGTTTCTCCTATTCCATCCTGTAATGTTTTCAGAGTGCCTTCTTTGACTCCGAGGTCTTTGATCCATTTGATATATAAGGATCTAGCTTTAGTTTTCTGCACCCCTATGACCCAGCAATCCCACTTTTGGGCATTTACCCAAATGTTTACAAACAAGACCACACTAAAGCTACCAGCACAACTATGTTTATTGCAGCATTATTTACCATAGCTAAGATATGGAACCAACCCAGATGCCCCACAATAGGTGAATGGATCAAGAAAAATATGGTATATATACACAATGGAATTCTATGCCTCCATCAGAAAGAATGGCATTGCCCCATTTGTTAGGAAATGGAAAGGCTTGGAAAAAATTATATTAAGTGAAGTAAGCCAAGCCCAAAGAAACATAGGTCCCATGGCTTCCCTTATTTGCAATATCTAGTATATGTATGAGTCAAGCAGAAAAGGTCAGATAATGTGATGTTAGGAAAATAAACCACAAGATATGTATTTAAATGTTTTTTTCTTTCATGCATTTATTTCTAACTCATTTATAAGGTTACTTCTTTGTTGCTTTGTATGTCCCTCCCCCACAGTATAACCCCGGCTTTCACTATATTTGATGTCGGTATAATTTGTGGAGATGAGGAAAAGCACGTCGTTTAAGGATACAGTTGGACCCGTTGTAACTATGAGAAGTACAAGTTGTCATGTCGAAAATGAGCTTTACAACTTTGGGGGGGCCGAGGGGGGGATGGGGGGGCTGGGGGAGGCTGGGAAGGGATGTGAAGGGTAAACAAAGGAGGAGGCTGCCATGCTTGATAAGAAGTGTACTCATTATCTTGCCCATGTAATTGTAACCCCTCTGTACAGTATGTTCACAAAAAATAAAAACAAAAATTAAAAAAATACATGTAAGTAAATTAAACAATTCAACATATCTGAGTCATGACAATATCACAATTATTCATTCATATTTCTTTTGTTTGTTGCTTTATTTGAATAAAACTTTGATTACATTGCAGAAAAATTTGCAAGTATGTATACTCATGTCTCTGATACTTTTTCATATTATTAGGCTACTATGAACATTAACTGTACTAATAAAATAATGCTTAAATATTTTAATAAATATAAATATTCTATTTAAAGGCCATTTTGCAATTTACTTCACTATTTCCTTTGTGCTTTATTTATGTATAAAAGTAAATATATTCTAAAATAGAATTACTTGTCAAATGACATTCCTGCTATTTATCTTAAAAATTACATAAACATACCAAACTCATGGTAAATTAAATTAAATTTAAATTTAATAATTTAAACTGCTAAATGATACTTATTGCTTTATGTTTTGACATTGTTATTTATTTTACATAAGCTACTTTTAATAATCAAATTTGAAGTTGATGGAGAGCCACTGAATGTATTTCTTAGTTGTATAATTTAATGTTCTGTTCTGAAAAGAATCACTGACTAAGTTATTCACAATAGATTACAGAGAACAGGCTGGGAAGTTGATTCAGTGGTAGAATGCTGGCCTTGCATGCATGAGATCCTGGGTTCTATTCCTTAGCACCACATAAGAAGAAAGAGCCAGAAGTGGTGCTATGGCTCAAATAGTAGACTAGCCTTGAGCTGAAGAGGTGAGGGCCAGTACCTAGGCCCAGAGTTCAGGCCCCATGACCCGACAAAGAAAAGAAAAAAAAAGTACATTACAGAGAACAGAGCAGGCTGCAGAATACATATTTGGACCTAAGTAAGCAATGATGATAGGAGATTAACAAACAAAATTGAAATCAATAGACAATGTAGTTATACTTTCTAGAAAGGATCAGCAAGTTTAAGTGGTGACTTTTGAATTGGCAGTTTAAGAAAAATGATTGAGTAAAACTTCTTTGCAAAATTCTTGTTTCATATTCGTTGTAAGTGGCAGTTAGATACACAGAAGTATCAATATAGCATGCACAGTTGTGTGTAAGAAGTGTTTGTGTATGAAACAGGTGTGTAGCTGTGAACATATATACAAGGTGTATATGAATGTGGTTAGAATAGCAACTAGATTCTTTGGCCATGTATGTGATCTGTCTTAGAAATACACCCTGTATTTTTAGTTGAAGCTATGGGTAGCAATATACATTGTCAATCTTTCAGTGTAACTTCATAAGAAAATGTAAATTGTCCTTGAATCTACAGAAATAGTGAGACAATTTATGATTTGATCTTTTGCAGCAACAATTTTTTGAGTGATTTGTTGCATGAAAGTACAATTACCTAAACATTACTATTCACCTTTTCTAAAATATAAAATAAAATTAACAAAACAGCATCCCTTACAGAACTAGAATGCAACAATTAGTCACAACATGTTATCTTTCAATAAATGTCACCCAAATTATGTTCACATTAAAAAATCTGATAAAGAAAAGTGTATTTAATTTAAATGCTGTGGCTCTTTAATTTTTCTTTACTCTAGAGCCAGTCTTAGTCTTTTAAAATGTGATCACTTAAGAATATATAAATGATAATCCCAAATACTATCATACCTTAGTTTATAAAAGGACATATCAAGTAAGAACATATACAAATATGCTACATGGACAGAATTTGATACTTAAAGTCATAATCTTCAAGGAAACACAAATTGACAGACAATGAGATATCACTGTAAACTAGAATGTGCAAAATTAAAGCAACTTGTAACAATGGCTAATAAGGATACAGAGTAACTGGCAGTTTTCACTTTGCTGAGGAAAATACAAAATGACAGAACAACTTTGGAAAGCAAGGGAAAGTTATTTTTGTTTTTTTTACACAGATTTAAGTATTTCCTCATCATGATATCTAAGCTTTGCAATCCTGTGTTCCTTAAGAACAATGCAATCTATTACTATTATTATTATTAATCATCATCATTATTTTTGGTGCTGGACGTGTGAACGCAGAGCCTTGACACTGGTCCCTGAGCTTTTATGCTCAATGTTAGTACTCTACTACTTGAACCACATCACAATTTCCAGCTTTCTGGTGGTTAATTGTAGTTAAGAGTCCTCCTGCCTGGGCTAGTTTCAAACTAGCCCAGATTATCAGTGTCCTGAGTATCTAGAATTACAAGCATGAGTGATTGTGACTGACAACAATTTCTGTTTTCATAGCACACTTACTTTTTTAAGAGTATAGAACCTGAAAGAACCAATTCAACATCAATCAATCAGCAGATATGTGTGATATATTTATATTATTGCATTTGATGTATTTATAATACTGTATTTGAATAGAGTGTATAGAATTACTACCAAAAATGAAGCAGCATATACTTTTGCAACATGATGAACAAATATAAAAAGCCCTTCATTCTGAGTAAAATGGAATTTGACTGCCCTTAATATTTAATTACATTTACCAAAAACTTTAAAAAACCATTAAACTAATTGAACAGAAGCTATTTAGAAATGCAGATATCTATGGATCTAGAGGATGATCAGCACTGGGTACCCTGGGCACTGTGAGGATGCCTTGCCTCAGACTCTCAGAATGTATCAAAAGATAAATCTTTAAGGTGATATTGGTGAAATTACCATTTTCCAAAAGAAGTGTCCAATATTCATCATCTTGAAGTGAATATTTAATGCTTCTCTGTATGAATAAGGAAGAGCCATGGTTGTGAGGCAGTTCTGTCAGGCAGAGTTATCTTTATATGAAAGACTTCACAAGGACCAAGCTTTCCAGTTCAGGAGATTTTCTGGGATAGATTGGTTAAGTCTTAGATATTGATAGAAGTGTGCCCATTGTAATGACACACAGAATGAGTAATTCCTTGAGAAAACTAAGTGCTTTTAATTCCACTTAGGAAATTTTAAGTAGTACTAAAATGGAGGGTAATAACATAAGTACTGAGATGAGCACTCCAATTGTCCTATTCTGAGTGAAGAAGAAATGAAAATTTAAAATAATTGTAATAGGCAGAATTAAGGCAATAAATTAATGTTTTTGAGAGATAAGACCTAATGTTTTTAAGAATACACATAGAGGACTAGAAAACGCAGAAAAATGTACTTTTTCTTTAAGGAATAAAAAATGAACATGTGAAAAAATAATTTTTTGAGGAGAAAGGCAAATACTGTTTGATATTTAGTCAATAAAATTTCTGAGACCAAAAAGTGGTAGGAGTTGGGTTGCAATGGTACTAAATGCAAAGATAAAGAACCTACTTTATAAACTTAAAGATCTGAAAATATCTTTTTTATATATGTTTTTATTGAGAAAATATTGTACAGAGGGGTTGCAGTTACATGAGCAAGGTAATGAGTACATTTCTTATCAAGCATTGCTACCTCCTCCTTTGTTTTTCCCTACCATCCCTCCCCCCAACAACTCCTTTCCACCCCCACCTGCCTAAATTGTAAAGTTCATTTTTCAACATAGTGTCTTGTACATCTCATTGTTACAACAATGGGTCAACCTGTATCCCGATTTAAACATTTTGTTTTTGCAGATAAAATAATGCTAAATTATAAAAATGTACATTTTAGATAAAATATGCCATCCTTTCTTTCAAATTATTTCACACCATTCCAAGGTATTTAACCTTGCAAATCTTATTCATTGTGAAAAATGTCAAAATTTGCTAGTGACCTACTCCCACTGAAGGTTCTACTTTAATGTATTTACATTTTATATTTTGCTAATTAGTTTGACAACATCTTAAATAGAAATCACATTTATCTTTATTCTAGGACATTAATTGAATTTTAGGTAGCCTGTAGGATTCCATGAAGATATTTTAAGAATAATACTTTATTGCAGACAAGAAAACATTACAAATCATTTATTTTGAAAAATAAGTAAAAATATTGTTGTAGCCTTAAGTGTCAAATTATTTTTACTTCATAAACATGAGTTGCTAAAAATGCTTGGAATGTTTTAAATATGAGATAAAAAGCCCATAAAAACTGCTAACTCAATGTCATAGGAGAACTTTTAGATTTTTTAACAAATTTTAAAATGATTACTAAATAACCAATACGACTAGTTTATCTCTCAGTATTTCCTCATGGAAAATGAGAAATCATTCACTTGATTTTTGATTGACTTGACCTTAGAACTGCTTAGGAGGATAAGCAATCAAAGGCAAAAAAAAATCACCAATGTTAACTGGGGTGAGGTAGCATCTCAGTATTGTTTTGGTTTACATTTCTTTTATGTCTACGGAGGTTGAGCATTTCTTCATGTGTTTATTGGCCATCCTTCTTTCCTCTTCAGAGAAGTTTCTCTTTAAGTCTTTAGCCCACTTATTTATTGGACAGTTGATTCTTTGAGGATTTGTTGTTGGGGGATTTAATTTTTTGAGTTCCAGGTATACATTAGATATGAGACCCTTGTCCATTGTATAGCCAGTGAAGATCTTCTCCCAATTCGTGGGCTTTCTAGCTATGATCTTTCTAGCTATGTCCTTTGCCATTCAGAAACTCTGCAATTTCATGCAATCCATTTATCTATCCTTTCTTTGATTTCTTGTGTTTCTGGGTCTCTATTCAGAAAATTTTGGTATGTGCCAAGGAGACCTATGGTTTTTCCTATTCCATCCTGTAATGTTTTCAGGGTGTCTGATGGCCAATAGACACATGAAGAAGTGCTCAACCTCCCTAGCCATAAAAGAAATGCAAATCAAAACAACACTGAGATACTACTCACCCCAGTTAGAATGGCTATAATCAAGAACTCTAATAACAACAGATGCTGGAAGGGATGTGTACAGAAGGAAATCCTACTGCATTGTTGGTGGGAGGGTAAACTTGTTCAACCACTTTCGAAAGTAGTATGGAGCTTCCTCAAAAGACTCCAAATACAGCTCCCTTATGACCCAGCTTTGAGGCATTTACCTGAATGATCACAAACAAGACCATATTAAAGCTACCATTACAACTATGTTTATTACAGCATTATTTACCATAGCTAAGATATGGAGCCAACCCAGATGCTCCTCAGTAGATGAATGGATCAAGAAAATATGGTATATATACACAATGGAATTCTATGCCTCCATCAGAAAGTATGATATTGCCCTATTTGTTAGGAAATAGAAAGACTTGGAAAAATTATGTTAATCGAAGTAATCCAGGCCCAAAGAAACATAGGTCCCATGGTTTCCCTTATTTGCAAGAACTTGTATATGTCTGAGACAAGCAGAAACAGTCAAATAAGTTGATGTTAGGTGAAATGAACCCCAAGATAAGGACTCAAATGTTTTTTTTTGTTTCTTGCTATTGTTTCTAACATATTTATAACATGATTTCTTTGTTGCTTTGTATGTCCCTCCCCCATGGTATAACCCCTGTTTTCACTGTATTTGATGTTGGTATACTTTGTGGAATGGAAGGGAATAAAAAAAAATGTTTAAATAGAGATACAGGTGGACCCATTGCCACAATGAGATGTACAAGATGGTATATTGAAAAACGAAATTTACAACTTTACAACTTTGGCGGGGCAGGAGAGGGGGATGGGAAGGTTTAAAAAGGAGGAGGCAATAATGTAATGTTTGAATGCTTTATAAGAAATGTACTCATTACCTTGCTCATGTAATTTTAACCCCTCTGAATAGTATTTTCACAATAAAAAATTAAAAATAACAAAACAAAACAAAACAAAAAACAAAACAATAAAACCTGTATTTGAATTTCACAAAAGAAAATGTAGGTGTTAATAAAGAGGGATATGGTCTGTGAAATGACCAGCACACCAGATTTTGCTGCTCATTGCTTCTCAGCAGTTCAGAAAAAGGTTACTTATCATTTTGTTGCCTGAACACCAACTCCCCAAAGTTCATTTAAATTTTATAATTCCTTATATCTTTCTATTCTTTAGTTCTTAAGACACAATGCTTGAAAATGTTTTTTTTTCTTGTAAAGTTATTTTCTTGTAAATATTATCTGCAGAGAAGTTACAGTTATATCAGTAGGGTAATGAGTACATTTCTTGTAGGGCATTGGTACCCCCTCCTTTGTTTTTCTCCCTTTATCCCTTCCCTCTTCTACCTCCCCCACTCCCCCCACCAAAGTTGTAAGGTTCATTTCCAACATAGTGTCTTACGAATATCTGATACTTTTATATTATTGTTTAAAAATCAGTTGGGGGTTGGAGAGGTGACTTAGTGGTATCTTTTCAAAAAAAGATAAGCCACATGCAAGTAACTCACTCTGGTAATCCTAGCTACTCAGGAAGGTGAGATCTGAGGACCAAACCAGCCAGAGCACTAAAAGCCATGAGCCTCTTATCTTCAATTAACCACCAGAAAAACAGAAGTGATGTTGTGTCTCAAAGTTGTAGAGCACTAGGCTTGAGTGAAAAAGCTCAGGGACAACATTTAGGCCTAGAGTTCAAACTGCCTGAACAACAAAAGAAAAGAGGAGAGGAAGTAAAGGGAGGGGAGGAGAGAAAAGGAAGGAAGGAGGGAAGAAGGAAGGAAGGAAGGACGGAAAGAAGGAGGGAGAAAGGGAGGGAGGGAGGGGGAAGGGAAGGGAAGGAAAGTCAAGGGGAGGAAAGTCAAGGGGATGGAAGGGGAGGGGAGGGGAGGGAAGGGAAGGGAAGGAAAGGGAAGCAGAGAGGAGGGGAGGGGGGGAGAGGAGAGGAGAGGAGAAGAGAGCAGAGGAGAGGAAAGGAGAGGAGAGCAGAGGAGAGGAGGAGAGGAGGAGAGGTGAGGGAAGGAAGGAAAGAAAGGGAAAAAACATGAAGGAAGGAAGACAAAACAAAAAAAAAAAGAAAAGTTTTTGCAGCAAACCTGAGGTAGCAGAAAATCAAAACAGGATCCTTTGCATCAAGTTCATATTGTAAGCTATAAACATATACTTGCAGTAGATTATAATTGATGTGTCAGTGGAACAATTCTAAGTTTTCACAAAGGTATCTATAACTCTTAGAGAAAGTAGGAATAGTCAGAGATATCTTTATGAAACATGTAACATTTGTTCTCACTTGAGAAAGTTGATTAACTGAAATTGTAATTTCAGATACAATACATGCCAGCCACAGGATTTTGGAATGAAAATAACACTTTGGGAATAAAAGCATGTCAAGACAGGAGTATGGATTTTGTTGGAGAATGATGGGGAACAGAAAGAAATGTGGGCAGAAGACATCTTAAGAAATAATTTTCCTATTGTCCTAACAAGCTCTTATAAGGGGAATTATAAAAGTATTCTAGAACTATGACAACATCACCTATTTCTAGTCCTTGTTCTCTAAAATCACTAGGGTTTTCTGATTGCAAACTCAATTCTCAAACAATTTGAAGAAAAAATTCACTCTTCTCCCTTGCTTCCTTTATAAGAACCAGTAATCCATCCTTCCTTGCTTCCTTGCTTCCTTCCTTCCTTCCTTCCTTGCTTGCTTCCTTCCTTCCTTCCTTCCTTCTTCTTTTGCTGGTACTGGAACTATAACTCAGGTCCTCATACTGTCCTTATGTTTGCTTACATCTGGAGATCTACCTATTGATCCTCACCTTCAGTCTATCATTTTGCTAGTTACCTGGATATAAAGATCACTTTGATTTGTCTGCCCAGGCTGACTTCAAACCTTGATCCTGAGATTTTAGCCTTTGAGTATCTAGAATTACTCTGGAATCTAGAATGAATTTTAACATTTGTATATTCTCTGATTTTTTGTACATTTCTACAAACATGTCTTAAATTTTTTTAAAAAAATATTCACTGAAACATCTTTTATCTTAGCTAATTTCAAAAGTAAAATTTTTCTCATAGTCATATGATGGAATATAATAAAATAATATAAGGAACTGAAAAGTTTGTATAGTAAAAGTTGAAATACGTGTTTTTAGAATCTTCTGCAGGTAACTTGCAACCTCAATTATTAGCATATTGAGATCTTCATTGCTGAACTAACAATGACTGCGTTATCATTACATTACATTTTTAACTTACCAATTATTTGTTCTTTGGCGCTCTATCTCATTTCTCTACCATTATTTTATTTTTAATCTCATTTAAAAATTTATAGTTTTATTATAGTGTGGATATTTTTAGATACTGTATATTTTATGATCAAATAAATTTCATGGTATAAATAGATTAGAATATTGTGAAATTAATGCCACAAGTATAACATAAATTTGCATTTCCATGTGTTATATTTATTTTCTAGTGTTTATAAGGAATTTTGTCTCAGCATTTTTTTTTCACTCAAGTCCTTTACTTTTAGTACCATAGTACCTCCAAGGAAACACTACAGTCCAATAATGATGTGGAATATTGAATTAACTTTTTATGCTTCATGTTTCTTAATTATCTTTAGTTAAGTCTGATGTTTATCTTTTCCCAAATTTTATTTACATCAATTCCTTGTACAATGGGCTTCATTTTTTCATGTGTATATATGTATACATATAAATGTATTTTGTGCCTACATGTTTGTTTGCTAGTTTTTAATAAAAATACTAAGAACCTCCTTGTAGATGTGAACACACACACACACACACACACACACACATATACATATATACACACAATGCTGAGGCCCATATTATTTTTTTAACCACAGAGTGTATATATCATGGTGGTATCAGACTGTACTGCTTAATGTAATATTGGAGTTTACTGCAAGAATATTCCCATGGTAATGGCAGCATGGTAATGACATAGTTCTCAGAATATGTCCCCATCCTTAGATGTGACACACAATTTAAGGAATAGAGAACATTTTATTATACCATATTTTAAATTTTTTTTTTATTTTTGATACTAGTAGGATTTGAATCCAGGATCTAGCTTAGCAAAGGAGCCACTCTTATTGCACAGCCACATATCAGTCAGCGTTTTTTGCTAATCACTTTTGAGGTAGGGTTTTTTCATCTTAGTGGAGGGTTGGTCTGGGCCTTGTATACATGTTCATCTTTTCTGTAGATAGGTTAATAGGCACATGTCCCCAGATCTATCTCATTATTGATAGTGTGTTATTGATAGTGGTGTTTTGGTCTCAGAAACGTTTTGGTTTTGCTTCAGTTGGCCTCAAATATCAGCATATAATGTACATAGTATTATAAGTGTGAGCCACAGGTCCAAGTTTATTGTATTTTTAAATTATTTTAATTACATAAATTTATTATGTAATAAATGTATATATATACAGAGTGAGAGAAAGACAGAATAATGCTCAGTATGGTTAGTATTTCTATCTCCTTAAGCAATATTTTCAGTTATTTTTCATATGGACATAGTAAGTACACTTGCATATTTTATGGAGAAGAGTACAATATTTCAACACATGAATAGAATTTGGATTGATCAAATCAGAAAAATTGCAGAGTTTTAAAGACAGAAATGTGGGCCTGACAGCTGATTTAGAAAGGCAGAATTTCTTCCTTCTCAGAGGAAGTCAGTCTTTATTCTTTATAAGGTTTTAACTGATTGGAAAAATCCATCTACATTGTGGAGGGTAATGTGCTTCTCTATTGATTTCAACATAGCTATCACCTAAAATATACTTCTCTGTAACATTTAGACTACAAATATTTGACTGGAAATCTGTCAAATCAACTAAACTCTTACCTAAGCTTAATTGCTGCTAAATCTTCTGACCTTGAATGATCAAATGTAAAGTGAACAATGAAGACCATTTTGGTACAGTAATTATCTTCATTCTGTACAATTTCTTTGGTATTTCATCGGCTATTTTTACTAGGAGAACAAATCCTTCCGTCCTACTTTTTACAGCTACAGTATTTGGAAGGAAATATTTGTAAAGATAAAGGAAGAAAATGTACAAATCACATGATTTTACTTGTTAGACTTATTTCTAACCATTCAGTTATGCATAATCTAGAGATGTTAATAAAAATTTATATTTATAAAATTGCAGTTCCCTGGGTTCAGTTAGCCCTAAAACATTCTCAGAACTAGTGAGATGACAAAGAGTAAGCAACTTTAATTTGTTTTGAGAACTACAGATTAAAGAAGGAAAACTAAAGAATCTACTGCTAAGTCCTCATTCTTACAAGAATATTTGTTTAAAAAAGTAGCCAAGACAGGTGCCAGTAGCTCATGCCTGTAATCCTAGTTACTCAGCAGGCTGAGATCTGAGGATGATGGTTCAAAGTCAGCCAGGGCAGGAAAATATGTGAGACTCTTATCTACAATAAGCCACTCAGAAACCTGGAAGTGGTACTATGGCTCAAGTGGTAGAGTGGTAGCCTTGAGCTGAAGAGCTGAGGGACAGCTCCCAGGCCCAGAGTTCAAGCCCCACAACTGACCAAAAAAAAATGTAGCCAAAATATCATGTCACTGTGTAATCTCTTTCCCATAATTTATCTTCTATTTTTGTGTATCATGTCCAATGTTACAATGACTTTCAGTATTTGATAATTACAAATGATTATTTGTTTTTTTCTCATTCTTATGTTAAAGTAAAATAAAATGAACCTGATTTCTGATACTTTAAGTAAAATCTAGGACCTGGATTGATTTTGAAATGCAAATTACATGAATGGAAACCCATAAAGTACTTATGAAAAAACACAGGGCCCTTCTTTTACTATGAAGTAGATACTTTAAGAGCTTTCAAATATTCAATCACTGCATTGTTAACTTGGAATCATGGCCTGAAAAAAATAAATATGAACAAACTCCTCATGGGATAAAACCTATTTCTATTTGTTAGGAAATCCTTAGAAATCCTTAGAAATGTTTTCCCCTAAACTCAGTGTACTCCTGACAGAAAAGCTAACAAATTCCATATTCCTCACCATTTATTTTCATGAACTTAATTGACCATTTTAGGAAAGAAATGGCCCTTTATGATAACAACAAGATAAAAGCTGGTAATTGACTGAAATGCTCGAGTACAGCTAGCTAAAACCACTTTCCACTAATGGAGACCCAAATGAAAGGCATGAAAGTTTCAGCCAATTGTAGAGAAGGTCACAAGATTGTTTTACCTTTTTTGTTTAAACTCATAAGAAAAAAAAATGTTTTGATGATGCATCAAATCTAAAAAGGTAGAAAGAAAAGGGAAAAGATTACATTAAAAGAAACTGTTTTGTAGAGCACCTGATTATCATGCACTATGCCTGGTGTATTATGGAAAATTGATATTATTTTAAAAGCTTTTCTTCAGTATTATTATGCTGTCAGCACAAGGTTATTTATTGTGCATAAAACCAAGCACACATTTTTTTCAAAAGCTGGCAACAAAATTATTCTATAAAATAGTTTGATAATCTAAATAAAATTATTATGGAACGATTTTTGAAACAAATGCTCTCAAAAATCATTAATGATTTTTATTCATAACTAAAAACTAACAAAATAATTTAAAAGTAAATTTTACAACCACTTATACAGTTCAGTTTTGCAATAACAAAAAATTCCATGCATATCATTGCTTTACAAGATTTAATTTATTTATAGTCCTATATTTTATACCAAAACATATTATGGTGAAAAGTGTATTCATTCACTAAAGATAATGAACATTTATTAGTTTATACTATTGATGGTTTTACTTTCATGTCTAGGCTTTTAATAGGGCCTCCTCTAGTTACTGTATGGATAAATTAAGAGAGGACTCATCAGCAAGTGCTTGCTACAAAATCATTCATGAGTTTTGCATTAGTATACATTTCTTCTAATTATATTAAATTCCAATTATTTTGTATGGACAATCCTAATGAGCAAAAAAGGAAAGTTGTAATGATGGATTTGTCTCAAGCATGTTCTTTTCTTGTTGCTGTTGTTTTTTGTTTCCAATAGCTTTTTTTTTTTTTTAGCTTTTAGTATTACTAGAGTATAGGGGCTATCATTTACAAAGCAAGTAGTTTATTTTACTTATCACTAGAGCCATAATATATATATAATATGTATATATTATTACAAATTATATATATATATATATATATATATATAATGGTTTTTCAAATAGTCTCTTGTGTCTTTTGTGTGGACTGGCTTTGGACCACAATCTTCCTATCTATATGTCCATGTATCTGAGATTCCAGGTGTGAACCTAATTGCATTTACACAAGATTCTGATGAGACTCTGTTGTATTTTCCACTTCATTTTTTTAAATAAAGAATTCAAGTGTACACACTATTGGAGAAAATCCTAGCCAAAAAAGTTTCATAATAGAATATGAAATGTTAATTGTCTATTGAGTCCTAGTGTTCTTTATTTTGTAACTCATTAGGTGCTCTCTTTTGTAAATCTGAAGAATACAAACAAATTTAGAAAAAATGCAGGAAATGTTTCCTGTTTATTCATTATCTATGTATTTATTCTTCTTCCTACTTTGCCAAATGAGGTTAAAGAGTCTACATGCAATCAAAAATGAGCACTCCCCCTACTAATTCTCAAAAACAAATCACTGGCAAGAAAGAATATTTCTGTTTTTTCATTTTTTTCATTTTCTAGTTGATTTAAAAAGGCTATGCATTTTTTGTACATTTTTGTTTATTTATTTATTTTCCTTAGTGTTAACACAGTAAGCTGATATTATGTTTTTTTTTCATTAGAAGGATTATCACATATGCCCTCTAAGTCTAAATAATCTTTTTTTTCCATTGTATTGGTAAACTTACTCTCTGTTTGAACTACCCCTGTAAAAGGAACAATTTTTATTCCATACCACCCGTGTCATTCATTCCAGTTCAACTGTCTTGAAAAATTATAAATGTGTTTATTTTCATTTTTTGCAATCTTCATATTTTCCTTTTAAAAAGAACTTATAATTTGTTAATCATCCAGGAAAACTAATTTATTTTAAATATTGAGTTCTAGTAGTTTTTAGTCACAATATAAGAAGATATCACAATCCTTAGTTCAGATATTTCCTTAATAAACAAATACTTGCACTATTGTAGACCTTCTACTCATACTTCCATTCTATATCCCAAAACAGTGCTGGAGAAAGTTTAATTTATAGTCCTGCATAAAGCTGTCACATTAAAACACGTATAGCTCTCTGGATCTCTAAAACCAAAGAGAAGACTACCTTGGCCCTTGCACCTGATTCCTCTGGGTGAGTATTGACTGTGGTGGCTTCTTCCTATTTGTTAGTCATTTTAGGGCCAACCGTTTTAGAATGATAGGGCATCAAACCCACACAATTCTGTTGTTATGTCCTGTAAAATTCCAGACATCTAACAATTTTCCTTCATTTTTTACTCCCTATGTCTGCCCTCTTTAAGCTGTCAGTACCTCTCTTTACAGGACCTCTTCTCAAGCCTTAGATTCTTGGCTAATTGGATCTAATCAATCTGTAATCAATCTCATCATCAAATGAACAGATGGGAAGGGATGGGAAGGGGAAACAAAAGAGGAGGCAACAATGCTTGATAAGAAATGTACTCATTACCTTGCCCATGTAATTGTAACCCCTCTGAATGGTATTTTCACAACAAAACATCATAGTAATAACAAAAAAGATAAATTTTGTCTAACAATTCTTTCTTGGATTGTTTTAATTTATTTTTCATATTTTATTATAAACAGAAAATAAGGGCATATTTCAACAATTACTTTGAAAAATTCTTAATTTATCTGGAATCTGGTGGCTCATGTCTGTAATCCTAGATACTTTGGAGCCTGAAAAGTGGAGGATTGTGGTTCTAGACGAACTTGTGTAGAAACATTTTTAAGACGCCTCCCCCCACCCTTTTAACCCATGGCAAGACCCAATAGCACAGTTCTGTCATTCAATGCTATATGGGACACAGAAAGAAGGAAGATCAAGGGTGCATTCCAAATTTGGACTGAAGTGTCTAGGTTTTCATCACCACAAAGGAATCTGGCAGTCGTAACAGGTTCCTATGATCTCAGAAATTATATGAAGCTTGAAGTAATTGGATCAGAACTAAAGCAAACCCCAGGATTGAGCTATGAACAATCGTTGGAACAATGACTCAATGGTAACGTGCCAGCCTAATAATTACAAGTCTCTGAGTTCAAGCCCCAGTAATGCCAAAAAATCCTTTACTAAATATTTTAAATTCATATCTTACATTATTATGTTTTTACACACTTTTGAACATGAATCTCCACAAAGAAATCTAGAATTGTTCTAATATGCAATTCAATACTCTTTCAGCCTGTGTCCAACCAGTGTCAAAGCCACTTGTACTTATTTAAGGATTTCTTACAACAGAACATTTTAGCAATCTATTTGGAACAATGGAATGGTCCATTACCAAAACCTGTGTTCTCATAAATCTCTGGAGAGTCAGAGTAAACAGAGTTTGTGTGTGTGTGTGTGTGTGTGTGTGTGTGTATTATATAGATAGATATAGATACAGAGAGATGAAAGAAAGGCAAAAGGGAGAAAGAGAGAAAGGTTAAGGAATTAACCTAGAGAATATACAGATTTGATAAATTGAAAACTGGTGAGGCAAGGAAGGGGGAGACACAAGTGAGAGTTAAAGTTTCAGTCTGAATACAGTTGGTTGAATTCCTTATCACGGAATGTCAGTATTTAGTCAATTAAGACTCTTAAATAATTAGTTGAGAAAGTTAAGAACCACCCACAGTTTGAAGGGTCATCTACCTTACCCAGAATTTATTAATTTCAAAGTGAATATTCAGAAAATATGTTCAGAAAAATCAACATGGATATATAATCAAATATCTGTTCTACCCAAATTAACTACCATGATTATTATTCTTTAATAATTTGTAATAATTTTTGATAATAAAATTCACAACTTAATTTATATGAGGTTTCTAAACTTTGTTTATATGTGCAATATTATCAACTACCCTAAGTAATATAGAATGTATGCCAAATCATTTTCAAATACACAAGACAGATAGTGTTGAAAGTATATCATCCTCACTGCCCAAACTGGATTAGTTTAACCTTTCTATTTCTATTTCATTTTATCCCAGTCAATGTAATACACACCAGAATGAGAAATTGTTAAAAACATTTTTGTCATATTCTATTCCAATAATTAGGATTTTATTTTTGTTTTTGTTCTTTTATTTAGACAGTTTGGCTATATTCCATCTAGAAAATACAGTAGACTGGCAAACTCTACTTCTATCAGTTTAATAAAGATATAATTTATATCTGCATATGAATTTCCATTTATTTTAGCTACTTTAAATTTTCTTTTTAATTTATTTTTAACTAATGGTCACAACTGTCTTCCACATTAAGTATAAAAGTATCTAAAATGCTCGCAAACACTGTAGGAATTCTAATTTGTAGCCACATTATATTATACACAAATATTTAGTTACTATAGAAACAAGAAATTGTAGTATTTAATTTTATAAGACCGGAACCTAAAACACATTCAAGTATAATAGGCTGAACAGAGTAATAAAATTGTGCATGTACTGCATCAATAATGTTTCACATAAGTTCTTCCTTAGAAGGAAATGTAACAACAGAACAGAATCTTGATGATTTCAAATTCCTACAGTATTAAACCAGCCAAATATGAGTATAAATGTGCTGCATATAAATAGTGTTTCTATGCTTTATATTGTTTTAAAATTCCCTACTGTCAAAAGATATTGATGTACAGCTACATAAAAACTATCAGAACCTTCAAGCATATGTAATCAAGTCATTGTAGTCAAAAGTGATGCCAATCTCATCTAAACATTATCTGTCCTTTGTCCCTTCCCACCCGTCCAAAGGACCTCAATTTTGCTTGAGTGAGAAAAAAATCATACATAAATGGAGATCTATTTTAGAATTTCAGGTACAATATTTGCAAATAAATAGGAATGTCTGACATAATGCAGAGTTTCTCCACAATATACTTGCACTTCTGAAACTTTTAACTAATTTGTGCAATTAGCTTTTGTTATATCAGGGATATATTATCTTCTGTTACCTGAGATCTTTCATAAACAGATACAAATAAAGGAAAGCACTTGAAAAAATGTAGTTGGCAAGTTTTCTCTGAATTTGTGTATTGATAATAAACCTATATAAGAAACAATGAATATCAAAGCTTGCTGTAGGTATTTACATGTAATTTTTAGTAGAAAAGACACATCATTGATTTTCTTGTTACACAAATTAAAAATTCCTTTGCACTATCAAAGACATCAAATCCTTGAAAGCAATAATTTGAAGTAAAATTTGTGAAAATAAAAAGAGATATTTGTTGAAATGATTGCATATAATTTTTATGAAAGCATGGTGGGGGAAGAGTTGATATAGGTAAATTGAGTTGAAGAAAAGAAGGAACAGTGAAAGATGTAAAGATCAAAGATCCAATGACAGAGGCTTCTGTTGAATTGCTCAGCAAATTATTGCAGAAATCATACAGCCCTAACAATGTTTTCCTGTCAAGATATTCAGTGGCTGAATATGACTAATCTTAATTTATTGGTGTTAAATCCATCAATACACATTATGACAAGAATAAAAATATTAGTACCTCAAAAAATGTTGCCTAGTCTATGAACTTTCTATTGCCTTTTATTTATAAACTTTTTTTTTTTGGTTAGTTGTGGGGTTTGACCTCTGGGCCTGGGCACTATCCCTCAGCACTTCAGCTCAAGGCTAGAGCTCTACCATTTGAGCCACAGCATCACTTCTGGCTTTCTAGTGGTTTATTGAGATAAGAGTCTCATGGATTTTCCTGCCCAGGCTGGCTTTGAACTGTGATCCTCAGATCTCAGCCTCTTGAGTACTTAGGATTACATGCGTGAGCCACCAGTGCCCGGCTAAAATATTTGTATTTTAAAGTAAACAGTTACATTTATAAAGGAGTTTTTTATCTGCCTATATATTCATATTTTTTCTTCTTTAAATATCAATCATAAAATTTAATAGACTGCTGGTCAAAGAAAATTAATAAAAACACCAGCTTCTATATTTGATTGAGTGATTCTAAACTAATGACATTTTGGGTAATACAGAAATGCAAATACTAAAATCCTGAGCAATATAAAATAAAATCCAAAGGTGGTATTTAACATTTGGAAACATTCCATTAAATAGCAGATTAATGGTAAATAATTACAGGGAATTATTTAGCATATTTAAGTAAATTTTATTTTGAATTTATAATGATTGTATCTTGATGTCTAGTAGTATTCTGACTCTGGATATATGAATTTTTGGTCCCACAAATCTAAGTGTTGGTATTTTATTCATCATTAAAACATTAAAACCAAATTCTTTTCAAAATAGCACTGTCGGTGTTGGTCATAAATCTTGCTTCTACTCCAACAATGTAACTAAAATATACAAGATGCATAGGAGTAACACACTTAATAACAATTAAAAAGTCATTGCTACAATGAAAAACAACATATATATATATATATATATATATATATCTATGTATGTATTTAGCAAGAAACAGAAGTAATCAATCATGAACTGAAACCAAAGACCCCCGAGTCCATGACAATAAGTCATAATTGGCCTCCTTGGGAGTTAGACTCCAGCATGGTAGGGCTGGAGTTGACTCAGGCTGTGGATGACCACAGTATGTGTTGATCAATGGGGCAATAAAACAGTTATATTCTACAGAAAAATAAATAAATAAATGAAAGCAAACAAAAGTTGGCCCATGTACAATGATACACTCTTAGGATTCTTAGGATGACAGAAATGAAATGTTAGCGATATGATGGTCTGCTGTATTCAACACAGGCAGCTTAGTTAAACAACAACAAAAAAAGACTAAAATAGTCACTCTACTTCAAATTATCAGAGTAGCATTGTGCCTCCCTCCCTCCCTCCCTCCCTCCCTCTCTC
>NW_012267275.1:10791846-10826198 GCF_000151885.1 Dipodomys ordii | reverse complement strand
CCCTCCCTCCCTCCCTCTCTCTCTCTCTCTCTCTCTCTCTCTCTTTCTCTGCCCCCCCCCTCTCTCTGCCAGTCCTGGAGACATGGGCACTGTCCCTAAGCTTCTTTTCCTCGAGGCTAGTGTTCTATCACCTGAACCAAAGTGCCACTTCTGGCTTTTTCTCTTTATGTAGTACTGAGGAATTGAATCCAGGACTTTATGCATGCTAGACAAGCATTTTACCACTAAGCCGCATTCCCATAACTGTGCCTGTACTCTCATTCATGTCTTCAAATGCAGATAGTCTTTAGGTCTTCAAACAGGTATGAGGAGACAAACCAAATTCTTACCAGGAGTAGCAGACAAAGCCAAATAAGAAACCAACATTTTCATATATTCTGCCCAATAATAGGACATTGCTGTCATGTTGAAAATTATTTGGTATTCATAAAATCATAATTCAAAAAATTACAAATATATGACTTTAAAAGATATGAAACAGACTTTTAGTGTAAGAAAATTTTATGGAATCAACAATATTTTATTGCTATATTTTTTATGCAGAAAGTCATTTTTATGGAGGAATCATTATTGCAAATACAGTAGAACATCAAGTTGTTCTGGCTAACAAGGAAGGTAATGCAGAATTTCTTTAAATACAAAGATCATGTTATTTGCAAAGAGAGATTTACTTCATCTTTCCCTATTTGGATCCCAATTATGTCTGCATCTTGTCTTATTGCTGTAGCTAGATATTCTAATACTAAATTGAAGAGAAATGGAGAGTGGACATCCTTGTCTCATTCCTGAGTTTGGAAAAAATGGCTTTAGTTTTTCACCATGAAGTATAATGCTGGCTGTAGGTTAGTCATATACAGCCTTTATTATATTAAGGAATGTTCCATGGATTCCTAATTTTTCCAGAGCCTTCATCATGAAGAGGTGTTAGATCTTGTCAAATGCGTTTCCTGCATCTATTGAGATAACCATGTGGTTCTTACCCCTGCTCTTGTTGATGTGCTGAATTACATTAATTGATTTCTGTGTATTGAACCAGCTTTCCATCCCTGAAAAGAATCCTGTGTGAGGGTGGTGTATGATTTTTTTAATGAATTGTTGGCGAAAATTTTGTTGAGATTCATGAAAGAAATGGGTCTATAGTTCTCTTTCTTTGATGAGTACCTGCTTGGTTTTGGGATGAGGGTTATGATGACTTCATAGAAAGAGGTCAGTAGGGAACTTTCTCTTTCAATGTCATTGAAGAGTTGGAGAAGTATTGTGTGAGTTCTGCTTTGAAGGCCTTGTAGAATTCCGCTGTAAAACCATCTGGTCCTGGGCGTTTCTTAGCTGGGAGGTCTCTTATTGCTGTTTCTATTTCAGTGCTTGATATGGGCCTGTTAAGATGTTTTAACTCATCTTGGTTTAGTTTTGGCATGTAGATATTTGCTAGAAAATCATCCATTTCTTATTAGCATAAAGGTTTGAGAAGTATACCCTTATAATGTTTTGAATCATGGTTGTTTCTGTGGTGGTGTTTACATTCTCAACTCTGAGTTTATTTATTTGGGTGTGTTCTCTTCTTTTTTCAGATAAGATTTGTTAAAAGTCTGTCAATTTTGTTTTTATTTGAATAATCAGTCCTTTGTTTTGTTGATTCTTTGTATGTTTTTTTGGGGATTCTAATTTATTTAATTCTGATTTAATTTTAATTGTTTATTTCAGTCTACTGGATTGGTGTTTAGCTTGCTGCTCTTTTTCAAGGAGGTTCAGATGTCTGGTTAAATTGTTGGTTTCAGATCTCTCCAATTTGTTGATGTAGGAACTCAGAGCTATAAACTTGCCTCTGAGTATTTCCTTTGCTGTGTCCCAGAAGAGTTGGTAATTCATATGTTCATTTTTGTTGAATATCATGAACACTTGAATTTCCTTTCTCATCTCTTCAATGACCCATTGGTGATTCAACAGTGTGTTGTTCAGCCTCCATGTGTTAAAGGACTTTCTTTGGTGGCTCTTGGTGCTGAGTTCTAATGTTATTCCCTTGTGGTCTGAAAGAATGCATCCATAACTTTAATGTTTCTGAATTTGGACAAGTTTGCTTTGTGATCTGAAATGTGGTATATTTTGGAAAATGTGCAGTGTGCTGCTGAGGAAAATGTATATTCTGATGCTTCTGGGTGAAATATTTGGTATAATTCTGTTAAATCTAGTTTATCTATGCAGTTGTTAGGTCTGTGGTTTCTCTGTTGAGATTTTGCAGAGTTGATCTATCTAGTGGGGATAATGGAATTCTATGTCTCCATCAGAAAGAATGACATTGCACCATTTGTTAGGAAATGGAAAGACGTGAAAAAAATTATATTAAGTGAAGTAAGCCATGCCCAGAGAAACGTAGGTCTCGTGGTTTCCCTTATTTGCAATAATTAGCATATGTCTGGGACAAGTAGAAAAGGTCACAAGCTATGTACATATTACCAGATAACGTGAAGTTAAGCAAAATGAACCCCAAGATAGGGACACAAGTGTTTTTGTTTTGTTTTTCTTTCTTGTTATTGTTTCTAACATATTTATAAGGTACCATATGATTTTTTATTGCTTTGTATGTTCCTCCCCCACTGTATAACCCATATTTTCACTGTATTTAATGTTGGTATAGTTGGGGGAGGGGAGGGAAAAAACAAAATGTTTAAATAGGAATACAGGTTGACCCATTGTAACAATGAGATGTAGAAAATACTATGTTGAAAAATGAGCTTTACAATTTAGGCGGGGGGGGGGGAGATGGGGAAGGAGAGGAGGAGTGTAGTTGTGGAGGTGGGAGGGAAGGGGTTGTAGCTGAAAAACAAAGGTGAAAGCAACCAATGCTTGATAAGAAATGTACTCATTACCTTGCTGATGTAACTGTAACCCCTCTATACAGTATTTTCACAATAAAAACATAAAAAATGAATTTCTTGACCCTTGAAATTCAAGCCAATTCTGTTAAACATAAATGATAAAATACGAATCATCTCCAAATTAACTTTAAAATTAAAATAAGTGATTACTTTCTAAAAATTTTGTGACAGTTGATTTTATGCTATGGATCTCTTACAGAATTATTTCAGTGTATATTATAATATTGCTATATCAAAGCACAATATTATTTAGTATAGATCCTGAAGTTACTATTAACTAAAATTTGATACCCATTGAAGAAGGAAAGATCAATAATTACTCTTAACAATAATAGCTCCATTTTCAGGTGAATAGGATAGTAGTAATTAAAATCTCTGAGGAATGAAGAAAAATAAATCCACTATGGACATTGTGGTGCATGTCATTTCACTCTAAAATCTATATAAAATGCTCTTTCATGTTACTTTTTATGGAACTAGTTTCCTCAGTTAAGTAGTGAAGTTTGTTCTGTCCACTAAAAGTACATGGAGTTTTTGCACATTCTTTCTGTAGTGTTGGATGTGGGAACAGTAATCATTTTGCCTCTGAATCATAGTTCCTGTCATGTCATGTTTGCAACTTTACTCCATTGCAATCCAAAGACTTCCAACTAACTTTGATTTATGTCAAGCAAAGCTCATTTTTTTATTATCTGCAAAAATCATAATCAAGAATGTAAAACATCTTATCCATATATGTAGTATAATATGATTAATTTGTTTGATGTTATGACAATGTATTTATTGTATTTTTAATTGTAGTATACTGTTACTAACAGGCTGAATAGATGTCAGATAGAAACAATTGGGCCTTTTCTGGTAGGTTACATTGCTGCATGCCTTGTTATCCCAGGTATTGGGAGGCAGAATTTGGGAATATTATTCTTCCATACTACTCTGGGCAAAATATTATAAAGACTACATCACAATCAAGAAGTCTGGTGTAGTGGAAAGAGTCTGGAATGGTGGCTATGCAGGAAGTATAGGTGGGATTATTGTGGACTGAAGCTGTTTCAGGAAAAAGCAGTAGGGTATGTCTGAAAAATAACTAGTAAAAACTGGTTATGGTCATAATTCAATGTTAGCATGTGTGCCTAGTGAAAACACTGAAGTTTAAACCCTGGAATTGCCAATATAGAAAGAGAAAGAAAAGAAATAACCCATTTCCTACTCTCACTTGATCTGTTCATTAGATTTGTAAATGTAGGGCCTAGTAATATATATATATATATATAATGCTTATTATATATTATATATTTATTATATATTCTGTATATTCTATTTCTGTTTAGAAGTTATTGACATTATTTCTAGTTAAAATAATCTTTAAAATTTAAGTCAATCTTACTGCTGGCTCCAGTTATTAACATCAAAGTAATTAAACTAATTTTTATAGCTATCATATTAGTAATTATTTACTTTTGAAGCATTTGTAGTTTATGTAGTAATGTGCATTATATTAATCCTTAATAGGTAAAATTTTGCATTGTTATATACTAAACTGGAAGGCTTAAAAAGATAGAGTAACATCAGACACTATGTATTCATTTTTAGAAGTTTTAGCTATTTCTTTCAGAACATTCCTCTGTTAGAATAAGTTTTCAACTATTGGCTGAATGAAGAAGAACAAGGTATGGTATTATGTAATTAGAAAAGAACACTGTCACTAATTTCAGATACCGTAGGGATGATGATCAAAGAAGCAGCCTTTGATTCAGGAAATAGCTGAATCGGTGTGTTAATGTTATTTTGTGAGTTTCTCTTCTTAGATTTGTATAATTATGCAGAGTTCTGGAACCTTACCTAATGTGATATGCTCAGTAATGTAGGAAAGTAAGTATGCTTACATGGGTATGGATAATTATTAGGAACACCATCAGAAAAATAAGCTTTAGTGCTGCTTATACTAGGGATATACACTTGGGGAGTGTTAAACACACTTGGGGAGTGAACACTCATTGTGTCATACAGCTTGGCCACCACTGACTTGGAAGTTTATCATGGCCAAATGACTGAAAGATTATGGAAAGAAAATCTTGTTCTTTAATATTGTGAAAATTTTAATGGAAACTATTAATAACAACCACTCCAGACTGTTGCTTAGAATGACAATGTATTGTCTGCCAGTTGTTCAACCTTAAATACTCAACAGAGTTAACGGAGGAGCATGGAGGTGAGTTGGGGAAATTGTTTTACTTTTCTGGCACCTACTGTAACAATGCTACTATCTGCCTGTTTATTGATCTTTGTATCTGTTCCATGTCATTTATTTATCATGAATTTGTTTGTGTATGTCTTTATGGTCTAACAGGATCTTAAGAGTGCCCACATCAGTTATGCTTATGCCTAATCTGTACTTAGTTCATTTATCTTACTATATCTATCTAGTTATGTTTTAGGTAAAAGTTGATATATTTTGCACATTGATTTTAAAACCTGGCATACCACAGGCCTCATAATAAATGGCTTATCAGTAAGCAAATGATTAATTCTATGGATTTATCCATAATACACTAACATTAATACACTAACCATACTCCTTAGATAAATGTAAGACTTGTTTTTCTAATGAAATTTTTAAAAAGGCCATTTCCATACTGTGTTAGAATTCAAATACATCTTATATTACTGATATTTGAAATGAATTTATGATCACATTTTCCATTAGTTTTATATCAAATTACAGACTGAAACTTAGAAGCAAACATATATTGAAGAACTGAACATGTGTATTGTCTCTGCTTGTTGTCCTGTTTTAAATTTTACACTAAAATGAACACAGGTTTAGTTTTCATTTTGGTCCAGCTGCATTTAACTGAGAGCCACATTCTCTTATTCAGCCTTTACACTTATGGTTAGTGTACTATCACTGGAACTAGACCTTTAGTTCCAGCTTTTTATTGGTGAATTGGAGTTAAGAGTCTCAAAATTTTTCTGCTAGGCCTGGCATTAAATCAAGATCCTCAGATTCCAGCTTCATGAGTAACTAGAATTACAGGTGTTAGCCTCCAGCACCTGGCCAGAGTTATATATTTCTGGAGAATATAGGGCTGCATTTTCTTGTGAGCCCATTCATTTTGTAGAATTTATTTCCATGTGATCCTATTTCTATCCCAATTTCCTGGCCAAGCAGGAGCCAGGACAATCCTTGACCTTTAGATTCAGACTTGGAGACTGCATGTGCCAATCCATGTCTCAAATCCGATATGCCTCTCCATTTTAAGAACCATAACTTAAAATTTTTCATGAAAAAACTCTTATTTCTATAATCAAACACACATTTTGACCTGTTAAGTGTAATGTAACATACTTGAACTCTGGGCTTGCACACTGTCCCTGAACTCTTCAGCTCAAGGTGATGTCCTGCCATTTGAACCATAATGCCACTTCTGGTTTTCTGGTGGTTAATTGGAAATAAGAGTATCAAGGACTTTCCTGTCACAGCTGGCTTTGAACCTCGATCATCATATATCAACCTCCTGAATAGCTAGGATTACAGGTTTGAGCCACTGGCGCCTGGAATAGAGTCCAATTTCTATTAACTTTTTTGTTAAGGTTATCTTTTGCTTTGTATTTCTGATTATTATTACTATTATACTATTATATATATATATATATATATATATATATATATACACTTAGCCTTTTTCTGTCCATAGTTGAAAAGAAAGCTCTCTGAAACACATTTAAATGAATTCTGTCCCACAATTGAAGTATATATTTATCCTGTAGTTTGTTTCACATTTATCTATTCATTTACCCAGATTTTCTTCAACTGTAATGGGTAGAAAGAGGGCCCTGAGGATCTGGCCAAAATGAAGGTTATGATTCAGAAGGTGTGGGGTCCATACAGCTTCTCTCCCTGTTTCACATGCATCACAGTGAAATTGATGTTGGTCATCTAAAAGAGCGAAATCCACATACTTCCAATTACATAATCACAATGCAAATTTTAGATTCTTTACTTAGTTGACTATGTAAAGCTAATCACTTTACCTCTGAGCTGTGCCTAGCCATTAAAAAAAACCTATTTGGGGTTCTGTTCTATGACCCCATATGTTTGTCTATTTATAAATGCATATTATTCTTAATATACTTTTAATACTGATAGTGAACATTGAGGTATTGTCAGATACTTGTAGAATCCACACAATAATGGCAGCCTCTGGTTTACGGTACTGGGATTTTAATGTTGAGTTGAAACTTGTCTTCACTTTTTGATCAGTGACAGACCCAGGGCCCATTTATATAGACTATCCAGCAGAAAATAAGGGAAATCATGCTGAGCTATTTTGTAAGATACCAAGGAGAACTTTTGTAAATTGGACTGTCATTACTTTAATGGATTTTATATTTTTCATACTGTACTGACAGTTTTCTTTCTATTTTATTCATTTCCACTATTCATTATTTTTTTCAGCCATTTTTCCTACTTTTAAATAACTGTCGACCAAGTGATGTAGCAGCACCTTTAAGCAAAGCGATTCTTCACAGCAGCCTTGTATTGATACTAGCTGTGATTTCATCTAGATTGAATTACTGTAATTCCTGAAACAATTTATGAAGTTGTTTTGCAACCTTGATTTGAACTTGTTTTCATGAAATAAAGGTATATAGAGACCCGACACATCTGTATTTTCCTACATCTCATTTTTATAACTGAGGTTGGCTTTGTGAATATAAACTTATTGGCTTGCCTTCACTAACTAAGAGAGCCACATTTTAAACACTAGTGCAGATTTTTTAAAAAAAGAGTTTGCATGCAGGTGTACTGAGCATCTCAGTTGCTGCTTCTTTTGGAAGTGTTTGGGATTAAACAGGTGTCCATAGGCATAGGAAAAATGTACTCCAAAGCACAAGTGACCAGTGTACTTCATATTTAGGACAACGGGTAGCATTTTATTGACTGCAGATGGTTACTGATTATATAATGAAAGCTTTCTAGTTGACTGACTGCATTTTTACATAACCCTAAATGGTTTTATTTCTCCCTGATGGTTGGGAGGGCCAATTTGTAGTCAGCAGGGTAAATCTGAATTTGGATGATCACTTTTCAGTTAGGCTTGTTTGCCCTTGAAGCCAATAGAGATATCAATCCAATTTCCAACTACAGAATAGTTTGATACTTAAAGAAACTATAGAAATAAAGCAAATTTAAATTTCCCAAGTCCTTCCCAGTTTTAAATGTATTTCCTAAGGCCCAATTGAAAACACTAGAAGAGACTCACACTGCCATACATGATCCAGGTATTTTACCTTTGGTGTTTTTCTTAATACAGTACTGAGAAGGTCTCTTATAATGCAAATATGTTTCAAGTTTCGTCCTTATCTTCTATGCAAAGTTTCTTGATATGAGACAAGCACAAATACATATACTCCACACACATGCACACACACATATATGCATTGACCTCTATAGTCTAAAATTTGGTTAGAATACACATTTATTAATAATATAAAACAAAAGAAGGAATTACAGGAAATATATGAGGAAGCACTGCAGCACTATTTAAAAATTCATAGGAAACAAAGTCTGCATAAAATTTGGTATCTGAAGCCCATGATAATTGCACTGTAATGCATAATACTCAAGTTATAAAACCACCACAATCATGAATGACTGAATAAAGCAATTACGATATATGTAAAACACTGAATATTATTCAGATGCAAAGAAGAAAACTATTTTATTTCATATGTAGAATCTACATTTAAAACAGAAAAACAAAAGATGCCAGATACTAGTGGCACATATTTGTAATCCTAACTACTCAGATGGCTGACAGCTGAACATTGTAGTTTGAAGCCAGTCTGGGCAGAAAGTCAATTAACCACCAAAGTAAAAACTATGGTTCAAGGGACAGAGTGCCAGTCTTGAGCAAAAAAGCTAGAAAATAGCACCTAGAACCAGGGTTCAAGTTCCAGTACCAGCAAACACACACACACACACACACACACACACACACACACACACACACACACATGCACACAAGTAACAAAAACTACAAGGAACAATATTAGTCCCTTAATATGGCTTAATATGGAGCTGAGAGAAATTGAGGTTGATGAGGAGAAATATAATCAAAATATATTTTATATACATATATGATGAAAGTCATTATTTTGTAAAAATCAGGAACATAGGAAGAGAACAAATAATTGAAAGAAGTATGGATAATGCTCATGCTGACATGAGAATGAGGAAGGCATTCAGAAAAACTGTATTCTCTTTCATGAGATTGTTTTTAACACACTTATAAGATTATTTCTTCCTTGCTTTGTACATCCCTCCCCCACAGTATAACCCCTGCTTTCACTGTATTTGATGTCGCTACAATTTGTGGAGGGGAAGGGGAAAAATAAATCGTTTAAATAGGGATACAGGTGGACCCATTGCAACAATGAGATGTACAAGTCGTTATGTCAAAAACAAACTTTACAACTTTGTTGGGGGTGGAGGGGAAAGCAGGGAGGATTGGGTGGGGGGGTGGCAGGGGGAGGATGAGAAGGGATGGGAAGGATTAACAAAGGAGGAGCCTATAATGCTTGATAAGAAATGTACTCATTATCTTGCCCATGTAATTGTAACCCCTCTGTATAGTATTTTCACAACAAAAAATAAAAGAAAAGAAAAAGAAAAACTGTATTCTAGGACATGGGTTTAAGTGAATCTGTAGTGCAAAACATGCGAGGTAACTGGGATCATGTAATCAATCTAGTTTCAAGGTTGCACTTACCAAGAGGTGACTTAATAGGGCCTTGGCTCTTCTTAATCCCATCTTTGGATGGGACATCTTCACCTGAAAAAAAAAATATCTTGGATCCACTAGTCTCTAAACTCCCTCAAGTCCTATAACAATTTTAAAAACCATTTTAGGAAAATATAAAGAGTTTTTAATTTTCTCCATGCTCCTAACATCTGTAGTGTATGAGCTTTAACTCTTTTATATACTAAGTCTTTGTAACATTTTATCATTAAGAGGAATTTGTTCACATATTACATATTTTCCCAATTTCTGGTATATCTGTGATATCACAAGAGACATTATCCTTTTTTGCACATATCCACAGTAAATAATTACTTGATCAATACTTACTAAGTAAATGAAAAAAGATCCAAATTAATGAAGTAAAATACAAATAGGAAAAAAGCAAAGCAAATTAGTTGTGTCCTGAAGTATATATATATATATATATATATATATATATATATATATATATACATACATATATATACATATATATATTCATATTCATCTATTATTTCTTTTACATCTTTACATTTTATTTTAGATTTATCAATTGTTAGAAAACTCCTACTATAGCATTTCAACAGTATCTAACTAAAATGAATAAATACTTTAGCATTCAAGAGGTAATATGAAAAATCATGGCGCAATATTCATGCTAGAAGTTCTGTTATCCTGATATGTCGACAAAGATATTGAAACAACTGAGTGAAATTTCAATGTATAATTAACATCTGTTTTCAAAGCCATATAATAGTGGAATATTTTCAACAAGAAATGTACTCATTACCTGACTTATGTAACTGTGACCCCTCTATATATCACCTTTACAATAAAATAAAAAATGATTTTAAGAAAGACAATATGGTTAATAGTAATAATTTTAAAATGTAAAAATGTATAAATGCATAGGATAAAATGTTTCATATGAAACATGGAAGTCTAATGCTATGATTGGTTCTGACCTTGTTAAGATTTTAGTGTTGTCATTTTCTTCAGTATGCCACTGTCTTCAAATTGTCCCAGTTTAGAAGGATCTTCTTCCCTGTGCATTTTTTATTTTAATACATTTTTATTGTAAAAATATTGTACAGAGGCGTTACAGTTCCATGAGCAAGGTAATAAGCACGTTTCCTATCAAGTATTGTTGCCTTCTCTTTTGATTTTCCCCTACCATCCCTTCCCTCCCACCTCCACAACTACACTTCCCTGTATACTTTTATATTTCTTTTTAACAATGGCTTTCCTCTGTCTCTACAGTACTATGCCATTAAAGGTCCTCTGAGTCTATGGACCTCTATGTTAGACATTTCAGTCTACCTTTCCTTAATCTGAACTATACAACCCAATACCTGTCATGCAACTGTGGTGATATCTGGGCAAGCAGTAGTTTTCGTCTTTTGCCTACACTACTTGTACTTTTGTCTCATATTTGTGCAGATTATAATTTCTCATACAAGCTCAAGATAAAAGTTGAAACAACCTGCAATAAACGTAGTGGTGCTGGTAGCTTTTGTATGGTCTTGTTTGTGATCATTTGGGTAAATGCACGAAAGTGGGATTGCTGGGTCATAAGGGAGCTCTATGTGGAGTCTTTTGAGAAACCTTCATACTACTTTCCAAAGTGGTTGAACAAGTTTACACTCCCACCAACAATGAAGTAGGGTTCCCTTCTGGCCACATCCCTTCCAGCATCTGTTGTTATTTGAGTTCTTGATTTTTGCCTTTCTAACTGGGGTGAAGTGGTATCTCAATGTTGTTTTGATTTGCATTTCTTTTATGGCTAGGGAGGTTGAGCATTTCTTCATGTATTTATTGGCCATCCTTCTTTCCTCTTCAGAGAAGTTTCTCTGTAAGTCTTTAGCCCACTTATTTATTGGGCAGTTGTTTCTTTCAGGATTTGTTTTTGGGGGAATTTAATTTTTTGAGTTCATATTTTAGATATGAGACTCTTGTCCATTGTATGGCTAGTGAAGATCTTCTCCCAATCTGTGGGCTTTCTATTGATCTTACAAGCTATGTCCTTTGCCATGCAGAAGCTCTGCAATTTCATGCAATCCCATTTGTCCAACCTTTCTTTGATTTCTTGTGTTTCTGGTTCTCTATTAAGAAAATTTCAGCCTGCTCCAAGGAGACCTAGGGTTTCTCCTATTCCATCCTGTAATGTTTTCAGTGTATGCTTTGACTCCAAGGTCTTTCAGTAGATGAATGGATCAAGAAAATGTGGTACATATACACAATGGAATTCTATGCCTCCATCAGAAAGAATGGCATTGCCCTATTTGTTAGGAAATGGAAGGACGTGGAAAAATTATATTAAGTGAAGTAAGCCAAGCCCAAGGAAACATAGGTCCCATGGCTTCCCTTACTTGCAATTACTAGTATATGTCTGAGACAAGCAGAAAAGGTCAGATAAGTTGATGTTTGGGAAATGAACCGCAAGATAAGGATTCATATGTTTTTTTCTTTCTTGAGATTGTTTCTAACACATTTATAAAATGATTTCTTTGTGGCTTTGTATGTCCCTCCCCCAATATATAACTCCTGTTTTCACTGTATTTGATGTTGGTATACTTTGTCAAGGGGAAGGGACAAACAAATTGTTTAAATATGGATACAGGTGGACCCACTGCAACAATGAGATGTACAAGACATTATGTCGAAAAATGAACTTTACAACTTTGGCCTGAAGGGTTGGGGGGTTGGGGGTGGGAGGGAAGATGGGAAAGGATGGGAAGGGGAAACCAAAGAGGAGGTAATAATGCATGATAAGAAATTTACTCATTACCTTTCAAATGTAATTATAACCCCTCTGTATAGTATTTTCACAATAAAAATCACTTTTGAGTGCCATATATATTTCAAATAATTTGTCACTCATATTAGGAAATATTTCAGTCAGATATTTTATACCCTGTGAATCTCTAGTTACAGAAACAAAGTACAAAATAGGAGAAAAATACTTAAGAAAAACAAAAGAACTTTTAGGGAGATATGCTGCTACTATAATTTGTGGAGGAGATGGGGGAAAACAAGTCGGTTAAGGATACAGGTGGACCCGATGCAACTATGAGAAATACAAGTTGTCATGTCAAAAACGAACTTTACAACTTTGGTGGGGTAGGGGGATTGGTGGGGGGTGGGGGGGAGGCTGGGAAGGGATGTGAAGGGTAAACAATGGAGGAGGCTGCAATGCTTGATAAGAAATGTACTCATTATCTTGCCCATGTAATTGTAACCCCTCTGTACAATATGTTCACAAAAAATTAAAATTTAAAAAAAAAGAAAAACAAAAGAACTTTGGGGAGATATGCTGCTAATGCCAAACACACAATCACACTCACATTAATCTGTGCTGACATTATATTTTTTCCTTTGGTAAATTCATGTAACAGAATCTATCATGTGACACACAAAATAAAGAGCATACGTTACAACACACCTAAGGTGTCATGCAATCTTACTTCCTACAAGGTAAGTTATAGTGCTGCTTGTTAATCCACAGGGAACATTAATAAATCAGATCATGTTGCTCTCTCCAGTTTTAGACATCATTATATGACAAGATATACTTTTTATTGGCAGAACTATTTTTCATTAATTTCCTTTCTGGAAATTAAATATAGCTTTAGTGAATAACTTACTAAACATAAAATTTATGCTGGGTGCAGTGGCCTGTAATCCCAGCTCTTTACTAGGAAAACATTAGGAGAGTTAGTCTGGTCAAAAAAGTTACAATGCATGTCAGCACACAAGCTAAACATACTGGTGGGACATTTCTGTAATCTCAGCTATATGGGAAACATAAGTAAGAGGATCTCTGTCTGAGATCAGCACTGAGCAAAGCCATCTAAATATACAAACTAAAATAAGGAATTGGGAGCAAGTTTTAAGTGATAGAGTGACTGCCAGGTGATCACAAAATCCTAAGTACAAACCACCATACTGTCAAAAGAAACAATTAAATGATGAGTGCTAAGTATAAATTACATATAAACAAATATAAATGATTAAAGGGATAAAAATATTAGGCTTTGTCATATTCTGTTTGTGGCTAATTTTAGAATAATACACATTCTCACTGGTTATTTTTTCTATTTTTAATGTATTAGCTTAACACAGAGTGTGTGCGCGTGTGTGTGTGCGCGCACACACACACACACACCCCACACACACATATTCTCCTTGGATGGCGAGGTTTCCTTATATCAATTCTAATGCATTTATAAAATCCCAACCTGTCCACCCACCATTTACTGCCTATTACACCATGCTGAGAGAACTGAAGAATTCCTCAAGATGATTCAAGAACACTGGCTTATTGCTAGGAATTTTAACACACAAGCCTAAGAGTATTATATTAAACCTTAGCCATCATATTTATTATCAGTGGAAAAATAGATTTTGGAGCTACTCCCAAGTTTTCTGACCTCCTTGATCATAGATTTATTATATCAATACTGTAGCCATCCCCGTAGGATATGAGTTTGAGACATTAAGTGTAAGTTTTATAATATCCATTTTTACCATTTCCTAGTAATGTTTGGTAAAAGAAAAAAATGTTTGCTGATCTTTATCAATTTCACTGCACTCATCAATATTGCTGTCATGCTACCAAGAGCTACAAATAAACAATAGATCATACATCAATATACTCACATTTCTTATTTCCACATTTTTATTATCATCAATTAGCTGTACAGGTGGTTTTGCTCTGACTTACTCATGTTTGCACATATTGCACTTTGATTTGAATCACCCCTTTTTATCACTGACAGCTTTTTTCTTTTGAAATATTCTGTGAGGTCTGAATGTGTTTTAAAAAGTAAATACAGCTGGGCATGGGCGGCTCACACCTGTAATCCTATCCTAGCTACTCAGGAGGATGAGATGTGAGGATCCTGGTTCAAAGCCAGCCTGGGCAAAGAAGGTCCGTGAGACTCATATCTACAATTAAACACCAGAAAACCAGAAGTGATGCTGTGGCTCAAGTGGTAGAGCCCTTGCCTTGAGCTGAAGAGCTGAGGGACAGTGCCCAGGCCCAGAGTTCAAGCCCCATAAGCGACAAATATCTAACTAACTAAATAAATAAATACCATATGATCAAACAGTTATGGACACATACAAATATATAAAAGACAGCACATTATTTAAAAGAAAATAGAAAGCATGCTATGTCTAAAAAATCAGTAATGCTGATCAACTTTTATATCTGAAAGCATTTTCATGCTTCATGCATGGAATATTGTGACGTAATAATGAGCTATTTAAAAGATTTTTTTTTTTTGGTCCAGTCAAGGGGCCTGAACTCTGGGCCTGGGTGCTTTCCCTCAGCTCTTCAGCTCAAAGCTAGCGCTCTATCACTTGAACCATAGCACCACTTCCGGCTTTTTTTCTTTTTGCTTATGTTGTGCTGAGGAATTGAACCCAGGACCTCAGGCATGCAAGGCAAGTGCTCTAACACTGAGCTACCTTCCCAGCCCCGCTATTTAAAAGATTTTAACAAGACTCATAATGTATGACAAAATTCAGATAAATTCAACATATCATGAACAGAAATAAAAATCTTTATAAAATAAACTATACATACCAGCAGAGAGTAAAGTTTTATATGCTTGCATAATATACATGAGGTATATTAACATTTTTCATCCAAAAAATTAGGGGAATTCTAATAAGTGCTTATACTTTTATTATTGTCTCCAAATTGTGGCAGAAACAATATTTTTACATTGCTTTTGGCTTTACTTTCCATTTTACCTTACCAATTGATCTGTAGTCTGGCTTCAAAGAACACAGATTAGTGTTTTTTTTTTTTTTTAATCAGTCGTGGGGCTTGAACTCTGGGCTTGGGCACTGTCCTTGCCCTCTTGAACTCAAAACGAGTGCTCTACCTCTTGAGCCACAGCGCCACTTCTGGTTTTCTAGTGCTTTATTGGAGATAAGAGTCTCATGGACTTTCCTGGACTTTCCTGCCCAGGCTGGCTTTGAACAGCGATTGTCAGATCTCAGCCTCCTGAGTAGCTAGGATTACAGGCATGAGCCACCAGCACCCAGCTCAAAGATTAGTTTTCATGAACAGATAGGGCTTAGGGTGATACTTCATTTTGTAGTAAGTCATACACAAAAATCACCTTTTCAGATTATAATAATTACTTCATAAATTATCTCAAGATTTTGTGGCAGCAACACCATGAATGTAGTTGACAAAAGTCTTTATGCTGATATTACAATATCTACTCTGAGATGACCTCTGGATTTGCTAGCTCAATAGTTACTATCAACAAATATCCCTAATAAGTTTATTAAGTTATCCAGTCTTCAACTTCTTCAGTTTTCATTTACGTCGTGATAATCACTGGCAACTCCTTTGGTATCCTAAATGAAGAGCAGGTTCTACTGAAATACAAACATGCATGACATTTTTATTTTTGTTCACAGAACCCCTGTAGTCTAATCTCATTCACTCTTACTCATTTGTTTTTGCCCTTTAAATGTCGTATAATTTATGAATTAATAACTTTCACTCTTATCTTTGTCAAAGTGTGAATGAACCCAAAGCTTAAAGTAAACTAAATTTTCAAAATCTGAACCTGCTCATCAGGGATGGATAACAAAACCAAACCAAATGTTATCCTTGGCTTTCAAGCTATACAGCTATTAGCTTGTCACTCAATTCATGTGTATCATGGAGCACAGTATTTATTCATAGTTTGTTAGATTTCATACACTCTCTGTAATCTAAATAATTTATATTTATATCCTGTTCTTCAGAGGTGAATATAGTAACAAGTAAATTTTAACAAATTTTTAATGAAATGTAAAAATATAAGCTAAACATCTAAGTATATATTACTTGAAAAGACACCATCTGTTAGAACTAGGTTCTATTTTCACTAAATATTATAATTCAATATTAGAGATCCTAATTACAGATAGTTTTAACCACTTGCTAAGCCATACAAAGTAAAAAATGCTTTAAGTAACTTAATCAATTTCAATCAACAAATTATTGAAGAATTTTAAGTAACTTGGATTCAGTGACTTTTTGGTCAGTTGTGGGGTTTGAACTCTGGGCCTGAGCGCTGTCTCTGAGGTCTGAAGCTCAAGTTGAGCACTCTACTACTTTAGCCACAGTACCACTATTCAGTTTGCTGGTGGTTAACTGGAGATAAAAGTCTTACAGACTTTCCTGCCCAGGCTGGCATTGAAATGAGATCCTCAGATCTCAACCTCTTAAGTAGCTAAGATTACAACCGTGAGCCACTGATGCCCCATTTACTTAACTGTTTTCTTTTTCTTAATGTTTATTTAGCTTTTTCTTTTTGAACCTTTTTTTTACTGTTTTTTATTTTATTGTAAAGATGCTGTACAGAGGGGTTATTGTTACATGAGTAAGGTAATGAGTATATTTCTTTGTTGTTCTCCCACTATCCCTTCCCTCCAATCTCCCCCTCCCCGAAGTTGTAAAGTTCATCTTCAACGTAATGTCTTGTGAGTATAGTTTCTGGGATGCGTCATCCTTTGACCTTGTTTCAGCATTCTGTTATTCCTGTTCCCTTCCACAAATCAGATAAATTATATACAAGTTGGAGAATATCAGAATCAAAGACAATGATTGCCAGGTATAAATCAATGGAAGAAGAAACATGAAATAAAATAAGAAGAAAGAACTGGATAAAGTACAAATTGATGACAGCAAGGTCAACAACCAAAAAAACCAAAACCCTGTTTGTTTCTTGTCTTGGAGTTCATTTCAGTTAGCATCGTTTTGTATGGTTATATTATGATACTCTGCCAAAACTATCCTAGGCATATAATAATTATTACAAATAAGGGAAACCCTAGAGTCTTTGTTTCTTTGGGTCTGGCTTACTTCACTTAATATGATTTTTTTCCTAAATCTTTCCATTTCCTTACGAAAGCGGTGATGTCATTCTTTCTGATAGAAGCATAAAATCGTATTGTGTATATATACCAGATTTTCTTGATGCATTCATCTATTGAAGGGCATTTGTTTTAAGTAAGCTTAAAAGCCAATAAAATGTCACAGCTGAAAGCAATTCTTAAGGTTCATTGGAAATGTTCACAATAGGACTGGTGAAGGAACATAGGCAAGAAATTAAGTCTTAAAAGTAAATATTAATTGTTCTATTTATAACAATTGACTCCCCCCTCAGTATAGTATTTTTTTCTCAAAGCTCATGCTTTGAGATGTAGTCTCTTTCTTTGCAATTGCAGTTTCTTTAAGAGACTTCCTTATACCTTGAATTAAAAATGTTCCCTCAAAAATAACTTGCCACCCTGGCATATAGAATTTCCATGCAGCAATTAAATTTGGATATAGATAATTTTCTGCTTCTTATTTGGTTTAGAATTGATTCCTATCAGATAGAAAGGCAGTCCTAAACTTCATCTTCCTGAGGAGTATGTGGTTCAGTTTCTCATGAGTAACTCTCTTTCCATAGCTTCACTTAGGAGCTCCTGTTTTAAGTTCATTTGTTTTTGACCAAAATGAACTTTGTTCTGCCTTCCTGATTTTACTGGTGTAGCTTCTCTTGAAGATTTCAGTTAAAACTTGAATCTTAGGTTCCTCATCATATATCCATAAATCTTAAGGCTTTTATACCTACACATTTATAGTTTCTAACATCAGTGTATTTCTTTCTAGTTTTTTAAACTTTTTTATTGCCAATGTGTATAGAAGGGTTACAGTTACATAAGTAAAGTAATAAATACATTTCTAGTCAAACTTGCTACCCTTTCCCTAATTTTTCTCCCACTACCCTCCCCCCAACCTCCTCTTCTTAATTGTACAGATAATTTCCAACATATTGTCTTATGTATGTTGCTGTTATATTGGTTCCTCTGTTGTCCTTTTTCTCATCATTCTGTTGTTCCCTTTCTCTTTCCTAATTCAAATAAACATACATAAAATACCAGGGCACCAAAATCAAATACAGTGACAATAGGGGATGGACCATAGGGGAAGAATATACCAAAGAAACAAAAAGTCACATAGTACATCAAAAACAACAATAAAGAAAAACCTCTAGTGTCCACATCTTGGAGTTCATCTCAAAGTAAAAGCAGACACCCTGAAAACATTACAGGAAGGAATACAAGAAACTCCAGGCTCCCTTGGCATGGGCAGAAAATTTCTTAGTAATGATCCAGAAATACAACAAATCAAAGAAAGCTTGGACAAATGGGATTGCATGAAACTGCAGAACTTCTTCATGGCAAAGGACATAGCAAGCAAGATGAATAGGAAGCCCATGGGTTTGGGAGAAGATCTTCACTAGCCATACAACAGACAAGGGCCTCACATCTAAAATAAACTTAGAACTCAAAAAAATAATTCCCCCAAAACAAATCCTCAAAGAAACACCACCCCATTAATAAGTGGGCTAAAAACTTAAAGAGAAACTTCTCTGAAGAGGTAATAATGACCAATAGACACATGAAGACATGTTCAACTTCTCTGGTCATAAAAGAAATGCAAATCAAAACAACATTGAGGTTCCACATATATAGTTTTTTTTAAGTATATGATGATCTTCAGTGCTCCTTTTATGTTGTACCAATGTAATTTTCTTCACTATATTAAAGTTGGCTATTAGAACCTAGCTGAAGCTACATAAGCAATATTTTTTCTGTATTAAAAAAGGAACTCAAATAACTGTGTAGTCTGCCATTTCATTCACTGATGCGAATGCATACAAATGCACCACACTGACAGATCTAACCTCTGGCTTGACTATTTGAATTTAGAAAAGAGGGTGTCCTACAGAGTGCCGCACTACACTTACTTAGAATGCTAAGAATGAAGAAATGTCTCAGTGGTCAAGTGGACCTTTGAATAAAAGCCCACTTTGAAATCATTTTATGCTCCACCACAGAAGAGACTAGCTACTGAGCAAAGATGCAATGGTACACACAAGTCCATGACTGAATGTTTAAGAGCCACAGAAGAGGCCATGTCCGATTATGTCTCTCACATCAAGAAGTTCAAGGCTCCTGAAGTATTCACATATGTTGCCCATTTGATAAGCAGTGTCTGTTCGCTGACTTACAGAAAGTCCAGGCTCTATTAACCAAAGCAGAAGCAGCAGCAAGCAGGGATCTCCAACAGAGTATATGGGCATGTGGAAAACGTACTTGCCTTTCAGAACTCCTCTTCTTTTTCACATACAACTACTGGTAAATCATACCCACTAAAATCTGGTCAGTGTTTGCAAAAGGGAGATAAGCTAATGTTGATTGGATATGAACTAGAAATTCAAAATTAACAAGACTTTTTGCATAGTTGAATGTGAAAAAAATAATGAAAGCTACTGGCAGTTCAGTTAACAATGAGAAGGAAGTTTCAGGAAGAATGATAGAATGCAGTAATTGTAGGGAAAAAGAAGATCCATTTATTTTTGTGAGTTGAACAGTAAAAAAGCCATATATATTTTAGTATTGGTAGTGAAGTCTGTGTTTGTCACCTCAATCTTCTTTATTGATTACATGTCATTTAATAAGTGACATCATTTTCAATGTTATGAGACAAGAATTTTACAGGTCTTTCCAAAAATGTTGATTTATGTTAAGAAAATTTTTGAAAGTCGTTGGAAGTAACAATATTGAACATTTTTTGTAAGTTTTTGCCAGTCTTGGTGATAGAAATCAGGACATGCTCACTGCCTCTGAGTGTCTTTTGCTTAAGTTTCCTGCTCTATGACTTAAGCCACAGCTCCACTTCTGGCTTTGGTGATAGTTTATTGCATATAAAAGTCTCATGGCCATTCTCCCAGGCTTGCTTTGAACTATAATCCTCAGATCTCAGCCTTCTGAGTACCTAATATTACAGACATGAACCATTGACCCCTGGCAATATTGTTGCCTTTATAAGGGCAACAAATGTATGGTAAAGCCCTCATTAGTGTAGAATCACCTACAGAAAAGAGTATCCTGTCAATTGGAACCCTGGGCTCACATTTCAAAATGAGCTGGTTCTTTATCCATCCTCTTTCTTCTAATGGAACAAAACATGTAATGACTCCTTCTTTTTAATTCATACCAGTATTCTGCCTAAATTCTGTGCATAAATTCTTTGTTTCACTTACTTCCAGAACTTTTATGATACTTGAATTTATTTAATTTTAAATTTTATCTATATATTTTATTAGTTTATACTAGTTATACAGAAAGGTGATCTTATTGTTACATTTGTACATATGTTTTCAATACATTCCAAACAATCTACTCTCTTCTGTCACTCTTAATTCCTCTTTCCAAAACAATTTCAACAAGTTTCATTCTTTAATTTTCATAGATGTAAGCAGTCTATTTCTTTTTTAATATATATATATATATTATTGTAAAGATACTGTACAGAGGATTTATGAGTAAGGTAATGAGTACATTTCCTAAAGGGATGGTAGGGGAAAAGCAGTCTACTTCTATTAATTCTTTTTCATCTTCCTTGTTAGCTCAACTACATTCCACTAGTGCCTGCTCTATAGCACAGTCTGTTTTTCAGTCTGTTTTAATTTTCATAGAGAATGCATGAATAATACTTACAAACAATTATAGGAATTAACAACAATGTTAAAATAAATTATAGAAACATCTATTATAAAAGGACTTTATTAAAATCACATCATGGTGAGTGGAGAAATACAATTTGTGTATCATTTTTACTATTAATATTGTTTTGTTTAAGAACATTACTTCTGATCTTAGATCCTTATTTATTTTGTGGGAAACTATACAAATAAACACATACTGACTCATGTACTTGTTTGTAGTGAAGATGAAAATGTGGACAGAGGAGCTGAGGAAGAGGAAGAAAGATTCAAGAGATAAATGTTATGAGTGCCTGTTCACATATATAGAAAGATTTTTTGATAGTTGCTCTAACATGATTTAGAGATTTAGAGAATGTGTCAGATATTCACTGATATATTATTGTTTGCTAATGTCTATTCTCTCTGAGTTATGAAACTAGGAATTCAGAGGCAGGGCACATGATTGCAAAAGCTCTTGGAAGCAAACTGATCTAATTTGCAGATATACACTCATAGTTTTGGATAACAGATTATAAAATCATCTAACTCCTTCATGTAAAAGATTGTCTAGTGGAACTTATAGCTTCCAACTATATGGATTTAAGCCATCCAACAGAATTTTATCTTTGATGTTTCTATAATGAAATTATAGAATGTTGCAGGTCCTGATGACATTTCTCAACATACTTAACCGATGATCATTAAGCTCTTACTGTGTATGCAAATTTGAATTCTTCCTGGACTATCTGAATTACAGATCTTGAATATTTTTAAATATATATTTATTGTAAAGATATTGTATATAGGGATTACAATTCCATGAGCAAGGTAATGAGTCCATTTCCTAACATGCATTGTTATCCTCCTTTGTTTTTCCCCTACCATCCCTTTCCATCCAACCTCCCCATCCCTCCCTCTCCCCATGCCTGTAAAGTTGTAAAGGTCATTTTCAGCATAGTGTCTTGTACATCTCATTATTACAATGGGTCATCCTATATCCTTATTTCAATATTTTGTTTTTTCCCCTCCCCAAATTAGAAATATGTATATACAAGATGTAGGACACTGGAATCAAATACACTGACAACGAAACTGTACCATGGGGGAGGAACATACTAAACAAACCTCATAGTACATTACAAGTACATTAAAAAGAATAACAAGAAAGATAAAATCTCTTGTGTCCCTATCTTGGGGTTCATTTTACTTAGCATCAGGTTATATGGTCATATGTATATAGCTTTTGACATCTTCTGCTTGTCCCAGACATATACTAGTTATTGCAGATAAAGGAAACCATGGGATCTGTTTGCCTTTGGGTCTGGCTTACTTCACTTAATATAATTTTTTCCAAGCAGAAATAACAGTGCTGGATGAATATCAATACAAAGCCATAGTAATCAAAACAGCATGGTACTGGCGCAAGAGCAGACTTAAGGAACAATGGAAGAGCAGTGAAGACCCAGAAATGAAGCCACAGACCTATAGCCACCTAATTTTTGATAGGGGAGCTAAAAAAATGGAAAGACAGTCTCTTCAGTAGGTGCTGGTGGCAAAATTGGTCAAATATCTGTAGAAAACAAAAGCTAGATCTTTATATATTACCCTGCATCAGAATCAACTGCAAATGGATCAAAGACCTCAAAATCAAAGCAGACACCCTGAAAACATTACAGGAAGGAATAGCAGAAGCTCTAGGGCTCCTTGGCACAGGCCAAAATTTTCTTAATAAAGACTCAGAAACACAACAGTAGTCAAGGTAGATATAGAGGAGAAATGTAACATATACAGTAAAGTAGAAAAGTTTTCTAAGTTTTCAAATGAATGAATGGGTATTTTCAAAGTAGTCACACAATTTATTCAACTAATTAAAATTAATTTGAGATAGTTTGTTTTATCCAACACTATCATGTTCAAAGAACAAATGCATCTTACACATATATCTTGCTGGGAAAGAATATCCAGCAAGTATTTTAGCAGGAGACTGAATAACTTTGCATAATACTTCATAAATCATAACATTTGTTAGATATCTGTGCACCATGTTGATAATCCTAGGAACAGAGCAGGCTGAATCCTGGAGGATCACTGTTCCATCTCTAAACCATCAGAAAACCCACTGAATATGTGGTTTATTTGACAAAGTGCAAGCTCTGAACAAGAAACTTAACAAGGGAGTGAGATTCTGTGGTCAAGCCTTTCAAAACATAAAAATTACAAAAGACTACCCTTTGATTTCTATTCCAAAGGTATTGAGTAATGAAAAGAACAGAACACCCAGTTCCATTGTATTAGTTTCTAATTAATTCTGTGCCAAATATTAGAGTAGTATAACAAATAAAACTTAGTACAGTAAACTTTACTGAAGTGAATTTCATACTTAAGCACAAAATAATCTTGTTAGTTTCCGAAAAGGTCCTGTGCTGTAAAGATTTAGAAACCAAAGGTTCAGAGAAAAACATAGTCAAATAAACGATTAGCTTTAAAATGCTTTGTTTTTATATTACATATAAACTAGTTAAAATCCTTTTTTCATTAATTTACTTCATTTTTATTATAGGGTTGATATACTGAAGGATTACAATTACATAAGTAAGGTAATGAGTAAATTTCCTTTTGTAAAGTGTTTTCTGTTGCCTTACTGTCTCTCAGTCCCTTCCTTGCATCTCTATCCATGAGTTGTATAATTCATTTTCATCAGTGTCCAGTGAGCTCTACTGTTGCATTTTTTCACCCTTTTTCCTAGAGTTCTGTGACCTGCTCCAAGATCCACTTCAAGATATACATGTGAATACACCATGCAAGAATTAATGGAGACAGAATCATCAAACACTAAAAATGAAAAAGAAAATGTTTTGTTGCCGTATCTTGGAGTTCATTTCAGTACATATATTATATTATATATTTATGAAGGGGCACTTAGGCATTACACCTTTGTGTTTCTCTACTAAGAGTATCCTCTTATTGTCTCACCGTGTGTGAATATCTAGAACCCTGCATAGTTTTTCATATCCCAGTGCATTTTTTTATCTAACATCTACATATCAGAGAGAACATGTATCATTTGTCTCTATGAGTTTGGCTTACCTTACTTAACATGACTTGTTCTAGTTCCATCCATTTTGCTGCAAAGGACATACTTTATTCTTTCTAATGCCTGTGTAAAATTCCATTGTGTATAGGTATCTGGATCTGTGTATAGGTATTTAGATCCACTTATCTATTGTGGGGCATCTGAGCTGTTTCCTTATCTTGGCTTTTGTGAATTGTATTGCAAAGAACATGGATATGCTGGCGTCTTTGTCATATCCTGGCTCATGCTGTTCAGGGTAGATGGGTAGGAGTGGTATAGTTGGGTTGTAGGGAAGGTCTATGTTTTGTTTTCTAAGGAACGTCCACATTGCTGTCCAGAGTGGTTGTACTAGTTTACATTCCCACCGACAGTGCAATAGGGTTCCTTTTCCTGAGCATCCATATGCAGAAAACTAAAAGTGGATGCCTGTTTGTCATCATGCACTAATACTTCAAAGTGGATCAAAGACTTCAACATCAGACCTGAAATTCTGAAACTAATGCAAGAGAGAGTAGGAGAAACATTAGAACTTATAGGCAGAAACTTCTTGCTTAGAGTTCTAGAGCACAACATGTAGAAGAGAGACTTTACAAATGGATCTACATCAAAACAAACAAGTTTCTGTCAGATGCTGGTAGAAGTTGAAATATGAGGATAATGGCTCCAATCTAAGCCAGAGATAAGAGACCTTGAGACTTTTATCTCCAGTTAACTGTCAGAAAACTGGAAGTGGTGCTGTGGCTCAAGTGGTAGACCACCAGCCTGAGCACAAAGAAGCTCAAGTATAGCGGCCAGACCCTGGGTTCAAACCTTACAACCAATTTTTTAAAAAATTTCCTGAAAAATTAAGGATATAGTTACTAAACTAGAAGGTAGCCAACCAACTGGGAAAAGATCTTTACCAGCAATATAACAGAAAAAAAATTAATATCCAATATATACATGAAGCTCAAGAAACTAACTCCTCCCAAACCTCATAAGCCAATTATTAAATGGACAATACAGTTAAGGGGAGAGTTAACAGAAGAAGAGATAACAATGGCAAAGAAAAGAAACACATGAGGAAATGCTCATCATGCCAGGTCATAAAGGAAATGTAATGAAAAGAACTTGAAGATTTCACCTTTCCCCAGAAAGATTGCCCAACAGTGTGAATTCTAATAAAAACTCCCTTTTTAATTTTTTTCTTGTAAAGATATTGTACCAAGAACTTACCATTACATCAATAAGGTAATGAGTACATGGTTACCTCCTCCTTTTCTCCCCCAACCCTTTCCCTCTCCTACCTCCCTTACTCCCCCCCCAAAAATTGAAAGGTTCATTTCCAACATAGTGTCTTGTGAGTATCACAAGATACTCATCTTGTGATGAGTCATCCTGTGTCCTTGTTTCAGCATTTTATTACCCTTCCCCTCCTCAAATTAGATAAATTTATATACAAGATGCAAGGTACCAAAATCAAATACAGTGACAACAGGGATATACCATAAGAGGAAGAACATACAAAAGAAACAAAGACAAAAAAAATCACATAATACATTAAAAACAACAACAAAGAAAAACCTCTTGTGTCCATATCTTGGGTTTCATTTCACTTACCATCATCTTTTTTAATAAGTTTTTTATTGTGAAAATATTGTAGAGAGGGGTTACAGTTACATGAGCAAGGTAATGAGTACATTTCTTATCAAGTATTGTTGCTTCCTTCTTTGTTTTTCACCTACCATCCCTTCCCTCACACCTCCACAACTAACCTTCCCCACCTCACCCACTCCCACCCGCCTAAATTGTAAAGTTCATTTTTCTACATCTCATCGTTGCAATGGGTGTCATCTTATATGGTCATAAAGACTTGGAAAAAGTCATATTAAGTGAACTAAACCATGGTTTCCCTTATTTGCAATAATTAGTAAATGTGTAGGATCATCTTCTTATCAGATAAGCAGAAAAGCTCAAAAGCTATGTACATATGACCATATAAAAATTCCCTTTTCTACAAAAACTTTAGACTTTGTTCTCTAGCACCAAGAGAAGTAACATTCGAGATTTGATTTTTATTACATAGATTTGTCCTGTTATCACATTATAAATCAAGTGGAATTTTTGGTTTTACAACTGTCTTTAAATTGAAAAATATTTGAAAACAATTCTATTAACAAATATCCCTGATAGTACTGAGTGACTCATGATAATATATGAGTTAATAATACTAACATCAATAATACAAATCTGCATGTTAAAAATAGAAAGCAAAATTTATCAGTTAAGCATTTGCTAACAAAAATATTTCTTTCAGGAATATTTAAAGTATAGAAAAATCCTGAAATGATGATACAAAAATTTCAAAAATTTTGTTGCCTATTGAAAATGAGGATTTTGAATTTTTATTTTCTAATATTTCTTTAATTTTATTTTATTGTAAAGATTCTGTACAGAGGGGTTAGAGTTACATGAGTAAGGCAACGAGTACATTTCCTATTGAGCATTGTTGCCCCTTCCCTTGATTTTCTAATATTTTGTGAAAAATATGAGTCAGATTTTGAGATGAAGTTACTCTGCATGAAATTTAAAAAAAAAAAGCTATTTTAGAAAACCTTTTGTAGGGCTGGGAAGGTGGCTCAGTGGTAGAGCACTTGCCTTGCATGCATGAGTCCCTGAGTTCGATTCCTCAGCACCATATAAGCAAAAAGAACAGAGCCGGAAGTGGCGCTGTGGCTCAAGTGGTAGAGCGCTGGCCTTGAGCTGAAGAGCTGAGGGACAGTGCCCAGGCCCAGAGTTCTGGCCCCACGACCGGACCCAAAAAAAAACAAAGAAAACCTTTTGTAGAGAACCACTTTAATAATAGTTGCCATGAAATGTAATAAAGCAAAAAAATTCTTGTCAATAACCTTATAGACTATCATCAAAAGCATCATTTTTATATGAAATTGTACATATACTTATGCAGACTATTTTTTTTAGGATTAAAAATATTTTGTACCTTTTCTTAACTCATGAGACTCCCTTTGAAACATATACTCATATAAGCATAATGATTATAGATTTATTATTTATGTACTTCTGAAAACTAAAGCACATAGTTTTATTTATATTTTAAGCACATAGTTTTAAATTAGAAGAAACTTTGTTAGCTATTTTAGGTTAAAATTATATTAAGTTCATCAGGTACCTGAAAAATTATGAGGTCCTTATTTAAAATAAAAAGATTAGTATTAATTTTACTACTTAAATTTCTATAAAAACTTATGAGACTATAGCAGTCATATATTTTATGCTAAATTCCATGATACAGAGTTGAGATTAGGTATGCAGCTAAGTATTATTAGTATAGCATTTGCATTGGACTGACCAGTTTCAGGGTTAGCACGGGAATGAATATAGCTATGACACTTCGCTTTACACATATAAAACTCAGATAAAGTATTTCTTTTTTTTTCTAGTTCCAAATCCTTTTACTCATCAGTGATGCACATTATTTTTGTTCTCATTTTACAGCTCAAAACAAATAATAGGTTAAGAGTAAAGTTAATGGATTTAGTTACACAATCCTCCCACAAGAAAGAGTAAGATAATATCTTTGTTTCCCATAAAACAATCTTATGGACTAAATTAGGACTTATGGACTAAATTAGGTACTTAAACACTACTAAGATATTGCAGCGTAAATTAATACTTCATTCTGAGGTAGTAAGAGATTCAACTTTCCTCTCATTATATGTCAGATATATTGTCAACAAGCAAGAAGATTCCTCTTCATGGTTAATGCAACTGGATATGTAAAAGCTGAACACTGGAAATTTATCATGCTATCACAAATTATATTTAGCTCCCATGGATTATTTTTTTAACATTATTTTATTTTATTTGTGGACATACTGTACAGAGGGGTTACAATTACATGGGCAGGATAATGCGTACTTTCCTTACCAAGCATTGCAGCCTCCTCTTTTGGTTTACCCTTCACATCCCTTCCCAGACTCCCCCTTCCCCCCCCATCCCAATCCTTCTCCTTCAGCCCCCCCCCTTGCACCGACATTATAAAGCTCGTTTTGGACATGACAACTTGTACTTCTCATTGTTGCAACAGGTCCACCTATATCCTTAAACAACTGGTTTTTCCCCATGTCCTCGACAAGTTATACTGACATCAAATATAGTGAAAGCAGGGGTTATACTGTGGGGGAGGGACATACAAAGCAACAGAGAGATAATCTTATAAATGCATTAGAAACACATGCATGAAAGAAAAAAACATTAAAATACGTATTTAAGGGTTCGTTTTCCTGACATCACATTATCTGACCTTTTGCGCTTGACTCATACATATACTAAATATTGCAAATAAGGGAAACCATGGGACCTATGATTCTTTGGGCATGGCTTACTTCACTTAATATAATTTTTTCCAAGTTTTTCCATTTCCTAACAAATGGGGCAATGTCATTCTTTCTGATGGAGGCATAGAATTCCATTGTGTATATATACCACATTTTCTTGATCCATTCATCTACTGAGGGGCATCTGGGTTGGTTCCATATCTTAGCTATGGTAAATAATGCTGCAATAAACATTGTTGTGCTGGTAGCTTTAGTGTGGTCTTGTTTGTAAACATTTGGGTAAATGCCCAAAAGTGGGATTGCTGGGTCATAGGGGAGTTCTATGTGAAGTCTTTTGAGGAACCTCCATACTGCTTTCCAAAGTGGTTGAACAAGTTTACATTCCCACCAACAATGAAGTAAGGTTCCTTTCTGTCCACATCCCCTCCAGCATCTGTTGTTGTTAGAGTTCTTGATTTTTGCCGTTCTAACTGGGGTGAGGTGATATCTCAATGTTGTTTTGATTTGCATTTCTTTTATGGCTAGGGATGTTGAACATTTCTTCATGTGTCTATTGGCCATCCTTCTTTCTTCTTCAGAGAAGTTTCTCTTTAAGTCTTTCGCCCACTTATTTATTGGGCAGTTGTTTCTTTGAGGATTTGTTGTTGGGGGGTTTAATTTTTTGAGTTCCAAGTATATTTTAGATATGAGACCCTTGTCCGTTGTATGGCTAGTAAAGATCTTCTCCCAATCCGTGGGCTTTCTATTGATCTTGCTAGCTATGTCATTTGCCCTGCAGAAGCTCTGCAACTTTATGCAATCCCATTTGTCCAACCTTTCTTTGATTTGTTGTGTTTCCGGGTCTCTATTCAAAAAATTTCGGCCTGAGCCAAGGAGACCTAGGGTTTCTCCTATTCCATCCTGTAATGTTTTCAGAGTGTCTGCTTTGACTTCAAGGTCTTTGATCCATTTGGAGTTGATTCTGGTGCAGGGTGATATATAAGGATCTAGCTTTAGTTTTCTACATGTAGTTAACCAATTTTGCCAGCACCATTTACTGAAGAGGCTGTCTTTCTTCCATTCTATTGTTTTAGCTCCCTTATCGAAGATTAGATGGCTATAGGTCTGTAGGTTCATTTCTGGGTTTTCAATTCTATTCCATTGGTCCTGAGGTCTGTTCTTATGCCAATACCAAGCTGTTTTGATTACTATGGCTTTATAGTAGAGTTTGAAATTTGGTATTGATATTCCTCCAGCAGTGTTCTTTCCGTTGAGGAGTGTTTTTGCTATTCGGGGTCTTTTATTGTTCCATATGAATTTTTGGATTGCCTCTTCTATTTCCTTGAAGAATGAGGTTGGAATTTTGATAGGTATTGCGTTGAATTTGTAGATAGCCTTGGGAAGTATTGCCATTTTCACGATGTTAATCTTTCCAATCCAGGAGCATGGGAGGCTTTGCCATTTTTTTAGTTCTGTGTTGATTTCCTTTTTCAAGATTTTAAAGTTTTCATCATAGAGGTCCTTCACTTCTTTAGTTAAGTTAATTCCTAGGTATTTTATTTTTTGTGGGGCTATTACAAATGGAGTTGCTTTCCTAATTTCAGCCACACTTTTCTCATTGTTGGCATACAGAAAAGCCATTGATTTTTGGGGGTTAATTTTATAACCTGCTACTTTGCCAAAGTTTTGAATCAGCTTGAGTAATTTGGGAGTGGAGTCTATGGGATTCTTTAAATACAAGATCATGTCATCTGCAAAGAGGGAGAGTTTTATTTCTTCTTTCCCTATTTGGATCCCCTTTATGTCTGCATCTTGTCTTATTGCTGTAGCTAGGCATTCTAATACTAGATTGAAGAGAAGTGGAGAGAGTGGGCATCCTTGTCTTGTTCCTGAGTTAAGAGGAAATGGCTTTAGTTTTTCACCATTGAGTATAATGCTGGCTGTAGGTTTGTCATATACAGCCTTTATTGTATTGAGGAATGTTCCATGGATTCCTAATTTTTCCAAAACCTTCATCATGAAGGGGTGTTGGATCTTGTCGAATGCTTTTTCTGCATCTATTGAGATAACCATGTGGTTCTTATTCTTGCTCCTGTTGATGTGATGAATAATATTAATTGATTTGCGTATATTGAACCAGCTTTGCATCCCTGAAATGAATCCTGTTTGATCGTGGTGTATGATTTTTTGGATGAATTGTTGAAGTCGATTGGCCAAAATTTTGTTGAGAAGTTTTGCATCAATGTTCATCAAAGAAATGGGTCTATAGTTCTCTTTCTTTGATGAGTCCCTGCCTGGTTTTGGGATGAGGGTTATGATGGCTTCATAGAATGTGTTCGGTAGTGAGCTTTCTCTTTCAATTTCATTGAAGAGTTGGAGGAGTATTGGTGTGAGCTCTGCTTTGAAGGCCTTGTAAAATTCCGCTGTAAAACCATCTGGTCCTGGACTTTTCTTAGCTGGGAGGTCTCTTATTGCTGTTTCTATTTCAATGCTTGATATGGGCCTGTTAAGATAGTTTAACTCATCTTGGTTTAGTTTTGGCATGTCAATATTTGCTAGGAAAAGGTCCATTTCTGTCAAGTTCTCAAACTTATTAGCATAAAGTTTTGAGAAGTATTCCCTTATAATGTTCTGAATCTTGGTTGTTTCCGTGGTGATGTTTCCATTCTCATCTCTGAGTTTATTAATTTGGGTGTGTTCTCTTCTTTTTCTGATAAGATTTGCTAAGGGTCTGTCAATTTTGTTAAGTTTTTCGAAGAACCAACTCTTTGTTTTGTTGATTCTTTCTATAGTTTTTTTGGATTCTAATTCATTTAATTCTGATTTAATTTTGATTATTTCTTTCTGTCTACTGGATTGGGGTTTATCTTGCTGCTCTTTTTCAAGGAGGTTTAGATGTGTCATTATATTGTTAGTTTCAGATCTCTCCAAATTGTTGATGTAGGAACTCAGAGCTATAAACTTGCCTCTGAGTACTTGCCTTTGCTGTGTCCCAGAGGAGCTGGTAATTTGTGTGTTCATTTTTGTTGAATAGCATGAACATTTGAATTTCCTTTCTAATCTCTTCCATGACCCACTCATGATTCAGCAGTGTGTTGTTCAGCCTCCATGTGATGCCGGACTTTCTTTGGTGGCTTTTGGTGTTGAGTTCTAATTTTATTCCCTTGTGGTCAGAGAGGATGCAAGGTATAACTTCAATGTTTCTGAATTTAGACAAGTTTGCTTTGTGGCCTAAAATGTGGTCTATTTTAGAAAACGTTCCTTGTGCTGCTGAGAAAAACGTGTATTCTGATGCTGCTGGGTGAAATGTTCGGTACATGTCTGTTAAGAATAGTTGATCTATGCAGCTGTTTAGATCTGCGGTTTCTCTTTTGAGTTTTTGCTGAGTTGGACTATCTAGTGGGGAGAGTGGTGTGTTAAAATCCCCAACAATTAATGTTTTTGGATCTATATGAGATTTGAGGGAAAGTAGTGTTTCTTTGATAAATTTGGGTGCTCCATTGTTTGGCGAATAGATATTTAGAATTGTAATATCCTCCTGAAGGAGAGATCCTTTAATCAGTATGTTGCGACCTTCTTTATCTCTTCTCACGCATTTTAATTTGAAGGCTATTTTATCTGATATTAGGATTGCAACTCCCACCTGTTTATGGGGGCCGTTTGCTTGGTAGATTTTGTTCCAGCCTTTAACATTGAAAGTGTTTGTATTTACAGGCAAGATGTGACTCCTGCAGGCAGCAGATAGAAGGGTCTTGTTTTTTAATCCAACTAGACAGCCTATGTCTCTTAATTGGAGAGTTCAGTCCATTAACATTAAGTGATAGGACTAAGAGGTATTTGGGAGTTTCTGCCATGTTATCCACCTTCTTGTGGGCTGCAAAAACTGTGTTCTTCCTATGGTTCTTGGATTCTCTGTTTGGGAGCAGTTTCTTGGCCTTTATTGCAGTCTTGTTGGTTTTCTATGTGTAGGACATCTTTAAGAATCTTTTGTAGGGCTGGTTTGGTTGAGATGTATTGTTTTAATATTTCTTTGCTATGGAAGGTTTTTATTTGGCCTTCAGTTATGAAGGAGAGTGTAGCTGGGTACAGTATTCTTGGTTGATAGTTGTTTGTTTCTAGGGCATGGCATACACCATTCCAGGCTCTTCCTGGTTTGATTGTCTCTGGTGAGAAATCTGAGGTAATTCTAATTGGTTTCCCTTTATAGGTGATTACCCTTTTCTCCTTGACAGCTTTATGGATCTTTTCCTTGGTCTGAGTTGATCCTTTGTGGATTATAATGTGACAGTGGGATGTCCTATTCTGGTCTGGTCTATTTGGGGTTCTAAAAGCTTCTTGTATCTGAATAGGCCTATTTTTTTGTATGTTTGGGAAGTTCTCTGCTAGGATACTGTTAAATAAATTTCCTAGACCATTAACTTTTGTTTCTAGGTGCTCCTCTACACCCATTATCCTTAGATTAGGCCTTCTGATGGTGTCTTCCAGGTGTTGGATAGATCTATTATATTTCTTGGACTTTTCTTGGATGGTAGTATGTTCTTTTTCTATAATATCCAGGCTGTCTTCAATCCCTGAGATTCGATCTTCTGCATGGTCTAACCTGCTGTCAAGACTCTCTACTTTGTTTTTTATCTCTTTTCTTTCTAATTGGTCAGCTTTGATGGCTTCAAGTTCTTTGTTGAAGCTCTGTTTTAGGTCTTGTATGAATTTCTTTACTTCCTTAATTTGGTGTACAGTGTTTGTTCTCAAATCTCTTAGTTGATTGGTTATGGTTTCTTTGGACTCCCATTCCTTCTGTTGGGTTCCATTCTGCATTCCCTTTGTGGTCTCCCTGACTTCCTTCAACTCTTTGTTAATGGGTTCCATGAATGCCTTTAGTGATCTTTGTGTATTCTCTACCTGGTCTCTCAATTCCTGTATTAATCTTTGATTAGCTTCCTCCTGTTCGTGGGATTCCTTTAGTTCTCTTTCCTCCCATTCATGGGATTCCTGCAGTTCTCTTTGAGTGCTCTCAGCCTGCTCACGCCATTTCTCCCTTTCTCTTTGAGTATTCTCAAGTTGTTCATGCAAATACTGTATCATTTTTTGAGTAGCTTCCTCACCCTTATGATATTCCTGTATAAGCTTTTGGGATGCCTCCTCTCTCTCCCTATCACACTCATACAGAGTCCTTTGAAAGTTGTCAAACTTCTCATTTTTCATGCTTGCCAGCAGTGATTGTAGAGCTATTAGGGAACTCTCCTCTGTATTATTCATTATCTGTTCTGACTCCTGATTATCAAGATTGGGAATTGATATATTCGGATTTGCCATTTTTCTGGTGTTTTTCCGGCTTACTCTGCCCATTTGAGATGAAAATAGCACCAGTTTTGTGCTAGAACACTATCTTAAGGCAACCATCAACCAAAGTTTGCATTTGTACAGTCAATAGTCTACAGATACAATGTAGTTCAACAGATACATGTATTCAATATCAAACAACTATATGTTAATGGGCTTCGAACCGCAGAGAAGAATTTGGAAAACCAGAAATTATTAGGGTTAGGGAGAGATGTGGGTAAAAAATAGGAATAGATTGGTGTGGGGAGGCACAGGGAGAATTAACTATGTCGTAATCCCAATGCAGGAAATAGGTTGCGTAGGATGCAAGTAGAGAGAGAGAGAGAAAGAAGAAAGAGAAATTGAAATGAAAAGAGAGCAGAAAAAAATAGAAACGTGAAAATTAATATTATTATGGAGATTAAAAG
>NW_012267275.1:10734127-10790619 GCF_000151885.1 Dipodomys ordii | reverse complement strand
CCGAGTCTTGGATCCTGGGTCGTCTCTGGTCTGCAAACTGCAGGATGAAGATGTCCGCTCCTTGTAGGTTCTTGCTGGTGTTGAGTAGAATCCGCTCGCCCACTGCGTCTGGCTCCTTTGTCCCGGACTCTCTGTGTGAGTGCTCAGGTATTACCACGGCTGCCGTCTTAGCCACAACCCTGCTGCCGCCGCAGTGGTTACTAACAATTGCTCAGATGTGTCTCCTTGCCTTGGCTTCCCCTCTCTTGTCTAACTCTCTGTCCTGTGATAGCACACTTGGTGTGATTCTCTGGCTTAGGACTGTTCACTGGAACTCTAAAATTGCTTTCTATGCAAGAGCTTGTTCAGATTCCAGCTTCACTTCCCCCATCTTCCCGGAACCCCCTGGTAAAGTATTTCTTAAATTTAAATTCCATAACCTAAAGTGTTCGTAACTCTAATGTTTATAAAGTCCCAAGGGCAAGACATCATGCTGCCACCAGTTCCTTCTATCTCTATCCTCACAAGCCAAATATCTTGGCTTCAGTCAGAACACGTCTAATTCACTTCTTAGATTTTTTGGTGCATGTTCAACACACACACACACACACAAACACACAGAGAGAGAGAGAGAGAGAAAACACATATACTCTCACTTCTAATTACTGCACTGAGTTATTCAAGGAGAGGGTTAATACTGACCATATACACAAAAAATTCATTTTGCATACAGCTGCAACATTCAACTCTTTAAAAAAATCCATCATCTCTTTATTTCATTCTGTTTCTTTTTCTAAACAAATACTTTTTTGTTTTTTAGGATCTGACTCATTTAAGACCTCAGGTTTCATGTGTTTGTACAGAAACACACACCTGTATATACAAACATATACTCATCTATCTGAATATGCCTTTCATGGCACTCCATGGCTGTAATCTCAGCTGTGTGTAAGGCATAGATAGGTAGAACACAAACATAATTGGGCTATGCTCAACCTACCCAAGGAGATCCTATCTGAAAAATAGGCTAAAAACAAAGAACTAAGTTCATGGCTCCTGTCATAGAATGCCTGGTTAGCAAAAATGAACTCGAAAATTCAAACTCCATTACTACTGAAGCAAAACCTCAAGAAAATTAGATTGTTATTGAGTTATGGGAATCAGAGTTGAGAGTGTCAGCTGTCTGCATCATCTGGGAGGTGAAAGTCAGGGCACAGCAAAAGCCTTCTAGGGAAATCTCATGTTGATCATCTACTGTTCCCAGGCAGCGAGTATAAATTTAAAAAAAAATCCTCAAACCTTCCTATTTAGTCTATCTCACCTTCCACATATTAAATATGTAACTCTCATGGGTGAAATTTAACTTGTAACACTGAGGTAAAGAGTCTGGGTTAGATAGTTCCCTGAAGTGTAAGCTCTTGTAGCAATCTTATAAGCTGGTAATATATAATAAAGAAACTGAGTTTCATATATTATATGGAATACAAAAAGTATAAATGATCGCTATCAGAGAGATTATAAATATCGTAGAAAGGAATGTGAGAATACTGGAGAGTCTTGTCACCTGCTTGATGGATCCTGCAAAGTAGTTATTGAACAATGGTTACAATATGATTTTAATTATTGCAGAGGATATATAGATCAATTAGAAAAAAGCAAAAAAAGGAAAAGAGGGTTAGATTTAGAATACAAATTAGACATTTTTTGGTGGGGAGGAGGGTCAGGTCATGGGGCCTGAACTCTGGGCCTGGGCGCTGTCCCTCAGCTCTTCAGCTCAAGGATAGCACTCTACCACTTGAGCCACAGCACCACTTCAGCCTTTTTCTTTTCTCTTTGCTCATGTGGTGCTGGGGAATCGAACCCAGGGCCTCATGCATGCAAGGAAAGCGCTCTACCACTGAGCCACCTACTGAGCCACCTTCCCAGCCCCACAAATTAGACTTTTAATACTAAAGCCACTCAAGTAAATATATGAAATACAAATAAGTATCTTTTAAGGAAGATGACAATTTTTAGGTTGTAATTTCTTGTGTGACCCTAATTTACTATTTTTTAATGCTCTTCATACTCTTTCTAAGAAGACAGAACAATGTCTATGTGTATTTTATTTTTACACGCTGAATTCACTTCACTTTTTTATGTGTAAAGTGATTTATCAAAAATATTAAAAGTGGTTTCAAGGACAGAGACCATTTTCTCTTTGTGTTAGCCAGGTCCCCCATTTGAACTAAGAATTTCAGGATTATTTGGCTTGCTTGCTAGGCTGGAGCTCTACCATTTGAGCCACTCTTCCAGCCCCATCTTTTGCTAATTCATTGAGAAATGAAGTTTCCTAGATAAGTTTGCCCCGGATGGTCTTAAACCATAATTTTCCATATCTTAACATCCTGAGTAGCTAATACAGCAAGTGTAAGCCACTGGTTGTCACTAAGCTTTAATATATAATCTTTATTTTCTTTCTTTTTTATTTGACAGTACTTAGGTTTTAATTTAGTGACTAGCACTTACTGGACATCCTCTTTACCACTTGAGTCATATCTCCCCCCACCCAGCTCCTTAAATACATACATAATCCATACTAGCCATAGAGCATTTCCTTGATGCATACTTATTAGAATATATTAATTAAAACCATATTATCTACTTTTGTTTCAGATAAATGCTCTATGATAAAAGAATACTGATAATAACAACAGTTGGTGATTATCAAATGATTATTGAGGGTTATGTAATCTGCTAAATATATCATTTGATCTGTCTAAACTAATCCCAACAGCTATATCATTAAGTTAGACAATGTACGCACCTTTATGTTACAATTTTTAAACAAAATGTGGGCAGCTAATTTTTGGTGGAACTGTATTAAAAAACCAAGTAACCTGAATCCAAAACCTTAAATAGTGGGTTTTTTTGTTTTGTTTTTTGTTTTTGTTGGTCATGGGCCGGAACTCTGTCCCTCAGTTCTTCAGCTCAAGGCTAGCTCTCTACCACTTGAGCCACAGCGCCACTTCTGGCTTTTTCTGCTTATGTGGTGCTGAGGAATCAAACCTAGGACCTCATGCATGCAAGGCAAGCATTCTACCACGGAGCCACCTTCCCAGCCCCAAATAATGATTTCTTAATCCCTACTATAATTCAAACAACTTTTATGACATTTGCTTCTACATTAAGGTGACAGCATCAAATGAATCTCACACTTCTATTCAAGGGGCATAACTTCTTCTATTAGTACCAATGTGAGAGCTATTTGATCTGCAATTGTTCCTGAGGATTCTCATGTAGTCTTACCTGAGTCAGCTCCCAGTGTACTACCGTACCCATGGCTTCTCTAAAAGATCAAAAAGACAATTCATTCAGTCGAGTAGACTTTGTAGATGCTTGCAGAATGTCAAGATTTCCATGAAATAAGAAAAAAATTCCTAGTCTCCTGGATGACCACAAGGCATGTATTAACTATTCTGTCATAGGATTCTGTGCTAATAGAGCCTTTTCATAATGCACGAGTCTAGTTAAAACAAACCACTTGTAAGTTTGACATTCGATTTTATAAAATAAATATTAATGGAAAAAAATCTATATATGAGTTGCCAAACACATGAAGTAGATCAAAGACAGAGGTACTACACATGTATTCTTAGAAGAGAAAAACAGTAGGGGAGCCACTGCATGTTAGAACTACCGATAAACAGTTCCGATTCTTTATTATGTATCGTTCATGGGTTCTTGTAGGCCATGGAGTTGCGAGAGAGCATACTGATGTTGAGGAAAGGTTTTACTATGATAAATTAAATTTCATAAGCAATTTTTTCTCTTGCTTCTGTTTCATTTTTGTCATTTTATCAACTGATGCAAAAAGCAGAAAAAGTTATCTCACACTAACCATAGAATAATTGCTTTTGTAAAGATAGGTCAAATATCTGATTTGTACTTACAAGTATATAGATAACCATATACTTCCTTATTTTATTGTTTTTATTTTCAAATCCTATGTTTTGTAAGTCTAAAGAGGTTCCTTTTGGTTTTTTCCTTAGTTTAAATTTGAATTAATTAATGGCAATACTAAACAAAATATGATGATAAAAATGGTTCTTAAGTAATGCCCAAGAGAGCTTCTAAGAATGAGTTTATCTATTTCTTGCAGGCACAGCCTTAACCTATCATAAGATGGGAACTCTATTTAGCTGACACTTTGGTAACATAAGTGTTTTTTTTTAACAACTAATCAGAACATAAATAACAAAAGGTATATACCATCTGTCAACTTTAATGAAGCAGTAAAATACTTTAATGGAACTTAGGGTAATTAGAAAGTCTCTTATGCAGTGCATCTACTAAGAAGAGCATTTTCAGGATTGATAATAGTGGAGTAAAATTTTAACAAAGAATTGGCCTTTATTTTAACAGAGAAATCCCATTTGTAAAAGTAGAACTGCTTTATGTGTTTCAATGAAGTGTTGGATATATTGATGGTTAAATTGTTCTGAAGTATTAATAGTTCCTTGCTTGAAAATATAGAGCCCTGTATTTCTTCCTTAAGAATTGATTATAAAGGAGGAAAGGGGGATATGAGATATTATTTTTAGAAAGATTTAAAATTGTACTTGAAATATCTGGTGCTTCAGAAAAGAACACTTTGACTTAATGCTTACTGAATGATGTAGATTAGCAGGCCATAAAATGTTACTAAGTATTTATAGATATGGTTATGTATTTAATCAAATAATGTTGACATGGCTGATTTTCAACATTATTTTCACTCCTATTTGAAAATCAATCTAAACAGGAGCATTTTTAAGATCCAGGAGCAATCTCACAATTGTAATCCCAGCTAGTTAGGATGTGTCACCAGAAAGATGGAAATTGAAGGCCAGTTGGGAAAAGTTAGCAAAACTCAGCTCAACAACTAACCATGGTGTTTTAGTGTGCTATGATCCTAGCCAAGTGGGATGCTGTATATGTCCAGACAAAATTGCAAAATTCTATCTGAAAAAATAACTAGAGCAAAACAAACCAACCAACCTAGGGGCATGGTTCCAGTGTTAGAACATCTTCCTGACAGGTGCGAGGACCTAGTTCAAACTCCAACTTCCACCAAAACTAGAGAATTTTTAAATAATGTCATCATTAAATTCTGATATATTGACATTGTTTCAGCAATTAATACTCAACTGAATGTCTTCTATGCTTTTATTATTCTATTTTACTATGGATAAATAATATAGTTTACATAAAAGCTAAATTTCCAATCTTGACTTGTGGCAAATAAAACCATAGGAATAATGTGTAACAAATTGCTCTTCCAAAACTATTCCCTCTTTTCCCTTTTGCCTTCAACCCTTTAACCTATGTGTCATTAGGGTCGGTCTTCAACCAGTTATACAATAGTTCCCCATTGAATTGACCCTTGAGACCATTATGGAGTCTTTTTAGTGAGTGAATTATCTATTTCATAACATTATATTAGCATATGTTAGTTGTATATGTTTTTATTGTGATATTTCCATATATACTTAAAATGTACCTTGATTATACATTCACTTTCTTTTCTCCCCTGCTTCTTAAAACAATCCAAACAGATTTCTTGGTGCTATGTTCATTATTTTCATAAAATGCTTCAACCATATTCACCCTCCTTCAGCTTCTCCAATTACTCTTAACCATACAACTAATACCCACACCATAACAGAAATGTTTTTACATAGCTGTCATTCAAAATTATCTGGAAAAATATATAGCTATAGTGGGGCTTTCAACCCAGGATGTTCTGCTCTTGTTATGTTTTCTAGTTCAAGGCTGCTGCCCTATCACTTGATTCATTACTCCATTTCTACTTTTTACTATTTAAATGATCATAAAATTCTTACAGATTTTTATGTGTTTGCTGTCACCATTTCAAAAGGAACTACAATTATGGGTGTGAGCCTCTCCATAGCTTTCACTTTTTAAGTGTAAAGTAATTGTCCAAAGTAGCTGTCAAAATGAAGAAGAATTTTAAAAAAGTGACATTGACCAATATGTATTATACACACAAACTTACATATTGAATTGAAACCCCTTTGTATATAACCACATAAAGAAAATAAAAAATATAGTGTATGTAAAACTTTTGCTTGTTAAGAACTAAGCTGCTTCTTTTTATTTAACATTTTATTTCTCAGCTTTCTGTAGAAGTTGGCTGTCAGAGGCATCCTGTAGATATTAATTGGTATATTATCTTGTCTACACACATATCCTTTTGTGACCCACTATGATGGTGCCCGAACATGTGGAAGAAGGAAAAGGTTTCCATGTGCTTGAGAAGACGTGCGGGTTAAACCACACTGCTCCTCTCTAGCCATTTGCATTATACTTTGTCTTTGTCCCAACTGGTCTCAAAGGACAATAGCCCTCTCTGTCGTCACAGTTCTTTCCTGAACATGTGTGCTAGAAAATTTATTTGCTCTCAATTTTTAAATTTTATTTCATTTTATTGTTAAGATGCTGTACAGCATCTTAATTACATGAGTAAGGCAGTGAGTACATTACTTGTCCATCATTTTTACCCCTTCCCTTCCTTCTTGTGGTCCCACTATCCCTTCCCTCCCCCACATCCCACACTCCTATTCCCCTTCCCCCCTGCTCTCAATTTTTTTTACACATCATATTTCTTTCTTATTTTTCCTTTTGTTGGCATGCTCTCATTCACAGTATCTGTGAATGGGAATATGACTCCACCTCTATTACTTGCCTCTTGCCATCAGTGCTATTTTACTTCTCCTACTGCATGAATTTGCATTTCACATTCTCCTAAGTTTGCATATTTCCAATGAGGGGAGACTTGAACCAATAAAAATGCATGTATTTTTATGTCATAATGCTTAACATTATTTGTAACTATTGTTTATGATAATGATTCCATCAAAACTACAATAGGTGTCAGACGTAATGCTAGGAAAACCAAGTACTAAATTTTAGATAATAAGTTAATAGTATATTAAGTTAGTAGTAGAGTATATTACTGTGCTGTAAGTTTACTAAGATATTTAATATTTTGATAGCTGTGCAAAAAGTCTCTTTGAAATTTGGCAAATTTATTAATTTACAAGTATTAACTTCCAAAGAACTAACCACACTTTTGAAGATGCCTAGGTCAAAGGATTCTTCAAAATCTCAGTTAAAAGCTTAGACTTTGGCTTCTGCTCTGATGAAAGGGAGATCCATGCTAGAAGAGTGACATTGTTTTGCAAAACTTTCAACAGTATTGTTCTCTCTAACAAATGTAAAACATGATACTGAACACATATGAGCATACAAGACAAGATGGATTCTCAGACCAATATGGTTGTGATGTATTTATAAGAAATGGTCTTATGTAGTTATAAGAAATGGTCTTATGTTTTAATTCTATTTTTAATTGAAATCGTGATGTGTTGGAGGGTTACAGAGACAATAAGTACATTTGTTTTTAATCATCATTACCCCATCCCTCTTTATCTCCAACTTACCCTTCCCTATTCCCCCCAAGTTGTAATGTTCATATCCCACATAGTGTCAAGTGAATATCAATACTGCTGTGTTTCATCCGTTGTTCTGTTATTTCTGTGATTACCTTTCCCTTCCACATATTGTATTGTCTATTACATGAAACACGAGGTGCAAAAAGCTGGGAGAAATGAAGAAAGGAAAAAAATAGAGAAAAAAGAATGAAGTATATACAGGATGTAATGAGAGCCTCTTGTTTCCATGAGTTAGAGTTCGTATTTATATGCTTCCTTTTCTATAGTCCTTTGCACTAAACATTTGGGTTCATGACATCCTCTGTTAAAGGTATCTTCTACATATTCTAATTATTACAAATGAGAGAGATCATGCAACCTGTTTTTCTTTGAGTCTCTTACTTCACTTAATATAATTTTTTTGAAGTCTTTCCATTTCCTCATGAATGGAACAATGCTATTCTTTCTGATGTAAACATAGAATTCCATTGTGTATATAAACCACATTGTCTTGATCCATTCATCTACCGATGGGCATTTGGGTTGGTTTCATGTCTTGGCTATGGTAAATAGTGTTGTGATGAACATTGTTGTACTGGTGGTTTTGTGTGGCCTTGTTTGTGGACATTCGGGTAGATTCCCAGAGGTGGGATTTCTGGGTCATAGGGGAATGTTCACACTGCTTTCCAGAGTGGTGGAACAAGTTTGCACTCCCACCAACAATGCAGTAGCATTCCCCTGTGGTCTCATCCCCACCAGCATCTGTTGCTAGATTTCTTGATTATGAACATTCTGACTGGTGTAAGGTGGAATCTCAATGTTGTTTGGATTTGCATTTCTTTTATAGCTAGAGTAGTTGAGCAATTCTTCATGTGTCTCTTGGCCATTCGTATTTCCTCTTCAGAGGATGGAAGAAAGACAGCCTCTTCAATGAATGGTGTTGGCAAAGTTGGCTAAACACATGGATAAAACTAAAATTAGAGCCTCATCTGTCACCCCACACCAGAATCAACCCCAAATGGATCAAAGACCTCGAGGTAAAAAGCAGATGCCTTGAAAATATTACAAGAATAAATAGGAGAAACTCTAGTGCTCCTTGATACATGTCGAAACTTTCTTAATAACGATCCAGAAACACAACAAATCAAAGAAAGGCTGGGACTGTTTTAAACTGCAGAACTTCACAGCAAAGGACATAGCTAGCAAAATACCTTGAAACCCCACAGACTGGGAGAAGATCTTCACCACCCATACAATACAAGATTCTCATATCTAAAATATACCAACAGCTCAAGAAAATAAATTTCCCCCAAACAATACCCCAAAGAAACAACCATCCCATTAAAAAGTTGGATAAAGTCCTTAAGAAATGGTCTTTTTTTAATGACATTTTGATTTCCTGATAGAATGAATATGTAGAGGTTGAATAAAAGTAGACTTCTGTGTTATTGTTTTATACATCTTTGTTTACTTGACGTTTTCAAAGTGTTTCAAGTGATGATCAAGTAGATATTTTTATGATGTACAAAAATGAGAAGAGAATTTCTGGAGAGTTAGTTTACTGTGCTATTGCTTTATTGAGTTGCAGTGGATTGAACTTAGGCCTTGTACATGCTATTAAATAGTCAAGCACTTTACCAGTATGCTACATCTCCAGCTCTTGGAAGGTGTTCTTCAGTGCATAAGAAAGAAGTGGTACAATGTGTAACCTGTTTTTCAACACTAGCATAGATAAGGCATCAAAAAAGTAATAGAAAAAATATCATAAACTGTTCTGTAATATTTAAACAAAAACTAAATTACTTCATTAATGAAAACACATTCAGTTTTATCAAAAACTTTCCAATATGCTATGCTATAAAATGGAAACAACCCTGGAGATATTCCTGTATATAGAAACTTCTAAATTCCATGAGTATTTTAGCATTTCTCTCTCTCTCTCTCTCACAAACACACACACACACACACACATATACACACACACACAAAACCCTGCTTCATGAACTTTACAAACTATAGTTGTTACTGATCAGTTATGGCCACTTTTTGGTCACTTACGTTAAACAGAAATATAATCAAACATTTTATATTGACATTTTAAAAGAAAGGATCATACTAAGATCTTAAAGAGTTTAAGCTTTTTGGAAGATATTTTACTTGTACTGAAAACTTCAAGTCCATGTAGCAAAGTAGAAAGGATTTAACCTATTTTTGTGATGCTGCTATAACTAATTCTCAAAATATGATGCCTTAAAACAAGTGAATGTATTTTCTCATAGTTCTGGAGTCCAAATATCCTAAGTCAAGTTTTCAGACAGGGTTACTTCCTTTTGGGGACTCTAATGGAAAAAAGATCCCTTCTTTTCTCCTAGCATGTGGTGTCTGCTGGGAACCTAAACTATTCCTTGAATTGTAGCCACATCACTACACACATTGATTCTAACTTTGCATCATTACTACTGCATTTTTAAAAAAATAAATGTACCTTTCCTCACAGGATGTACCATTTTGATCTGAAGATCCTTATCTTAATTACAATGATCCAACTATGAGAAGTACAAGTTGTCATGTCAAAAATGAACTTTACAACTTTGGTGGGGGGGTTGGGGGGTGCGGGGGGAGGCTGGGAAGGGATGTGAAGGGTAAACAAAGGAGGAGGCTGCAATGCTTGATAAGAAATGTACTCATTTTCTTGCCCATGTAATTGTAACCCCTCTGTACAGTATGTTCACAAAAAATAAAAATAAAAATCTTAAAGTTTTGTAGGTCTTAGAATTAGGCATGACTATATCTTTGGGTGAGATATGATTCAATCCACTAGAGGGCTAGAGAAAGAAGTATGGAGAAAAGAGAATATTTTAGTGTTTTTAAACTAAGTAATTTTAGGAAAAATGAAACATTGTATATTCTTAATATTACAGTTCAATCTTGATTTTTAACTAATGAAAAAACATGCTGATGAGGTTAAATGTATATTTCAAATTTGGGCCAACGTGTCAAGACTTAATTCCATTAGGGTTTATCATTTTGAAAGTCTTAATCAGTAAATTTAAATATACATATTTACTTATTGATTTATTCAATTTTTAAATGCTTTATATATCTTTATTGTAAAAATGTTGTACAGAGGGTTTACAGTTACATGAGTAGGGTAATGAGCACATTTTGTAGCTAGCATTGTTACCTCCACTTTTCTTTTCTCCCTACCATCACTTCCCTTCCCTCCTCCCCAACTCCTCCTGCCCCCCCCCACTCTGACATTGTAAAGTTCATATTCAACATAGTGTCCTGTACATCTCGTTGTCACAATGAGTCAGCCTGCATCCCCATTTACGCGTTCCCCATATCCCTCCCTCTCCCCAAATTACAAAAATGTACATACAAGATGCAGAACACCGGCATCCAATTCGGTGAGAACAAGGGTTATACTGTGGGGGAAGAATGTACCAAAGAAACAAAAGACCACATAGTGCATTGTAAGTATATTAAAAAAATTAGCAAGAAAGAAAAAGAAATAAAAACAACTTGTATACCTGTCTTGGGGTACTTTTTGTTTAACATTATCTCATGTGGTCATATGTACATAGTCTTTGACTTTTTCTGCTTGTCCTACATATGTACTAGTCATTTTAAACAAGGGAAATCATGGGACCTATATTTCTTTGGGACTGGCTTACTTCACTTAATATAAATTTTTCCAAGATTTTCCATTTCCTACAAATGAGGAAATGTCCTTCTTTCTGACAGAGGTATAGAATTCCATTTTATATATATATATGTATATATATATATATATATACATATATATATAATTTTCTTGATCCATTCATCTACTGGGGCCATCTGGGTTGGTTCCATATCTTAGAGATGGTAAATAATGCTGTGATAAACATGGTTGTACTGGTAGCTTTGGTATGACCTTGTTTGTGATCGTTTGGGTAAATGCCCCAAAGTGGGATTGCTGGGTCATAAGGGAGCTCTATTTGGAATCTTTTGAGGAACCTCCCTACAGCTTCCCAGAGTGGTTGAACAAGTTTACACTCCCACCAACAATTCAGTAGGGCTCCTTTTGGCCACATCCCCTCCAGCATCTAGATTTCTTGATTACAGCCATTCTAACTGGGTGAGGTGGAATCTCAATGTTGTCTTGATTTGCATTTCTTTTATGGCTGGAAAAGTTAAGCATTTCTTCATGTGTCTATTGGCCGGTCTTATTCGTCCTCAGAGAAGTCTCTCTTTAAGTCTTTAGTCCATTTATAAATAGGACAGTTGTTTCGTTGAGGATTTGTTGTTGGGGATTTAGTTTTTTGAGTTCTAGGTATATTTTAGATACGAGATCCTTATCCATTATATAGCTAGTGAAAATCTTCTCCCAGTCTGTGGGCTTTCTGTTGATCTTGCTAGCTATATGCCTTGCCTTGTAGAAGCTCTGTATTTTCATGCAATCCTATTTGTCCAACATGTCTTTGATTTGTTGTGCTTCTGGGTCTCTATAACAGAAACGGTCAGATAAGTTGATGTTAGGTGAAATGAACCCCAAGATGAGGATTCAAATGTTTTCTTTTTCTTTCTTGCACTTATTTTAACACATTTATAAGATGATTTCTTTGTTGCTTTGTATGTCCCTCCCCCACGATATAACCTCTGCTTTCACTGTATTTGATGTTGATATACTTTGTGGAGGAGAAGGGAAAAAACAAATTGTTTAAATAGGGATACAGGTGGACCCATTGCAACAATGAGATGTACATGACGTTAAGTTGAAAAATGAACTTTATAACTTTCCTCGGGGGTAGGAGGGGTGGGAGGGGATGGAAGGGGGAAGTGGGGCATGGGAGGGGGGAGATGGAAAGGATTGGGAAGGGGAAACAAAGGAGGAGGCAACAATGCTTGATAAGAAATGTACTCATTACCTTGTCCATGTAATTGTAACCCCTCTGTACGGTATTTTCACAATTAAAAAAAAAATTCGGCCCATGCCCTATTTCTTCCTGTAATGTTTTCATGGAGTCTGCTTTGACTCCAAGGTCGTTGATCCATTTGGAGTTTATTCTCCTGCAGGGTGATATATACGGATCTAGCTTCAGTTTTCTACAAGTGTTTAACCAATTTTGCCAGCACTATTTACTGAAAAGACTGTTTTTCTTCCATTCTTTTTCTTTAGCTCTCTTGTCAAAGATTAGGTGGCTATAGGTCTGTGGGTTCACTTCTGAGTCTTCAGTCCTATTCCCTTAGTCCTCAGGTCTGTTCTTGTGCCAGGACTCTTTTGATTACTATAGCTTTGTAGTAGAATTTGAAATTTGGAATTGATATTCTTCCAGCGCTGTTCTATCTAATAAGGATTGTTTTATCTATTCGGGGTCTTTTATTGTTCCATATGAACTTTTGGATTGTTTCTTGTATTTCATTGAAGAATGAGGTTGGGATACTGATAGCTATCACATTGAGTTTGTAGATAGTCTTTGGCAGTATTGCTGTTTTCACAATGTTAATCCTCCCAATCCAGGAGCATGGGAGGCTTTTCCACTTGCTTAGTTCTGCTTTAATTTCCTTTTTCAGGTTTTTAAAGTTTTCATCATACAGGTCCTTCACCTCTTTTTTAAGTTAAGTCCTAAGCATTTTATTTTTTTTGTGAGGCTATTACAAAACAGGTTGCTTTCCTAATTTCAGCCGCATCTTCTCTTTATTGGCATACAGGAAAGCCATTGATTTCTAAGGGTTAATTTTATACCCTATTACTTTGGCAAGGTTTCCGGTGAGCTCAAGTAACTTGGGAGTGGAGTCCATGGGTTTCTTTAAATACAAGATCATGTCCTCTGCAAAGAGTGAGAGTTTTACCTCATCTTTCCCTATTTGTATCCCTTTGTATCTGCTTCTTGTCTTACTGCCCTAGCTAGGCATTCTAATACAGGTTAAGAGGAGTGGAGAGAGTGGACATCCTTGTCTAGTTCCTAAGTTTAGAGGAAATGGCTTTAACTTGTCTCCATTAAGTATAATTCTGGCTGTAGGTTTGTCATATACAGCCTTATTATCTTGAAGAGTGTCCATGCATTCCTAGTTTTTCCAGAGCTTTCATCATTAAGGGGTGTTGGATCTTGTCAAATGTTTTTTCTGCATCTATTGAGATAATCATGTGGTTCTTGACCTTGTTCTTGTTGATGTGATGAATTATATTAATTGTTTTGCGTATGTCAAACCAGCTTTGCATCCCTGAAATGAATACTGTTTGATCATGGAGTATGATTTTTTTGATGAGTTGTTGAAGTCGATTGGCCAAAATTTTGTTGAGAAGTTTGCATCAACTTTCATCAAAGAGATGTGTCTATAGTTCTCTTTCTTTGATGAGTTCCTGCCTGGTTTGGGGATGAGGGTTATGCTGGCTTCATAAAAAGAGCGTGGTAGTGAATTTTTGTTTTCAATTTCATTGAAGAGATGGGGGAGTATTGGTTTGAGTTCTGCCTTGAAGGCCTTGTATCATTGAGCTGTAAATCCATCTGGTCCTATGCTTTTCTTGGGTGGGAGGTCTTTTATTGCTGCTTCTATTTTGATGCTTGATATGGGCCTGTTAAGTTGGTTTAAATCATCTTGGTTTAGTTTGGGCATGTCAATATTTGGTAGAAATTTATCCATATCTTTCAGATTCTCAAACTTATTAGCATAAAATTTTGAGAAGTATCCCCTTATTATATTCTGAATCTTGGCTGTTTCTGTAGTGATGTTTCCATTGTCATCTCTGAGTTTATTTATTTGGATTGTTCTTTTTTTTCCTCATAAGATTTGCTAAGGGTCTGTCAATTTTATTAATTTTTTGAAGTACCAACTTGTGGACTCTAATTCATTTAATTCAGATTTAATTTTAATGATTTGTTTCTACCTATTGGATTGGGGTTTAGTTTGTTGTTTGTTTTCAAAGAGTTTTAGGTGCCTCATTAAGTTGTTAGTTTCAGATCTTTCCGATTTGTTAATGTAGGAACTCAGAGCTATCAATTTTTTAAATTTGCCAATCTAAGTTATTTTCATTCTGGTATTTCCACAAAAGTATATATTTTCTTTATAATGTTCATTTCCCCCATTAATCTTTCTCTTCCCCCATTTTTTATTGGCATCAATTAGTTGTAAAGGGAAGTTTTATGTTGATATATCTATATGCACATACAATGAACTTTGAACAGACTCACTCCTCCAATATTCTCCTCATCCCCTCCATTTTCAAACCATTTCTATAATCTTTATTGGTCCATGTTCATACACTTACATAAAGTTTTGGCTATATTTAATCTAGTTTACACTCACTATTCATCCACACCCTTACTACAAAAACATGTATCTTGCTGTATTTATCTTACCTTCACCATAAAGCATATACATATGAAAAGAGATTTTCCCATGGCATTTCATACATGTGTATACAGTATTTTAATCAGATTGTTCCTTTTGCTTACTGTACCTTTTCTTAACCTTCCTACCCCAATAATTCCACAGTTTTGTTTTTCAACCTTCATTCAGATATGTAATCCATTTTAGTACTATTTATTCCCTATTTTCTTTTCCCCTAGACTCCAAATCCTATCAAATTTGCTCACAGTTTCAAATGGTATAGGTAGATAATAGATGCATAGGTACATAGATGATAAATAGATGATAGAAAAATAGACTATATACATCTTGACCTGTGTTTATATATATATATATATATATATATATATATATATATATATACACACACACGCATTTTTTGTCTATCATCTACATAGGTGACCTTTATTTTTCTGAAATTGGCTTATTTCACAACATGATAATCTCCAGTTTCATCTAATTCCCTGAAGATAAAATAAATTAATTTTTCTTTATGACAAAATAATATTCTCATGAATACAGATCATATATTCTTTTCCCATTCATCAGTGGTAGGGCATCTGGGTTGTTTCCGTGGTCTAGCTATTGTGAATAGTGCAACAATGAACATGGTGACAAGTTTTCTTTATTCTATCCTAATGCTTTCAGATTTATGCCAAAGGGTAGCATTGTGGATCATGTTACTTCCACCTTTAGATTTTTGGGAAAAAACAAAAAACATTTTTGTAGTGATTGACCTTGCTTACCTTGCCATCCAAACTGTGGAATGACTCTTTTCCCACATTCTGTGTGTGTGTGTGTGTATGCTTGTGTGTTTGATTAGTGACAACTAATTCTGATTGAATTGAGAATAAATTCTCAATGTAATTTTGATTTGCATTTTCTTCATGGCTAAAGATGTTAAGCAGTTCTCTGTGTTTTTTTAGCCATTTGTAATTATTCTTTTGAGAACTGCTTAGCCAACTCATTTCAGTATAGTCTTCTTAGCTCTCTGTAATTTCTATTTATGTATCCCTTGTTAGGTGTATAACTGGCAAATATTTTCTCTCATTTGGAAGGCTGTCTCTTTAGCATAGTGACTATTTCTTTGGCTGTGAAGAAGATTTTAGTTTAATCAAATCTTTTGTTGTTGTTGTTGTTTCTTTTTTTCTATGTTTTTATTGTAAAAATGCTGTACAGAGGGGTTACAATTACATGAGCAAGGTAATGAGTACATTTCCTATTGAGCATTGTTTTCTCCTCCTTTGTTTTTCCCCTACCATCCCTTCCCTCTCCACATCCCCAAAACCCCCACCCTTCCCACTGAAGTTGTAAAGTTCATTTTCAAGATAGTGTTTTGTACATCTCATTGTTACAATGGGTCAACCTGTATCCTTGTTTACGCATTTTGTTTGTCAATTATTGTTCCAATTTGCTTAGCTTTTGAAGTTCTATTCAGAAAGCTCCTGTCTATTCCAAAATGTTTGAATGTTTTTCCATATCTGTGTGTATGCATATGATTAATTGTGACTAAATACTTAAGGATAAATTTTCTCTTTTCCTTCTTCTGTCTGTCACTTTCTATCTCTCTGTCTCTGTGTCTCTCTATCTCCCTCTTTCTCACTTCTTCTACCTTTCTTCTTCTTTTATCTACATAGAAACAAACACAATCATGGTTTATCTTAAGGCTATTTCAAACTAGGAACATTATTTTTCTATATAACTTACTGGTATTTAAGCTTCTCTACTTGTAATTTCCGTTAACTTTACTATTATACTATTTTATATAACTGAAGGTATATATTTTTCTTCTGAAGGTATATATTTTTCTTCTACCTAGATGTCTCCTTTTTCTAATGAATTTGGCTATTACTTAATCATAGGCATTTTTTTTCTTTTTTTGCCTTTGATCTGCTGTGCTACACACTGCTTACCATCGTGAACTGGATCAGATGTGTATATGTGTATTCTCATTCAATTTTATTATGAGAAATAACAATTTTATATTATCAAAACTATGAACGTGTTGGTAGTATTTGATCAAGATACATTTTCAAAAGGGAATATATATTAATGAACTGTATTATCAAAATGGCAGTGTTAGCATGGACTGGTTGAAGCTCACTTTTCAGCCTAGTTCTAAGATTTATTTTCTTGACAATTTTTGAGCATTGAACAAATTCATCTCATATTTTCTTTATACTAGCATCATAGGAGTCAAAGACAGAGGTATATCCCTTAGGAATAGTGGAGAAATACATAAAATAATACAAGTACACACACACTTTCAAGTGCTGAGAAGAAAATGTGAAACAAGACAGCTGGAGTGTCCTGGGGTTGATGGACAACATAGTTTTTAATAAGGTAATATATAAGTATCCCATCAAAATGACCTCTGAGTAAATACCTGAAGGAGGTTCAAAGTACATAAAATAGCAATTGGGAAATGTGTAGTACACTCTCAACATGCTTTGCTTATATATAGTCAAGTCACTTAATATATTGAACCATTCTTATATGACTCATACCATAAGCCTCCCATAGTCATTTAAGTGTACTCTGGAAAACATCCAGCTAGGATTTTGTTCATGGTCTGGAACTAGGGAACTATCACTTTAGTTATGATAATCATCTCTCTTTAAACTTTTTTTCCACAACTACCATTTATACCAGTGGAAAGGTTATCAAGTATAAACCAGTGGCACTGTATACACTCCTCTTCCAAATGAAGTTTTCCAAACACTCCATCCCTCATCCTCAGGAGCCTAGCAGTACTGTAGATAAAAGACAATGTTAATTCAAGAGAAAAGAATGCCTACAATTGTTTATACATGTGATGCAAACATTGCTACAGCATGTTTATTTTCTATGTAGCGGTCTGATTTTCACTGAAATCTATAAACAATTTTATGTTGGTCTGTAGTAGATAAAAACAATTTTCTCTAAGGAGATTAGAGTGTAAAACGACAGAAAACCCTCAGTTACAGTGCTCTGCTCCATATAGACAGCAACATCTTTAATTACCAATCAGTGTTTTGAATTAAATCTTATCAAGTGAAACCAAATCTAAACTACATCTCATCGGAAATTAGTACATTCTTAATGAGAAGTGCAATTTAATAATTACAATTTAACCAATCGTCGAACTTAATTGCAAAGAAGCTATCTAATTGAGAGCCAAAGAACTTAAAATAGTATATAGTGTAAGACCTACGATTTTATATGCAGATATTCGGAGCACAATTTTAATACCTTATGTTTGGTACTATGGTGAACTTCAGTATGCATATACAATTATATAAAATAATCACATATAATATGTTACTGACCACAAAGTTTGCATGCACTCTTTCTTTTCTTTATGTTTATGCGTTAATTGCAGATTCTATTATTTTGAAGTATTTTAAATTCAGTATAGCTGACATTATGTTATAAACGAACTATATAACTTGTAGGAGAGAGGGTGGGTAGGGAAAAACTGAGATAAAGCAAAGGAAGTGTTGACACTGTTAAAAAATAAATGTACTCATTACCTGACTTATGTAATGTAACTCCTCTGTGCATTACCTTCATAATAATAATAAATCAATGAGATGTACAAGATGTTATGTCGAAAAAATGAACTTTACAACTTTGGAGTGGGGCAGGGAGTGGGGATGAGAAGGGATGGGAAGGGGAAACAAAGGAGGAGGCAACAATGCTTGATAAGAAATGTACTCATTACCTTGTTCATGCAACTGTTACCCCTCTGTATTGTATTTTCATAAAAAATGTACTTATTACCTTACTTATGTAACTGTAACCCCTCTGTACATCATGTTGACAAAAAAATTAAATAATAATAATAATGAAAATAAATAAAGTGTATATAAACAAGTAGGCAAGTAGTGAAAAGTCTATAGACAACAAATGAAGGAGGCAGAATTATTTTAGAAAATGATGAGATATCTGGAAACTTTTTGCAAATACTTCTCTTACTTTGTCCCCTTTATTGACATGTGCATAAGTTTTGAGATTGTTAAAATCCTGAAAGTAAGCTAAAATTATAATTCATTATTACAACTTAAAAATAATATAAGTGACTTAATTCTTTCTTGTGTTGATTTTCCAATAACTTAGTACTTGAATTTCTTTTTGCATAATATTTGATTACATTACTATAGTTTGTAGAAGTAAAAAATAAGTTCTTCTGTCCCTAATTAAACCCAGAAAAGATGTCATGTTAACTTTGCCTCATTGTTTGGGATCTAGTACAATTATTATTACAGAACAATAAACAAATAATATTTGATGATTAGTTGAATCTATATGTTTAGACTCTCACAAAGTTTATTTCTCTTTAACTGGGTAAGGCAGGACACAGAACTTATAGAAAAGGGTGAACAAATGCAACAGTGATTCTCCACTGGAATCTGAACTGAAAATGAACTATACAATTTGTGTGTTGGGACAGAAGGGAAAAATTGGGAGAGGAAGAGGGAAGGGGTGACATTGTTTAAAAAGAAATATATAATTTTTATCTGACTTATATAACTAACCCCTCTGCACATCGCTTTATAATAACAAAAAATACATGAAAATATAATGGAATTGTAATATATTATACTTAAGCTAAGAAAAGTTGATAACATTGAGAGTGTATTTTTAACTTACAACAGTGAAATAATTACTCCAGACTGATATAGACATAAAATACAAACACATACCTATATACAATACTGTTTGTTTTCTAGTGTTAAGCATTTGGTACCTATATTTACAAAAGTCAAAATAAGTATCTACATTTATTATATATACACACACACACATATATATATATATATATGGTTTGGAAGATTTGGAATCTGCATTTTATTACCTTTATTGAAGTATCTCCTTCTTGTTTTCCTTCAATGTATTTTCTCCAATTTTTCTTCAATTTTTAAGAATGCTTTTGTTCTGAAACACTCCTCACATCTCAAGGAATATTTCTGTCCTTAACCTCATAGGAAAATGTAATGACCTGTAGTTTTTAATCAAGTTTCCAGAAAATGCTATCTCACTTCTCAACACAGTGCCTATCTAGTACTAATACACATACCTTTCAGCTGAAGATATTATTAAAACATTATTTAGTAGCTCTATTCTTCAGGATTTGAAGTCTGGCCTGAAATCGTACATTTCAAAATAACTGGTGCAAGGGCCTTACATTTTATAACAAGACTTTACCAGGTGAAAGAACATTCTTCACAATAATCCAAACATGTTTCAAGAACTATGGGTAATATTTCTTTGATAGAAAATGAATGAAGTTACATATGATTTAAGCTTCAAATTAGGTAATACAATTCTTATTTATTGCAAGTATGACATACTATTTTATTGTACACATGACATGCAATTTCTGCTTTAGATAACCCCATAAATGTAACTCTTCACCTTTTAAAGGTAATTTTGGCTGTGGACAAAATTTTCTCCTCCAAAATGCTGTCCTAAAATGGATTTTATGGATTTCATCATATTTTTGAAAAATGGCTCAGCAGCCACACTGTCTCACGGTGATTACTACCTAAATATTAGTTAATATCATCACAGAAAAAAGTACAAGGGGAATGTAAATCACTGGCAATCCTGCTTTAGTGTCACTCCATCCATTATTAATTGGTACCTGTATAATCTCCCTTCATTTAACAAGGTATGAGGAATGCCTCATGCAGCAACAACATCACGCCACTCAAAGCAGTATTTTCCCTTTTTGTTCCTAATTTTCTTGTTCTCATGTCTTCTAATTGCCAAATTTCCAGCATCTTGAAACATTATATCCTTCTACAGTATTTTAATTGTTGCTTAAAAAAATTGAGGCAGTCATGGTGACTCAAGTATCAACAACAAGACTCTAGCACAACAAATAGGCTAGTTGTAATGCACACCAATATTACAATATAGGTAATATATAAAATATAAATATATAAAGTGTATACTCATAATTATTTATAATATAATATCTACATGGAATAATTATTATTTATATATTACATATTATCAATAATATATTTACAAATAATGTATGCTACAATTATGCATGTCATATATAGTATGATTGACTATAACATAATATATAATATGTAAATAAATAACACATATACTATAATACATGATGAATAGATAGAAATCTTTAGGTATAATGCTGACTCCAGGTAAAAACTGAGAAACTATCTAACACATAGACTTAAATGGAGAAGTGCACGGCTCAAGTGGTAGAAGTCTCTGCTTAGCAAGCATAAGACATTGAGTTCAAATGACAGTACAGCAAAAATATTAAAATAATATCCTTATTATCGTCTCCTCTAAAATAAGAAAATAATAGAGAAATTTAGTGTGTGGAATCTTTTAATTACTTAATTTCATAGTCCCTTTAAGGACTTTAAGTGACTATTTCTATATTTAACTTTTTGTTTGAATTGTAGATGCTATCTAGAAAAATTGCTGTACTAGATTTAAGGCAATAATGCTTAGGCACACTTGTCAAGAAATCTAAGCTAATTAAGCTATCAGAAGTAATTTTTTCTAGTTTCAAGTAATAATGATTTAGAGTTAAATGTCACGCTTTTCTTTATTTTTTAAATGAGCATTTAATATCTTCAAATCAAATGCAATTTGGAAATCTAAAGCTCATATAAATTATAATTTTTACTCTTGGATCAAGTAGTCTTGTGGTGATTTATGGTTACTCTATTCAGAGATCTATATCTGTAGTCATGTCAATATAAATGAAACTAAAACATAATGAAAAATAAATTTTCATCAGTTTGTTTTACTGATTGGCTGAGATCCAGAGCCCTCTTTCCACTGTTGTTATAACATTTGTGTTCCAGACAAATTAAACTGGCCTTGTCTCATGATCATGTTCACAATTCACAAAAGGTATAGAAATCCAAATGTAATTTATTTTAATGTAAAGATGATCATAGATATGTAATCTCAAATATTATTGATTGGTTTTTTGTGCATGCAGATTTGTCCAGCACCATCCAAAGTGTTCAACCCATATGAATGATAAAATAACCTCATAGGTTTGGCAGACCCAATACTTGAAGAAAATATTCATAATCTTGGCAAGCAGATCATACAAGACCTTCATATGCTAACCGATTCCAAATGTAACCACAATTAATTCTAGGCTCACAATACACTGACATTGCTGATTTATTTATTGAGGTTATTTATATAAGGTTATTTGATTGATTTATTGAGTTTATTTATATAAGATTATTTCTTATCTGCACAGCCCTTTGTTATATATTCACTTGTTTTGTTCTTCCTCTTTTTCTTTTAACCTTCCATTCGACCTACCTGCCCTTCCTGTATGTGTCATATATTATTCTTGACAATAGGAAACCTAGTGACACTTGTGTCATTAAACATAGAAGAGAAAACATAATTATAAAGTCATTTGAAACTAGATATAGGAGGGCTCATTCTTGCAATCCTAGTTATGCAGAAGACAGAGATCTGATCATTGTTTGAAGCTATACTGGACAGGAAACTTCTTGAGATTCCTGTCTGCAATTAACCACAAAGAAGCCAGAAATAAACCTGTGGCTTAAGTTGTAGAGCAAAAGCTTTGAACAAAACAGTTCAGGCTGAGTTCAAGCTCTGAGTTCAAGCTCTAATAGGAGCACCCATTCATTCCCTCACTAAATAGCAAATAAAGTCATTTGTTCACATCATGAAAAATTGTCTATTAAATTGATATTTAATTTTTTTCTGAAAATTTAATTTTGAGACTCCATGTAACTTTAAATTTTAGTTCCATTGTATATTCTCTCAATATTTCCTTTCCCATCTGCTCTATGTGAGTTAATTATAATATGGGTTACAATAGCACATATATACTGAGTATTAAGGATAATCAGAGAAAAACATGAAAGGTTTTGATAATTTCCAAAATATAAGAACTTAATAAATTTAGCTAAATTACTGTCAGTACTAACATAATTAGCACACTGAACATTTCCCTGCAAATAATATTCCAAGGAGCACTGCCCATTATGAAGTATAAATCTGAGAAATTATTGAACCAGGTGATATTCATGCCTCTAATAGATTCTGTTTTGAATAAGTGCCAGTGAAGAGGTTATATCTCTACTAAATCTCTTTTGAGTATTTGTATTACACGTAGTAAACAGAAGATTTGATTCAAGTTGTCTTGACACTATAATAACAGAAGATATCCCCTCTTTTCCCCCAAAAGAGACAAAGCAACAGATTAAGTTTCAGCTATGCAAAATAGTTCTGGTTTATTTTAAATATATTTTAAGCTTAATTTCTATTAATAAGACTGCTATCTTTTCACTTCTAATATGCTATTATACCATTCATTTTAAAAGTACATAGTCAAAGGTGAGTTAATTAAATATTAAGTACAGAAAGTACGTAGTTGAGGGGGGACCAAGATGGCCACGGGGCAGTAGGGAAATGCCACAGCTCTCCCCAACCAAAAAGAAAGTTGGAGTTCCAATGCTTAATCTCCCCAAGAAACCAACAACAACAAAAAGATGAACAGCCAGAGAAAAACAGGAGGCCTAAAAAAACAAAAAAGAAAGAGAGAAAAAGAAGAATTTCAGAACAGAGAAGAGTAAAGACCCCTTCCTTAACCATTACTGGCCGCGCGGCAGCACGTGGCCAGCCGGCCTGGCAGGGGTGACCAGAGTCTCAGAGACACAGGGAGCTGCCTGCAGATCACCTGCACAGAAGCAGCCTGAGGTACCAGTGTCAGACCCCCTGATTGTGACGAGCTGACAAAGCTCCGAGCCAGGAGCATGCACAAATATCCCACCCCCAGCCCTCACTCTCCATCCAAGCAGAGAGTCTCCATCCCACCAAAGCCACTCGGCCCCATGGCGGGAACCCCAGAGCTACATGGGATGCCCACAGAGCACCAGAGCAGAAGACCTGCAAGGAACTGGTGCTGATCCAGAGAGCGCAAATGGAGAAAAACCCCAGCCATCAGAACTTCCACAGAGACTGCTGGAGTCCCAGAGAAACAGGGGCCTATCTGCAGATCACCCGCGCAAAAGCTGCCTGAGGTACCAGTGTCAGACTGCCAATCGCCACAAATGGAGAAACCTCCAAGCCGGGAACTCGGCCCCATGGTGGGAGCCCCAAAGCTACATGGGACTCCCACAGAACACCAGAGCAAAAGACCTGCAAAGAACTGATGCTGATCCGGACAGCGCAAACACAGACAAACCCCAGTGCTCAGAACCTGCACGGAGGTCCCTCCCCCATCACTTGGGCAGAGGCTGAAGGCCCATCCCTCTGTGGACCCAAACAGCATGAACTGAGGCAGACACAGAAAAGAAATACAGAGTTCCAGAGAGATGGTGGAGGAGAAGCTGGAGGCTAAACAAGCTCTCGCATAGAAAGCAGTTTTAGAGTTCCAGTGAACAGTCCTAAGCCAGAGAATCACACCAAGTGTGCCATCACAGGACAGAGAGTTAGGACAGAGAGGGAAAATCCAGGCAAGGAGACAGATCTGAGCACCTGCCAGCAGGTGCTGCTGCTGCGGCAGCAGCGGTGGCAGCTGCGGCCAAACCTGCCATACCTGAAACACAGAAAGTCCAGGAGAAGGCGCCAGATGTGGCAGGTGAGCGGATTCCACTCAACACCAGCAAGAACTGACAAGGAGCAGACATCATTATCCTGCAGTTCGCAGACCAGAGACGACCCAGGAACCAAGATTCGGCGTGAGTAGAAGCCTGACATCCTCACTCCTTCTCAGGGAGAAGAGGAGGGAAGGTCACCCCTCCCCCCCCAGTACCAGAGATCTCCATCTTGGATACTGACAAAGCTCGGCAGAGCTGCTAGCTCCAACTCAGGCCTTGGAAGAAAACTAGAGTCATTTAGCAGGTCACATGAACCTAACTTGAACCTGCCAGACTAAGCTCCACCAGGGGAAAAGTCACCCAGCTAGGGCACCAGCCCCAGGAATGGCTTTCTCCATGGGGTAAACAAAGCCAGAGGCTGCCCCTCCCATTAGCAGCCTTGACAATAAATTGAAATTCAGTAAACATAAACCCTGAGAGTGGCTCCAGGCTGGGCTCTGTGAGTTTCTCACAAACTAGCCCCCAGGAAAAGCTACTGTTTGCTGAAAGGCCTCAACTCTACCCAGAACCTAGCCTCATCACAGCATTTCCAAACTTGAGGAAAAAGCCATCTCCCTCTTTTGTGATACTCAAAGCAGATCTCCCTCCCATTGAACTAACCTGGGAGGAGGATCACAAAATCCTGGGTAAAGCAGAGCATTTTTCTGCCTGTTCAAACAAACTGACTTAAGAAACCAACCAAGCCACAGGAAAATCAAACACCACAAGCAGACCAGAGACTCCAACAAAAGGCTGGTTATGGACACAAGCGAGATACAGGATATTTCTCACCCCTCCCAAAAAAATAAAAGAACTTTTTTTCTTTATTTTTTGTTTTGTACCTTTTATTAAATTTTTTTAAATTTTTACCTTTTTTGAAAAAAAATTGTTTTCTAGTAACTTTTTTTCCTCTTATAATTTCTATTTTATTGGTATATGTGTGTGCGTTTTTCTTTCTTTCTTTTCTTTTCTTTAAAAAAATGTTTGTGTTTTGTTGAGCTCTACTGAACTTCTGATTTTTTTTCTTTCTTTCTTTTCACCTTTTCTTCTCTTTCGTTCTTCTTTATGTGACTTAATTATTGTTCTGCACATCCTCAGATAAACCTGTAGTCAATAATTAGACCTTATCCCCCATTGTGTACACACTTAATCCACAAATTCATTACTCAATTCAAAACCTCTTAGACTTAAATTCCTTAATGGCAGTACTACTTCTTTATACCTATGCAATATCTTAAGTATTTTTATTTTTAAGTTTTTCACATCTCTTTTATATCCCTCCCCTTCTCTCATTATATTCATGTTCTTCTCTGAACATTTTCTTTTCGAAAATGCATAATATTTTTAATTTGTACTTTTCTATTTTTTCTGGTCCCTTTTCTATCCCATTCTCTTTCTTCTTTTTTTCTCTCTCTCTACTTTCATCCTATCCAACCTATTTCCTGCTTTGAGATTAGGACTTTCTTAAGTTAATTCTCCCAGTGCTTTCCCACATCACTCTATTCCTGTTTTTTACCCACATCTCTCCCTGAACCTAATAATTTCTGGTTTACCAAATTCTTCTTTGTGGTTCATAGACCATTAATATATAGTTGTTTGATGTTTAATAGATGTATCTGTTGAACTACATTGTATCTGCAGACTATTGACTGTGCAAATACAAACTTTGGTTGATGATTGCCTTAAGTTAGTGTTCTAGCACAAAACTGGTGTTATTTTCACCCCAAATGGGCAGAGTAAGATGGAAAAAAAACAAGAAAAATGGCAAGTCCCGGTATCTCAATTTATATTCCTGATAATCAGGGGACAGAACAGATAATGAATAATCCAGAGGAGCGTTCCCAAATAGCTCTACAAACACTGCTGGAAAACATAATAAATGAAAAGATTGAAAACATACAAAGGACTTTGTATGTGCATGATAGGGAGAGAGAGGAGACAAACAAAAGGTCAATGGAGGCAAACAAAAGGTCAATGCAGGAAAAGATTGAAAACCTACAAAGGACTCTGTATGAGCATGATAGGGAGAGAGAGGAGGCAATCCAAAGGTTTATACAGGACTATCATGAACATGAGGAACCTACTTAAAAACTAATACAGGTTTTATGTGAGTAGCTTGAGAACACCAAAGAGAAAGGCAGGAATGGCATGAGCAGGCTGAGAACACTCAAAGAGAACTACAGGAATGGCATGAAGATGAGGAAGCTAAGCAAAGAATAATACAGGAATTGAGAGACCAGGAAGAGAATACACAAAGATCACTAAAGGCATTCATGGAATCCATTAACAAAGAGCTGAAAGAAGTCAGGGAGACCACATAGGGAATGCTGAATGGAACCCAACAGAAGGAATGGGAGTCCAAGGAAACTATAACCAATCAACTATATGATTTGAGAATAAACAGTGAACACCAAATTAAGGAAGTAAAGAAGTTCATATAAGATCTAAATCAAAGTTTCAACAAAGAACTTGAAGCCATCAAAGCTGACCAATTAGAAGGAAATGAAATAAAAAACAAAGTAGAAAGTCTTGACAGCAGGTTAGACCATGCAAAAGATCGAATCTCGGGGATTGAAGACAGCCTAAATATTATAGAGAAAGAACATACTACCATCCAAAACAAGTCCAAGAAATATAATAGATCTATCCAACACCCGGAAGACACCATCAGAAGGCCTAATATAAGAATAATGGGTGTAGAGGAACACCTAGAAAAAGAAGTTAATGGTCTAGGAAATTTGTTTAATAGGATCCTAGCAGAGAACTTCCCAAACATGAAAAAAGATAGGCCTATTCAGATACAAGAAGCTTTTAGAACTCCAAATGGACCAGACCAGAATAGGACATCCCACCATCACATTATAATCCACAGAGGATCAATTCAGACCAAGGAAAAAATCCTTAAAGCTGTCAAGGAGAAAAGATTAATCACCTATAAAGGGAAACCAATAAACATCAACTCAGATTTCTCAGCAGAGACAATCAAAGCAAGAAGAGCCTGGAATGAAGTATGCCATGCCCTAAAAAGAAACAATTATCAACCAAGAATACTGTACCCAGCTAAACTCTCCTTCATAACTGAAGGCCAAATAAAAACCTTCCATAGCAAAGAAAAATTGAAACAATACATCTCCACCAAACCAGCCCTACAAAAGATTCTTAAAGATGTCCTACATATAGAAAATCAACAGGACCACAATAAAGGCCAAAAAAATGCACCCAAACTGAGAATCCAAGAACCATAGGAAGAACACAGTTTTTGCAGCCCCCAAGAACACAGTAGGAACTCTCAAATACCTCTCAGTCCTATCTGTCAACATTAATGGACTTAATTCTCCAATTAAGCTACATAGACTGTCTAGTTGGATTAAAAAGGAAGATCCTTCTATCTGCTGCCTTCAGGAGTCACATGTAGCCCTTAAAAACAAACATATTTTCAATGTTAAAGGCTGGAGCAAAATCTACCAAGCAAACAGCCCCCATAAACAGGCGGGAGTTGCAATCCTAATATCTGATAAAATAGACTTCAAATTAAAATTGGTGAGAAGAGATAAAGAAGGTCGCTACATACTAATTAAGGGATCTCTACTTCAGGAGGATATTACAATCCTAAATATCTATTCGCCAAACAATAGAGCACCAAAATTGATCCAAGAAACACTGCTTTCCCTCAAATCCCACATAGATCCAAAGACATTAATTGTTGGGGAATTTAACACCCCCCTCTCCCCACTAGATAGATCAATTCAGCAAAAACTCAACAGAGAAACCACAGATATAAGCAACTGCATAGATCAACTAGATTTAACAGACATCTACCAAATATTTAACCCAGCAGCATGAGAATACATGTTTTTCTCAGCAGCACATGGAATATTTTATAAAATAGACCACATTTTAAGCCACAAACCACACTTGTCCAAATTTAGAAACATTGAGGTTATATCTTGCATTCTCTCTGACCACAAAGGAATAAAATTACAACTCAACACCAAAAGCCACCAAAGAAAGTCCGGTTACAAATGGAGGCTGAACAATACTCTGCTGAATCAAGAGTGGGTCATGGAAGACATTAGAAAGGAAATTCAAATGTTCATGCTATTCAACAAAAATGAGCACATAAATTACCAGCTCCTCTGAGATACAGAAAAGGCAGTAATCATAGGCAAGTTTATAACTCTCAGTTCCTACATCAACAAATTGGAGAGATCTGAAACCAACAATTTAATGAGACATCTGAACCTTCTTGAAAAAGAGCAGCAACATAAACCCCAATCCAGTAGATTTAAAGAAATAATTAAAATTAAATCAGAATTAAATGAATTAGAATCAAAAAAACTATAGAAAGAATCAACAAACCAAAGAGATAGTTCTTCCAAAAAATTAATAAAATTGATAGACCCTTAGCAAATCTTATCAGGAAAAGAAGAGAACACACACAAATAAATAAACTCAGAAATGAGAATGGAAACATCACCACGGAAAAAACCAAGATTCAGAACATTATAAGGGAATACTTCTCAAAACTTTATGCTAATAAGTATGAGAACTTGACAGGAATGGACCTTTTCCTAGCAAATATTGACATGCCAAAACTAAACCAAGATGAGTTAAACCATCTTCACATGCCCATATCAAGAATTGAAATAGAAACAGCAATAAGAGACCTTCCAGCTAAGAAAAGTCCAGGACCAGATGGTTTTACAGCGGAATTTTACAAGGCCTTCAAAGCAGAGCTCACATCAATACTCCTCCAACTCTTCGATGAAATTGAAAGAGAAAGTTCATTACCAAACACATTCTATGAAGCCATCATAACCCTCATCCCAAAACCAGGCAGGGACTCATCAAAGAAAGAGAACTATAGACCCATTTCTTTGATGATTGATGCAAAACTTCTCAACAAAATTTTGGCCAATCGACTTCAACATTTCATCCAAAAAATCATAAGCCACAAACAGGATTCATTTCAGGGATGCAAAGCTGTTTCAATATATGCAAATCAATTAATATAATTCATCACATCAACAGGATCAAGGATAAGAACCACATGGTTATCTCAATAGATGCAGGAAAAGCATTTGACAAGATCCAACACACCTTTATGATGAAGGTTTTGGAAAAATTAGGAATCCATGGAACATTCCTCAATACAATAAAGGCTATATATGACAAACCTACAGCCAGCATTATACAAAATGGTGTAAAACTAAAGCCATTTCCTCTTAACTCAGGAACAAGACAAGGATGTCCACTCTCTCCACTCCTCTTAACCTGTATTAGAATGCCTAGCTATAGCAATAAGACAAGATACAAACATAAAGGGGATCCAAATAGGGAAAGGAGAAATAAAACTCTCCCTCTTTGCAGATGACATGATCTTGTATTTAAAGAATCCCATAGACTCCACTCCCAGATGACTCAAGCTGATTCAAATCTTTGGCAAAGTAGCCAAAACCCAATGGCTTTTCTGTATGCCAACAATGAGAAAAGTGTGGCTGAAATTAGGCAAGCAACTCCATTTGTAATAGCCCTACAAAAAATATAATACCTAGGAATTAACTTAACCTAAGAAGTGAAGGACCTCTATAATGAAAACTTTAAAAACTTGAAAAATGAAATAAAAACAGAAATTAGAAAGTGGCAAAAACTCCCATGTTCCTGGATTGGAAAGATTAATATCGTGAAAATGGCAATACTTTCCAAGGCTATCTACAAATTCAACGCGATACCTATAAAAAGTCCAACATCATTCTTCAAGGAAATAGAAGAGCCAATCCAAAAATACATATGGAACACTAAGAGACCCTGAATAGCAAAAACGCTCTTCAACGGAAAGAACACTGCTGGAGGAATATCAATACTAAATTTCAAACTCTACTATGAAGCCATAGTAATCAAACAGCTTGGTGCTGGCACAAGAACAGACCTCAGGACCAATGGAGTAGAATTGAAAACCCAAAAATGAACCCAAAGACCTATAGCCATCTAATCTTTGATAAGGAAGCTAAAAAAACAGAATGGAAGAAAGACAACCTCTTCAGTAAATGGTGCTGGCAAAATTGGTTAACTACTCGTAGAAAACTAAAGCTAGATCCTTAATATCACCCTGCACCAGAATCAACTCCAAATGGATCAAAGACCTCGGAGTCAAAGCAGACACTCTGAAAACATTACAGGATGGAATAAGAGAAACCCTCGGTCTCCTTGGCACAGTCCCAAATTTTCTTAATAGAGACCCAGGAACACAACAAATCAAAAAATGGTTGGACAAATGGGATTGCATGAAGCTGCAGAGCTTCTGCATGGCAAAGGAAATAGCTAGCAAGATGAATAGAAAGCATGTGGATTGGGAGAAGATCTTCACTTGCCAAACAACAGACAAGGGTCTCATATCTAAAATATACTTGGAACTCAAAAAATTAAATCCCCCAACAACAAATCTTCAAAGAAATAACTACCCAATAAATATGTGACCTAAAGACTAAAGAGAAACTTCTCTGAACAAGAAAGAAGGATCGTAATAGACACGTGAAGAAATGCTCAATCTCCCTAGCCATAAAAGAAATGCAAATCAAAACAACACTGAGATACCACCTCACCCCTGTTAGAATGGCTAAAATCAAGAACTCTAACAACAACAGATGCTGTAGGGGATGTGGACAGAATGGAACCTTACTGCATTGTTAGTGGGAGTGTAAACTTGTTCAACCACTTTGGAAAGCAGTATGGAGGTTCCTCAAAAGACTTCACATAGAGTTCCCCTATGACCCAGCAATCCCACTTTTGGGCTTTTACCCAAATGTTTACAAACAAGACCACACTAAAGCTACCAGCACTACTATGTTTATTGCAGCATTTATTTAGTATAGCTAAGATATGGAAGCAACCCAGATGCCCCTCAGTTGATGAATGGATCAAGAAAATGTGGTGTATATACACTATGGAATTCTATGCCTCCATCAGAAAGAATGACGTTGCCCCATTTTTTAGGAAACGGAAAGACTTGCAAAAAATTATATTCAGTGAAGTAAGCCAAGCCCCAAAAACTTAGGTCCCTTTGTTTCCCTTATTTGCAATATCTAGTATATGTATGAGTCAAACAGAAAAGGTCAGATAAGGTGATGTTAAGAAAATGAACCTTAAGATATATATTCAAATGATTTTTTCTTTCATGACTTTGTTTCTAATGCATTTGTTAGATTATTTCATAGTTGCTTTGTATGACTCTCCCTCACAGTATAACTCCTGCTTTCACTCTTTTTGGTGTCAGTATAATTTGTGGAGGGGAAGGGGAAAAACAAGTCGTTTAAATAAGGATACAGGTGGACCCATTGCAACAATAAGAAGTACACGTTGTCATGTGGAAAACGAACTTTACAACTTTCGTGCGGGGGTGGGGAGGACTGGGGGGGCAGGAGGAGGCTGGGAAGGGTTGAGAAGGGGAAACAATGGAGGAGGCTACAATGCTTGCTAAGAAATGTACTCATTATCTTGCCCATGTAATTGTAACCCCTCTGTACAGTATTTTCACAATAAAAAATAAATTAAAAAAAAAGAAAAGAAATACACAGAGTCACCACCACCCAGCCCAGCCCACAACCACCTCAACTGAACTCTGAATGCAATGGCAACCAATGATCTACATCACATAGAAACAACTAACTCCAGAGTGAGTACCCCGCAGGTGACAGTGTATCCCTCAAGGGAGACCAGAGCTGTTGGGAATCCGCAGACCCTGACCCAGATCCCTTCCCAGATCCCTTACCCCAAAACCTGGACAAAAGGACCCACTAAAACTGGGAACTGTTCGAGAACTCCACCAGCCGGTGGAACACACTCAGCTGGCTAGGCTACAGCAAAAGCGTCCCTGGAAGGTAGCTTAAACACCCAAGCCCAAAGAGCGCCCCTGGGTCAAGACACTGAACAGTGGAAGTAATTTGAACTGTGTACCCCAGGCCGTGTAACCTAGGTGGGATACAGAGCAGCACAGGTCCAACCAGCATGCCCCAGGCCGAGGGCTAGTACCAGGCCTGGGGATCAGGTGCCTCAGCAACACAACCAACTCCTCCCAACTGAAGTCAGAGGCTGAGCATATGCCTCAGCAGAGGGGAGAAAAACAGGGAGCTGCACCCCCAGGAAGTACACCTGTGACAGAAAAAGACCTGGGGTCTCAGGACATGAAACGCCCAAACCCCACCAGGACTGCACCCATATATTCTAGGCTGGGAATTGGACAACACAGGCCACCAGCACCTGATGACAGTGAGAAGCTCAGGATGGTAAGGTGGTTCAGCAGTAGAGTGCTTGTCTTGGGTGCATGAGGCCCTGGATCTGATTCCTCAGCACCACATAAGCAGAAAGGGCCAGAAGTGGTGCTGTGGCTCAAATGTTAGGGTTCCAGCCTTGAATTGAAGAGTGCGGAACAGCACCCAAGCCTAGAGTTCAAGCCCACAACTGGCCAAAAAAAAAAAACCCACAAAACAACAACAACAAAAAAAACCAACAGGAGCCTATAGCAGACTCCAGCATCTGGGACAGTGCATCCAGCACATCCAATCTTGCCAAGAGCACCTGTAGGAGCAAACAGGATCAATCTAGGTGGCTCAACCATTCCAAAAGTGGGAACTGCCAGTAATCTACAGCAGAGAGCTGAGAACCCTATGTGGGTCAGACCAGCAGCTCAAGGTCGGCCCCCAAAAGATCTGAGATCAGGTACAGATTCTCTCTACCAGCAGAGAAACAGCAAGCATGCAAAGACAGACACCTATTGACCAAAACAAAATTTCAGATTAGTCTCCAATAATCCCTGAATCCCCATTCTAAAATCACAGAGAAAAATTACAATGTTTATCAACACCCAGGATAGCAGGCTATCCCCAAAAGCCAGCAGCGACCAGGGGAGAGCACCAGTGGGAGTAAAGCAGGAATGGAAGACAAAAGCTACATCCAAGAGATGCTGGAGGTAATGACTCAAGAAATAAAGCAAGAAATAGACCAGAAACTTAAAGAACACAAGGATGAACTATCGAGTACCAAAATAGAGGCAGTACACACCTCTTTAAGAGGTGAGATCAGTAATTTGAGAACCAACATCGAATTCATAAATGAGTACATTTCCTCCATGCAAACCACAATGGGAGCCATAGTTAACAGAACGAATGAAATGGAATGTAGAGTGTCAGATACAGAAGACAGAATACACCAACTGGACCAAAAAATGACAGATATGGCAAAATCACATAAATTATGCCAAAGGGAAATTCAAGAGCAAGCAGATAGTGCCAAGAAATTTAACCTTCATATAATTGGAGTGGGCAAAGGTGAGGAATATCAAAGCAAGGGAATGCCATACCTATTCAACGAGATAATAGGTGGAAAATGTCCCCAACTCAAAAAAGAACATCTTACCTACATAACAGAAGTATATAGAACACCTAAAAAGCAAGATCTCAGAAGAAACTCTTCTAGACACATTATAGTAAAAATGATAGATGTGAATAATAAGGAAACTATCTTGCATGCAGCAAAAATGAAGAAGGAGCTAAACTACAACGGGAAAATATTAGAATCACTGCAGATCTTTCCACACAAACATTGAATACAAGAAAGGCCTGGGAAAGTACCAGACGAGCCCTGAGAGCCAATTCAGACTGATATACCTGGCAAAGCTAGCATTCACTTTCGTTGAAGAGCTGAAAACTTTTAATAGCAAAGAAAAATGAAATGAATACATAAACATTAAGCCAGCATTACAAAGAACACTAAGAGGGGGAACACAATTTTAAAAAAGCAACCAGAAACAAGGACCTGCACCCAAACAGTCATTAATAGAAGTCTAACAGAGCAAGCACAGGAGGAAAGGAAAGAAGAAAAACTTAGGAAAACAGGGAATGACAGGGACCACAACGCATCTCTCTATACTATCTCTTAATATTAACAGGCTTAATTTGCCAATCAAAAGAAAAAGAACTGCAGATTGGATCAGAAAACATGACCTATCCATCTGTTGCCTTCAGGAGACTCACCTCTCAGCCAAACATACAAATAAACTAGAGTGAATGGTTGGAAAAAGATCTACCAATCAAATGCCCACAGTAAGAAAGCAGGTGTAGCAATCCTGATATCTGACAAAATAATTTTTTCATTAAAATCAATACAAAAAGACAAGGATGGACACTACATATTAATACAGGGAACAATCCAAGAGGAGGCTATTACCATCATCAATTTATATTCCCCAAACATTGGTGCACCCATATATGTTAAGCAAATACTCTCAAACTTACAAAATAAAATAGATTCCAATATGATAATACTAGGAGACTTTAGTACCCCACTCTCACCAAAGGACAGGTCTACCACCCAGAGGATTGGCAAAGAAGCTACCGAATTTAGTGAGGCTATACTTCAAGTGGAACTAACTGACAGCTACCGAGTATTTCACCCTAAAACAACACAGTACACATTCTTTTCAGCAGTTCATGGAACTTTCTCCAAAATAGACCATATCATAGTTCATGCAAGGAACTTAAGCAAATACAAGGGGATTGACATAATCCCCTGTATCCTATCTGACCACAGTGGAATCAAGCTAGTTCTCAATAACAAAGCATACCGCAGAAATTACTCAAATACATGGAAATTGAACAGCACACTTCTAAACAATGCCTGAGTCATGGAAGATTTCAAAGAAGAAATTAAAAAATTCCTTACAACTCAATGAAAATGAAACTGCAAAAGCAGTCCTGAGGGGACAAATGTATTGCCCTCAATGCCCAAATCAAGAAAATAGAGACAGACCAAGTAAATAATCTAATGTTGCAATTAAAACAGCTAGAAAAACATGAAAAAATGGAACCTAAAGTTACTAGACAGAGCCAGATAACCAAACTAAGAGGGGAGATGAATGAATTAGAGAATTGGAGAATCATAGACAAAATTAACCAAACAAAATGTTGATTCTTTGAAAAAATAAATAAAATTGATGGACCATTGAAAAGATTAATTTAAAAAAGAGAGGAAACCCATATTAACAGGATTAGGGATGCCACGGGAAAAATCACAACACGTATCCAAGATATCCAAACAATTTTAACGCACTACTTTCAAAAGTTATACTCTCTAAATAAAGAAAACCTGGCAGAAATGGATTCATTTTTAGAGAAATACAAGTTGCCCAAACTGAGCAAAGAAGAAGTTAACCAATTAAATAAGCCAATATCCTACAATGAGATACAGGAAGCAATCAGAAGTCTTCTAACAAAAAAAAGCCCAAGACCAGATGGATTCACAACACAATTCTGTAAGACCTTTAAAAAAGAACTAATATCCATACTCCTCAAGTTCTTCAGAGAAACAGAGAAAGAGGGAGCTATCCCAAACTCATTCTACGATGCCAATATCACACTTATCCCCAAACCAGGCAAAGACCCAACCAAAAAAGAGAATTACAGGCCAATTTCCTTGATGAATACAGATGCAAAGATCCTTAGCAAGATTCTAGCTAACAGAATCCAGAAAAACATAAAAAAAAACATGCACTACGACCAGTTGGCTTCATCCAACAGATGCAGGGATGGTTTAACATATGCAAGTCACTAAATGTAATCCAACACATTAACAGAGCCAAGGTCAAGAATCACATGATTATCTCCACAGATGCAGAAAAGGCCTTTGATAAAATTCAACATTCATTCATGCTTAAAGCTCTGGAGAAAATAGGAATAGAAGGAAAATTTCATAAAACAATAAAAGCCATTTACAACAGACAAATAGCCAATATTATACTTAATGGGGAAAAGCTACAACCAATTCTCTTAAAATCAGGAACAAGGTAAGGATGCCCATTGTCTCCACTCCTCTTCAATATAGTCCTGAAACCCTTATCCAGGGCAATAAGGCAAGAAAAACACATTAAAGAGATCCGCATAGGGAAAGAAGAAGTTAAACTATCTCTTTTTGCAGATGACATGATACTATACCTTCACGATCCCAAAAACTCCATCCCCAAACTCTTAGAAATCATAAATCACTTAGGCAAAGTAGCAGGATACAAAATCAATCCACAAAAATCAATCGCCTTCCTGTGCACTGACAATGTACAAGCAGAGAAGGAAATAAAAAAAAGCAACCCCATTCAAAATAACCTCCCCCCAAAGAAAATATTTAGGAATTAACATAACCAGAGATGTAAAAGAACTATTTAATGAAAACTATAAAAAGTTAAAGAAAGAAATTACAGAAGACTCTAGGAAATGGAAAGACCTCCCATGCTCTTGGATAGGCAGACAATATAATGAAAATGGCAATACTGCCAAAATTAATATACAAATTCAATGCAATTCCTATTAAAATCCCAATGACGTACATCACTGAAATACAGAAAACAGTCCAAAAATTCATATGGAACAACAAAAGACCTAGAATAGCCAAAACAATTCTAGAGAATAAAGACAACATGGGAGGGATATCCATGCTGAACTTCAAACTCTACTATAGAGCCATAATAACAAAGACAGCATAGAACTGGCACAAAAACAGACCCGAAGACCAACAGAATAGAATAGAAGATCCAGAAATAAATCTACATGCCTACAGGCAGCTGATATTTGACAAAAGAGCCAAAGACATACAATGGAAAAAACACAGCCTCTTCAACCACTGGTGCTGGGAAAACTGGGCGGCCACATGTAGAAGACTAAAAGTGGACCCCAGCCTATCACCATGCACCAACATCAACTCAAAATGGATAAAAGACATTAACATTAAACCTGAATCTCTGAAACTACTGCAGAACAGAGTAGGAGAGACACTTAATTAATAGGCACAGGAAAGAACTTCCTGAACAGAGTCCCAGAGTCACAACAAATTGGAGAGAGACTCAACAAATGGGACTACCTTAAAATAAAAAGTTTCTGCACAGCTAAAGCTATGGCAACCAAGCTAGAAAGACAACCAACTAATTGGAAAAAAATATTTATCAACAATCTATCAGACAAGAGGTTAATATCCAGTATATACAGGGAACTCAATAAACTAATCCCTCCCAAACCTAACAAACCAATTACTAAATGGGCAAGGGAACTAAAGAGAGACTTCTCAGATGAAGAGATAAAAATGGCAAAGAAACACATGAGTAAATGGTCACCATCTCTGGTTGTGAAGGAAATGCAAATAAAGACAACCCTGAGATACCACCTTACCCGTCAGAATGTCCCACATCTTCAAGTCAGCCAATGACAAATGTTGGAGGGGATGTGGAGAAAGAGGAACCCTATTACACTGCTGGTGGGAATGTACACTTATACAACTACTTTGAGGGTTCTCAGAAAGATAAATATTGACCTCCCTTATGATCCAGTCATACCACTTCTAGGCATCTATCCTGAACAACAGGAAACAGTATACAAGGACACATGCACCTCCATGTTTATTGCAGCACTGTTCACAATAGCAAGATATGTAAACACCCAGATGTCCCACCACAGATGAATGAATCCAAAAATTGTGGTATCTATACACAATGGAATATTTTGCAGCCGTTAGAAATGACAAAATAATGGCATTTGCAGGGAAATGGATGGAGCTAGAAGAATGTTGAGTGAGGTAAGCCAAGAGCAAAGAGACAAACGGTACATGGTCTCCCTGATAAATGGATGTTAAATCCAAAATGTTAGGTGATACGACAAAATTAACAGGACTTAAGAAACAAAGAACTTCCACTCATCTGGTCGAATCACTATTAAATAGCCCCATGCTGCTGATCACATGTATAGTATATATGTGTACACCGGAGGGGAACTAGGAAGACAACACAGAACTAGAGGGAATCAGGGAAAAACCCATTAGCTGCACAGGACATTGACCAAAATGAACTAAGCAACTTAATGGCACCGATGAGAGGGAGGGAACAAATGGGAAAGAGGAAACAGCTGATGCTATGCAAAACAAAAGAAATGTACATACCACCCAATGTGGAAGAAATAACTGTATTGCAAAGCTCATAAACTCATAAATGTTATAGACCATGATAGACAAATTGCTCCAGGAAAGTTAGAATGTGTTTGTGACTTTAACTGAGCATCACTATCCCACAGTACTATAAAATTTGGGAAATTATGTAATCACTTAATCACAATAAAGAAAAAAGAAATTAAGTAGTAATATTAGGATATTTCCAAAATTGCAAAGGTGACATATGGGAAGGTTGACTTTGGGACCTGCAACACAACATTTTTCATATGAGAAATCCCCATCCTAAGCTTTAGTGACTTATTTAAGCTTAGAATGATGTAATCAAGGTCAGGCTAATAAGTATCAGCATCCTACTAGATTTTACTACAAAGAAAATAGGGCTGGGATGGTGGCTCAGTGGTAGAGCGCTTGCCTTGTATGCATAAGGCCCTACGTTCTATTTCTCAGAACCACAAAAGCAGAAAAAGCCAGAAGTGGCACTGTGGATCAAGTGGTAAAGTGCTAGCCTCGAGCCAAAAAGCTGAGGGACAGCACCCAGGCCCAGAGTTCAGGCCCCATGACAGACAAAAAAAAGAAAAAAGAAAATAGAACTTTTTTCTAATTCTATTAAAATGTAGATATTTATTGATAAGAGCCATATAAGACACAATAAAGCTCATTTCTTAAAAAGGGTCAATAATACTTGCCCTATTATCAGTGTAAAGAAGAAATGCATAACAAAGAAATGCATAGCTACTAAAAGAGATTCATCTAAGAATTCTTAATTTTACATTACATCTATAGAAAGATAAGAATAGAACATTATGAATATGATGAACTATACAGATGGTTCTCACCAATTGGGCTACTGTAAATTGAAACTTGTCATATGGAGTATAAAATCTTATTTCTTTATTTATTCCATTTATTTATTTTTATGCCAGTTTCTCCTAGTGCTTAAACTCAGGGCCTGGGCACTGTCCCTAAATGCTAGCTCAAGGCTATCATTCTACCTCTTGAGACACAGCTCCAATTCTAGCTTTTGGTGGCTAATTGGAGATAAGAGTTTCATAATATTCTAGCCCAGGCTAGCTCTGAATCATTTTTCAGTCTCCTGAGTACTTAGGATTACAGGAGTGAGCCACTAGTGCCCTGCTAGAAAGAAAATCGGTTTTGGAATTAATAGACATTATTAAGATAAATTGCGTGCTTTTAAAACTTCAGTTGAAAAATACAAATGATTACAACTGTAACTTGAAAAATTGTACTCTGTTATTATTAAGTCTAATTCAATGTGAAATTGCACACATATTCATAATTTAGCCTAGATACTGAGCATAAATCCCACAAGTGTTGACCGTTTTGTATGGATGGAAAGTTGTTCTCAGCATCCTGCAGTAATCTTATAATTGTATGAAATATGGTTGAACAAAAAATTGCAAGTATTAAAATATATTAAAAAGCAAATTTAAAAAATTAAACAAAATTAGGAAGTATGATGAAAATGCCATTCATTTTCGACTCTATTATTGTAAATAATTAAGTTCTTTGTCTTTGATGTGAGGTAACAATTTTACTAGAATCCATGAAATGTGCCTGGTTTAGTTTTTAGCATTGCAAGTTGGGTGATATTTCAAGACCTACGCAAGTCCCAATGATAGATAATGGCATGATGATAAAGTATTTTAAACATATGCATTAGTATTGAAAGAAACAAATAATTATTTGGGTAATTGCAAAGGTGAATAGTTTATCATTCTCTTAATACCATTAAAATTAAAAGAATTGGGGGAGACAGGGTTGGGGATTGGGGAGGGAGATGGTAAGTGATGGTAAGGGGGAACAAAAGAAGAGGCAACAATGTTTGATAAGAAATGTAGTCATTTCCTTGCCCATGTAATTGTAACTCCTCTGTATGGCATTTTACAATTAAAAAGAATTGGCTGAGCACTAGTGGTTCACACCTGTAATCCTAACTACTCAGGAGACTGAGATCTGAGGATCATGGTTCAAAACCAACTCAGGCAGGAAAGTTTGTGAGACTCTTATCTCCAATAAACCAAAAAAAAAAACAGAAGTGATGATGTGGCTCAAGTGGTAGAATGCTAGCCTTGAGCTGAAGAACGCCCAGGTTCAACCAACAAAATGTATAAATAAATAAAAATAAATAAAAGAAGTGAAGATCTTATGAATGGAAAAGTGGAAGAGTTGCATTTATAATTTTCTTTCATTCCATTCTCATATCATTCATCTCCCTTCCTCTCATGGAGTATGAGCTTGATCTATGGAGTCACTTGACTCTGGATTTGTGTGTGTGTGTGTGTGTGTGTGTGTGTGTGTGTGTGTGAAAGAGAGAGAGAGAAGAGAGAGAGAGAGGGAGAGAATTTTATGTATTATTATGACTTGTGTAGGACTTGAAATATCATCCAAATAGCAAGCTAGGCAACTTAAGCAGACACATTTCATGGATGCTAGCAAAATTATTACCTCACATCATAGACAAAGAACTTAATTATTCACAATAGAGTAGATGAATTAATAGTATTTTCATGTATGATTCCTCATTCTTGTTTTAACAGAGTAATGAAGAGGGAAATATAACACAGATAGAAACCACAAGCATAGAGATACCCAAACATTTAAAATACAAAGAATATGTCTGTCTCTGCTCCAAAGGGAATCTTTGCCTCTGTCCTTATTTTTAAAAATTTAGTAAAAATTCAGAAATCATTTTAGATGATTGATACTCTAGCCTATGTACTGAATTGTTTACCTTATTATGACATAAGAAATTTTGAAGCTGGAAACATATATGTGGTATCCACAAAATTCTTCAGCATTCTCATAAGTTTAATGTATAGTATTTCTGTTACATGATCAATAACAGCCTCTAAACTTCTGAAGATAAAAATCTTTATTTTTTAAATAAAGTACAAAAAGTTAATAAAGCTTTAAATATATCATATAACATTATATAGCCATAGGTCTATATTTTATTAGTTATGATTTTAATCTACTAAGAATAGTGTATAAATAAACCTTTGTCGCTGCTAGGTATGTCAAGTGAGAAAGTAACTGGACTTTGGTGCTGTCTGGTTTCTCAAGCACACAAAGTTTAGGGGGACTATCATAGTCCCTTTGATTAATTTTTAAATTATCTAAGAAACTAGATTACTCTATTTATAGTAGTCATATTAACAATTTTAAAATATATTATTGTGTCATTTCTCTAAATATATTTAAACTACTAGTCAGAGTAGCAAATGATATGAGCATGGTTATCCCTTTTTCCATAAAATGGCATTAGGTTATCCAATCTCAGTCAGGTAATTGTGAATAAGATTTAAAATGTTAGTGAAAATTTTTAAAAATGAAATGTGCTGTGTGTATTTTCATGATTATTGACTAGGAAGTTTGTTCCCCTAAGAGTTTAATGATTTTACAATGAGAAAATACAATCAATTTGGAAACTTAACTTGGGTGTATCAAAACTGGATGAATTTCATAATCCCTTCTGGTCTGGGAATACTCTAGATGCTGACATTGGAAATCACAAATATAAATATGACTGGGAATAGCATCACTGGTTCTTTTCATCTTTATTGAAGAAAAGGAAAGAAAAATATCATTTCCAGCAAAAGAACACTGAAGTAAAAATCTAAACAGCCAGAAACAAAATAGCTAGATAAATTCACATCACTAGATTATCAGAGAATATACTGAGAAAAATTTATATTTTATTTTATCTATAATCAAGTAATTACATAATGAAAATTGTTCATCTTTCTTTAACAAAGAATGGCAATTTTAAAATGTTAATATACGCAAGAAGAAATGTACAAATTTGAGTATACCAAATTGGCTTCCTAGACTTGTATTTTGGGGGGATTAAAGAAGTTTTACAAGAGTGATAAATCTATCCATCTCTGCATCTTTCTATACATCTATACATCTATATGTATATGTACTGAAATATCTCCAACTATGGAATTAGTATTTTAGCTATGTAAACACATAAGTACATAGTTTATCTATGTATGTACTTTACTTCAATTTTCATTGATTTTTATAGAATCACTAGCAAAAATATACCCAATTTAGTCCTATTGAACATTTTTAAAAGTATACATTATACTCATCTTCTATAGCATCTTTATAGCCTAAGGCATAATTACATCCTATCTACATAGACAAGTTTATTAGAAGACTAGACAAACAAAAAAAATTAAACTTATTTCCTCATAGAAAATAAAGCCAAGCATTATGGTACTGATATTAGGGAGGCTGTGGGAGGAGTATTGTGAATTTGAAGAAACCCTGAGCTACACAAAACCCAAAATAAGAAAAAAAATACACATATAATTGGACTAGATTATTCTATTTGTAGTAATTCTACTGGGGGTGGAGTGGAGTATTTGATGAATTATATAATACACTGAGAAATCTGAGAACTTGCCTCTGACCAAACTCTGTAGCCTGGGTTAAAATGTGTTGTTTTTCAACCTTTAATTTTTCACTTGAAAATAATGATAAAGCAGAGTTTGAAGAGAGTATATGCGATTATTTTTGTATACAGTATTTAACTTTTTTTTACCTTTTTGTAGTAATAATTTAAAAATTGGAAATTACTTAACTCATTATTTAAAAATTATAATTATTCTAAAAAACAGACAATACTTAACTTCCCTAAACTACACAAAATCTTTAGGAAAATATATAGCTGCTAACAGTATTTAGGATATTGTGAAATTAATTTGTATGTGCACTTTAAAAATTTCTCTGGGGTAACAGGAAATTGATTAAATGAAGAAGCTATTTGGAAAAGTAACCCAGGAACTATATTTTGGGCTATGTTGGTTCCATCCTTAATTCAACTGTTTCAATTTATGTCGATTATAGCCCATTCTTCTGGAAAGTACTAATTTATATTCAGGTACCTGGCCTAATTCCGGGTAATAAAAAGATATTTTGCTCTGGAACTTTTTCTATTTAAAAAGTACTTCTTTCCCCCCTCTCTCTTTCTCTTTCTTTCTCTCTCTCACTCTTTCACATGCTAACCCACACACTCTTCCCTCACATTTTTGCTCATTCTTACTGTCCCTCATTGTAATTCAACAAAAAGCTTTGTATCCTCAAATGATCTGTAGCAAGAAAATTTTAAAAATAATTAAAGGAAGAAAAAAATTAAGCAAAGCATGGAATCAGTGTCATTCGTCTCATTTAAAATAGCAAAATTCTAGAGCAATAAAATGTCTTAATATTTTTACAGTTGAAATTTAAGAAGGGAATGGTAAGTTTCTGTGCTGAACTATGATTTGTTCATACCAAATTCATGTTCAAACATAGGTCCCATGGTTTCCCTTATTTGCAATATCTAGTAAATGTATGAGTCAAACAGAAAAGGTCAGATAATGTGATGTCAGGAAAATGAACCCTTAGATATGTATTTTAATGTTTTTTTTTCTTTCATGCATGTGTTTCTAATGCATTTATAAGATTATTTCTTTGTTGCTTTGTATGTCCCTCCCCCACAGTATAACCCCTGCTTTCACTATATTGGATGTCGGTATAATTTGTGGAGGAGATGGGGAAAAGCAAGTCGTTTAAGGATACAGGTGGACCCGTTGCAACTATGAGAAGTACAAGTTGTCATGTCGAAAACGAACTTTACAACTTTGGTGGGGGGGAGGGGAAGGGAGGGGGGGAGATTGGGTGGGGGGGGAGGCTGGGAAGCGATGTGAAGAGTAAACAAAGGAGGAGGCTGCAATGCTTGATAAGAAATGTACTCATTATCTTGCCCATGTAATTGTAAACCCTCTGTACAGTATGTTCACAAAAAATAAAAACAAAAATTAAAAAAAAATTCATGTTCAGATTTAATTACCAATGTATTGGCAGTGATTGGTGGTGACATATGATGAGGTGTTAAAGTCATAGAGGCTATGCCTTCATGAAGGGATTAGTACATTTCCCACAAGGGTGGGATAGATCTAGGAAAAACAACTTGTTTTGCAGTACCTGACATCTTCTCTCCTCTGAATGTGACTACTCACTATTGTCACAAGTACTCGGACCCTGTGTTACCATGTGAAGATGCAGTGTGAATGACATCACCAGGTGCAAGCCCTCATCATAAACTTCCTTGTCTCCATACTTTATGTTAATAAACCTCTTTTCCTAGTTTCAGGGATATTTTAGTTTACAAACAAAAATGGAGATATATGTGATTCATAGTATTTAGTCCCCATAACAGTGTGTATGGTGGCATCATTCACATAATCATGAAATGTTGATGGAGCCATAAATAGAGAGAAAGTTCAGAGGGAGAGAGGAAGTGTGAAAAGGAGGTGGACAGTGAAAGACAGAAAGGGAAGGAGAAGGAGAGGATAATAATTCATTTTAGAATTTTTATTGTTGGGTCTGGGAAGGTGGCTCACTGGTAGAGTGATTGCCTTGTATGCATGAGGCCCTGGGTTTGATTCCTCAGCACCACATAAGCAGAAAAAGCTGGAACTGGTGCTGTGGCTCAAGTGCTAGCCTGGAGCTGAAGAGCAGCGGGACAACACCCAGGCCCAAAGTTCAGGCCCCATGATAGACAAAAAAAAATATTGTTCATTTTTGGAATTAGGAAAGAGAACCCAGCAGCATGTGTTCAAATAAAGTTCAAGTAAGTTAGTTCAGAGTTAGATGCTTAAACATATTCAAAACAATGTAGATACAAAAAGTGGCAGTAGATTAATGTTCTGTATTTTTCAGACTTTTTCTTATTCTTTTAACCTAGGGACCTGTAGCTACCACAACTTCTACCAATGAAAAAACAACTATAATTTCTCATCTCCATGTCACCTGTCATTAGATACTGACCTACTGAGATGTAGTGCAACAAATGCTCATGTCAGGCCCCTCTGGCTTGCCAGACATCATAACAGAAGAGATGTAGTCTTAGATTCAAAAGTAAGCCAATTCAACTCATTTGCAATAACAGACTGTAGATTTCTCTATTCGATAAAAGTTTAACCTGATTGTCTGTGGCATAGGCAAAATGTAGCTGGACATAGGATAGACTATTTACATCAGCAGATCATTTCTAATCAAAGCACTCATTTGTCTCACAAATAAAAATGCCTAATGCACAGTAAAATTTTGAGATCTGTAAATGCATGTTTAAAAATGCAGGGTATTAATATGATGGGATACTGAATTCTATCTTTTGCATTATTAGAAATAAAAATAGTCTCTTTTACTAAAGAAGATAGACTAAATTTTACATAAAGAGCATGTACCTGGATGCAAAGACATGTCTTTGGGAATAAGAAGTCTTAACTCAATATTTATGTTTGAATGGCACAAATAATTATGTCATCAACTTCTAAAACTTTAAATCATGAGTATGAAAATGTACTTTATATGCCAGTGAGTAAAGAAGTATCTTTAATAAGATTATTTAACACAGCAAAAGATGAGGAGAAGTTTGGAATTTCCGTGTGTGTGTGTGTGTGTGTGTGTGTGTGTGTGTGTGTGTGTGTGTGTGTGCATGTATATCAGAGCTTTAAATTAGGGCATCATGTTCTCATTAACATTTTTTTTAAATTTTTGCTCAAGGCCAGCACTCTACCACTTGAGCTGCATTTCCACCTTCAGCTTATAGGTGCTTAATAAAACATAAATGTTTCATGAACTTTGAACTTTTCTGCCTATGCTATCTTAAAAACTTAATCATCAGACTTCAGAAGTAATTAGAATTACAGGCATGAGCTACTGTTGCATAGTTTTGGATTTATTAAATCAATTCAGCAGAATAGATAGTAGTAATGAGTTAACTTCTATTTGGGACAGAAAAGGTCCCCTTACGACTTTGTGTAAATAATATCAGTCTATTCAAACAAGAAATTGAAACAAACTTTATCAATGAGGAAAGCAAAGGTTAGGCAAAAAAACTTCTTGGCTGAGAAATACTTTTCATTTTTATTGTAAAGAAAAAGTTGTTGATTTTCTTTTTTCTTTGTTTATATTAATAAGTTTATTTTGTGTGTGAAAATACCGTACAGAGGGGTTACAATTACATGAGCAAGGTAATGAATACATTTCTTATCAAGCATTGTAGCCTCCTCTTTTGTGTGCCCTTACCATGCCTGCCCTCCCCCCTCCACCCCCGCAAAGTTGTAAAGTTCGTTTTTCGACATAAAGTCTTGTACATCACATTGTGGCAATGGGTCCACCTGTATCCCTATTTAAACAATTTGATTTTTCCCTTCCCCTCCCCAAATTATACCAACATCAAATACAGTGAAAGCAGGGGTTGTACCATCAGGGAGGGACATATAAACCAACAAAGAAATCATCTTATAAATATGTTAGAAACAATTGCAAGAAAGAAAAGCCATTTGAGTTTTTATCTTGTGGTTCATTTCGCCTAAGAACTTATCTGACTGTTTCTGCTTGTCTCAGACAAATACTAGTTATAACAAATAAGGGAAACCATGGGACCTATGTTTCTTTGGGCCTGGAGGAATACTTTTCTAACCATAGGAAATTGGATCTGAGGATTTCACACAAGTAGAATTTATTACATGAGTCAAAATGATGAGAGATTATTATGAATTTTTAAAACTTAAGGCCTAGATGATACATCTCTAAAAGTTGTTTTTGTATAGCTGTTTCTTTTTTTTGTGTGTGTGGGGGGGTTCCGGTTGTAGGGCCTGAACCCTGGGCCTGGGCACTGTCCCTCAGCTCTTCAGCTCTAGACTAGTGCTCTACCACTTGAGCCACAGCCCCACTTCCGGTTTTCTAGTGGTTTATTGGAGATAAGAGTTTGACGAACTTTTCCTGCCTGGGCTGGCTTTGAACCGTGATCCTCAGATCTCAGCCTCCTGAGTAGCTAGGATTACAAGCGTGAGCCACCGGCACACTGCTTGACTGTTTCTTAATTAAGTTTTTAAATGCCAGTTTTGTCAGTGTGAACAGAGTTTTGATGACCTCATATTTCCCTTTCATTGTTACCTGTTTAATACTTTCAATGAGGTAACCTAACACAGAAGACTTGTATTCTTTCTGGCAACAAAATCTGTGAATTACTATGACGCTTATAGTTAATATGATATGGTAACTTTTCTTTATCTTGGCATCTAAAGGTGGAGATTAATGATAAATCTAATGTTTAGATACAAAGCTACATCTGTTATATAAAAGGGAATCAGGAACATTGTAGAGCTCAAAAGAACAAACAGGCTTTCAAACTGTATGAAACTCATACATATGAAGTTGAGTTCACTTTTAAAATGAGGGAGAAATATAGAAGGATTAAAATAAGCTAAGATAGAAGAGGAAACAATAGTTTTCTAAAAAGGTGCAATTTATATTTGATAATTTTTCTATCAAAATAACTCTTCCCAACAGAAAGCGCATTTTAGTTTTTCTGATGAAGGTAGTTGGACTGTCTCTCCCTTAGCATGTTCTTGTGAAGAAAAGCAGTCCATCAAACTTTTGGGAAATATTGGTAAGAGAAATTGTTTTGAAAGGAAAAAGGAAAAGTAATGCTAAATGCTAACAGTCATTGAGGTCATAAAAGCAGATTAATCTGAAGCATTTTTTCTTTTCTTTTTTTTATTGTGAAAATACCGTACAGAGGGGTTACAATTACATGAGCAAGGTAATGAGTACATTTCTTATCAAGCATTGTTGCCTTCTCCTTTGTTTCCCCTTACCATCCCACCCCACATTTTTTCTTGAACTAGAAGAAACCCAAAAGAATGAAATCTTTAAAAGAGAATATATTGGTCACCATATATTTTCCTGGTTAATATATCTTCTTGGAGATGGTGAATGAGGAAGCTCTCTTAACTTACAGTGTACTCATCAGCAAATAAGTGGGGTTGGAGGGACTTTTGATTTTAAAGAGCTATCTAGCCACTTTCCCAGTGGCTGATAATAAGAACCTAGGTGCTCTTAAACACTTAGTAACAAATGTTTGTATATAAAATAATCTATTCCTTTTCTTTTGTAAATATCATGTATGCTTAAATTGATAAAAATAGGTTTTGAGAAACTCATGAGCTCCCAAAGAACAAATTAAGAAAGAAACTTTTAAGAAGGTCCTGAATATATAGAAAACATACCAATATAAAGAAATTCATTAAATTACACATATGTAATAGCATTATACATGACTGTATATCAAGAGAATGAATCGATACCCTTAGGAGGTTAGTGAAATGTATTAAAAACATATTATTTCCATTAACTGCCCCCCCAAATTAACATATAATATCATGATCATTAAAAACTTAATGGGGAAATAGAATGGTTTTACATCAGTAAAGAAAAATAAGCAATGTCTGTCTGAAAATTTGCTCTACACTGATGTGGTTTAAATGATTCTTCTTTCCTCAAATACATAGTTTATAAGTCGCCTAACAAAAGTGCATACCTGACATAAACAGCCACAGGTTAATTGAACTATTTTAAGAGATCTTTCTGGCAGATGGAGTTTGAATTTGTCATATATGATGTATTATTTTTGCTCACTTTAGGGTAATGGGTATATTTGGCAGTCATCAGAATGACGAATGACCCACAGTACAGAGAGTTTCCTAACATAAAGTGGTTGGTTGTATAGACCTAGTGCTGAGAGCTAAACAGTTGAGGTGGAAATAACCAAGCCTTCAGCTGAAAATGTGCATTATGCAATACCAATTCTTTGAGCTGACTGTAAACAGACAGCAATATCAGGTTTCTAGTGCTTTCTGGCTTGGAGCTCATTTTCTGCCAAGAAATGAAATTCTTTCTGAATTGTCCTCAGAAATTAATCTTCTATGTGTTAAATCATATGTATGAACTAGGCACAGGAAACTGATGCAATAGTTTGTAACTTCAAGGGACATTGTTTTTTTTACCAATGTGTATGCTTTTTACAGTCAGTTTAACATAGAGCAGACTTTTGGCTCCACATAAGCTGTACAGTAAAGGCCTGTCCTAAACATTATGCATTCTTTGCCTCCTTTTCATTCTGTATCCACAGTCATCATTTTCTTCATCTTACCATTCCAGTACCTAAAACCCATGCTACAGGTTAGGTCTCTAGACGAGCCATCTTCAAAATCATTTGTGGGGTGATCTAATCCTCTTGTTTAGAGGGCTCACAAAACTAAATCGATAGTTCATTTCTTTCTGTCATGGGCATCCAGGCTTACTGTCACTTTGTTCCATATAGGGGAAATGCTATAAGTTGTTATCATTTTTTTCCTTCTCAAGGTAACAGCTTCAAGTTTAGTAGAAATTCTTTATATTTCTTTTTTTTTATAGTTTCAGTTCTAGTTTTCTTTTTTAGGCTCAGGAGTATTGAGGAAAGCAACACTCAAAGTGTCATTCTGGTGGCTAGTCTTAAGATTTATTTTGATTCAGTTTCTATAGTGTGCTCTCCTATTATTCCGACTCTACATTCTGCACAATTTTTTTTCACTCTGTCAGGGTCTCAACTCTCATTTTTCGACAGAATACACCTGTAACTCTCCATATACACCTGCAGTATGGACATTTCTCATGTTGTCTGTTAGCAATATCAAATATGTGCCTTATCAGTATGTATGTGGTAAGGGCAAGTAAGAGAAACTCTGTAGAAAGGAATCATTTACTTATTTCAAAATTCTCTCTTTCAAAATACAAATAAACACAATAAATATGCCTGTTCTCTCATGTTTCTTGTAACCCTGTCACAATAGAAAAATTATGGGATCAGAATTGCTCCCTATCAACAGAGAGATAAATAAAATGTGGTTTAAATGCACAATGGTGTATTATTCAACAATAAAGAATGAGGTTTTATCATTTGTAGGAAAATGTCATGCTAAGCAAAAGAAAGCAGAATCAAAAACTCCCATCCATTTTCTCTGTTATGTAGAATCTAGATCTAAACAGGGAAAAGAAAAGGGATGAAGAAAGAGAGATAATCAGGGAGAAAACAGCAAGAAGTGAGAGGAGGATATATTGAGTTGGGAGGAATGTGATTGAAGGAAATTATATGAATATATGAAAAGCCACAAGGAGACATGATATTTTGACAGTTTTTGATAGAAATATTTAAAAGCAGCAGGAGGAAAGGGGAATAAGAAATAAATAAAAGAGTAGATGTGATCTTATGATCAAAGTGCATATACGTTTACAAGGAAATATCAAAATGAAACTCTTCATATTGTAAAATTCATAAGAGCGCTGATATTTTTCTTAATTTCCATTAAAGAAAATTTGGATAAATCCTGATTCTATATGTATTTTTAATTTTCATCAAATGACTAAAATGGAAAAAATTACAATGTTAGGAGATGAGAAGAGTTAATGGCTCAGAGGATACAGTACATAGTTTTCACTATATTTGACATTGCCCTACATCTTGTATACACATTTTTCTAATTTGGGGAGGGGAAGGGAAATAACAAAATGCTGAAACAAGGATACAGGTACCCAATGTAAAAATGAGATGTGCAAGACAGTATGTGGAAAATGAACTATGCAACTTGACGGGAGGAGGTGGGAGTTGGGGAGGTGAAGAGGGAAGGGATGGTAAGGGGAAAACAAAGGAGGAGGCAACAATGCCTTATAGGAAATGTACTCATTACCTTACTCATGTAACTGTAACCCCTCTGTACAGTATCTTTACAATTAAAAAAGTTAAAAATGAATGAATCCATTGAAGAATATGGAGCTTGTACAATATTTTACTTATAATGACTGGGTACAGACAGGAAAATCATAGCTCAATTTCTCCTTAGGAAGAAGTAATAAGGTAAAGTGAAAAAAAGAAATGTTATATTTTAAAGCTATGTCCAGTATTCTATATTTTCAGTATCATAATATGTCCAGTATTCTATATTTTCAATATCATAATAAAACATATTTACAAACTATTTTAAAGACAGTACAGTATTTCATTCTTTTGTAATTGGAAATAAATTAATTGAAACAAAGATGGGTTGATTGTACAGGCTTTCTTTATTATAAACTATATGGCTCAATTTAAAGTATGAACTATAAAATCTTAATGCACAAACAAGCTGAGTGAACAAAAAGCCTAAGTTAAAACCACAGTACCACCATCAAAAAGAAAGAAATTGAGTTATAAAGTTATCATTTTGATATATAATAACTTAAAACATGTGCAAGTTAAAATAAGCAATTGAAAATGTGCAGTCCTAAGCAATATAAAATAAAAGTAATAGTATTACACAGTTTAATGCCATAAGATTAATTTATAGAGTTTTGATATGCATATTGTAAAAACAATTTTTTTCAAATTAAGTAAAGTGTTAAATGTGAATCTACTTTCTTTCTTTTTATTAATTTTGTGATCATTGTTTTAAATTATTTTCTTTCAATTTTCTTTCTTTTTATTAATTTTGTGATCATTGTTTTAAATTATTTTCTTTCAATTTTCTTGTCATTAGTCCCTCTTCATTCTCAAATATATGAGTTTGGATGTGTATATGTGGACATGTATATGTGTATATGTATAGGTATTTGCATATATGTGTATGCATCTCTTATAGACCTAATTTATGACATATATATAGATATATGCTTGCATATAAATTTCAAATAAATGGAGCAGGAAACAGTGGGTATATTTTTTTAACTAAGTATTTTTTAACTAAGTACTTTTCATATATAAAATTTTCTTAAGCTCAATAAGCCATAAAGACTATTTGTTATTTTGGCTTGTCACATATACTGCTACCTAGTGGAGCAGCATGTAAGTTCTGAGATATCCATATGTGAATCACTTATAAACAAGGCTTTGATTAATGCATGTTTGTGCTAGTGACATCTGAATAAATTATAGGGAATCAGTGAGTACATACTGCAATGAATCCAGTATATCCTAAAACTAACCATAACCTGAGAAAAATAGGAATTATACAAATCTGGGGCTTTTCCCTTTTTATTGACATTTACAGTATATGTATGAGATTTCACTTTATTTAGCAATGGAGAATTATAGATTTATATGTATCTTTACTTGTACAATTATTGTAGATTTCCATTCAAATATATTTCTTTTATTGAAAAATTGAGACATGGCTGAGACTATGCTTAATTAGCTCAAAATTTTTAATCCTGAATGGATATTGAATTTCATCATGTGAACTTCTTAAATGGCAAAAATGTCATATGATTTTATTGATAACTATGTATTTTTCAAATGTCAAAGCAACTTTACACTCCAGAGCTAACCAAAAATGAACAAGGTGTACTGAATTTAATTTGACAATTTTTGTTTCTATTCTAGTTTTATTTCATATTTTTCCTCTCTTTTTTTCCTTTCTTCCTCTCTCTCTTCCCCCCCTCTTTTCCCTTTTCCTTCCCTCCCGTCCTCCTCTTCCTTTCCATTTTTTTCACTATTTTCTTTAAATTTGACAAAATACATAGACTGATTGGCTTGAAACTTGTGATCCTCATGATTCTCTCTAGTACCAGGATTATAGATATGCAGAATCGTGCCTAGCTGACTTGATAACATTTTCTAATGAGCTAACTCTTAATGAGGAAAATTAGTTTGTTGAACGTGTGTGTGTGCGTGCGTGTGTCCATACTGGGGTTTGAACTCAGGTCTTGGACATTTTCCTTTAGCTTTTGCACTGAAGTGTGATATTCACAACAGCTGCAACAACCCTACTTCCAGTCTATTAAAAATATTAATGATTAGTTGGATATAAGTCTCACAGATTTTCCTGCCAAGGCTGACTTCAAACTCAGATCTTCAGGTCTCATATTCCTGAGCAGTTATGAATACAAACATGAGCTACTAACACCCAACATTTTTATTTTTTAATTTTTATTGTGATTAAGTGATTGCATAAATTTCACAAATTTCATAGTATTGTGAGAGAGTGATGCCTAATTAAAGTCCCAAACACATTCTAACCTTCATGAGGCAAATTGTCCTTATAGTGGTCTATAAAGTTTGTGAATTCTATGAGCTTTGACAATACAGCTATTTATTCCACATCTGGTAATATGCACAGTTCTTTCCTTTTGCTTAGTGTTAGCTATTCCCTCGATCCCTCTCATTCCCTCCCTCCCATCACTGTTCTTGAGTTGCTTAGTTCCTTTTCATCAATGTCCAGTGCAGCTGATGGTTCCTTCTGTTGTATGTTTTCCCATTTCCCTCTGTTTCTGTGTCCTCCTCCTAGTTTCCCTCAGATGTGCACATAAATATTATATATATGGACAGCAGCATGGGGTCATTTGGTAATGATACAACAAGATGAGTGGAGGTCCTTTGTTTCTTCGGTTCATTTATCATATCTCCTTACATTTTGTATTTAACATCGACCTATCAGGGAGACCATGTGCCATTTGTTTCTGTGCTCTTGGCTTACCTCACTCAAAATGATTTTTTCTAGTTCCATCCATTTCCCTGTGAATGCCATTATTTTGTCCATTATAATGGCTGCACAATATTCCACTTTATATAGGTACCATAAATTTTGCATCCATTCATCTGTAGAGAAGCATCCGGTTTGTTTCTACATCGGCTACTGTGAACAGTAGCACCCAGCTTTGAATTCAGCTTTGATACTGCATTCATTTTATTGATAGTTTTCATTTTGGTATTTGTCTTTAAAAATGAATATACAGATGTTTTGTTCCCTTGCTCTTTGCAGAAGTGTTTGTAAGGAAATTCAATTATTTCTGCTTCAAGTGTTAGGTTGATTCACCATATTCCCTTGCGTTATTGTATTATATTAAAGTTAAATAGATTTTCTTCTAATATGAATACATAAAACATAACCAATGTTTATATTATTAGAGTAATATGGATGTTCTAATTTTAAATTATCTATTTATATTTGGCAGTACTTGGATTTGAACTTAGGGTCTAGCATTTGTTAGGCAAGCACTCCATCATTTGAGTCAACCCAGAAGCCCAATGTTTTAGTAATTTTTTCAGATATTGCTTGTTAGCCAAGCTGCTTAGAATCACAATATTTCATTGTTTATAACTCCTATGTAGCTTGCATCATAAGTTTGTACACTACCACCAGCTATTAGATGAAATGGGTATCTCAATTACTTTTGGTTCAGGCAGGCCTCAAACGACAATATCCTAAACTCTGCCTTTGTAGTTAGTGTGATTATAAGCCTAACCCATCATATCTGTACGATGCTTTGATATGGTCTTACATAAAAGTCAAATTAAACATAAATGTCTGCTCAAATTTTACCCTTTGCTTTTGGTGAAAACATTTAAAAATCCTATCTTCTACTTTTATGAAATACACACTAATTAATTTTCATCTATATTTACCCTATTGTGTAATAACAAACTCAAACTTCTTTCCCCTCATTGTAACATAGTTAATATTCATCAAAGATCCCTATCCTTCTGAACCAGCCTCAGATTTATTTAGTTCTAGTCCCATTTTAAATGGGTTATATGGTTTGTTGCTATTCATATCTTTGTGTTTTTCTTACATATTGGCTATTACCTCTTCAAATGCATATAATTTGTTAGCATTTTATCCTATTTTTAAGTTTATATAAATATATGTATAATGTATTTATATGTGAAATAAACATTTAGTATATTTTATTCCATTGGTTATGGAGCTTGAACTCAAGGCCTGGGTGTTGTCCCTGAGCTATTATGTTCAAAATTAATACTTTACTAATTTAAGCTACACTGCCATTTCCAATTTTCTGGTGGTTAATTGGAAATAAGAGTCACATAGACATAAACCAGGCTAGCTTTAAACCATGATACTCACATCTCAGACTCCTGTGTATCTAGGATTACAGGTCTGAACCACCAGAGAAGAAGTGAGGTTTATTTATGATTTTCACATAATAAGAATTATGGTATATATATTTGTATATGCATATATATATATATATATATATATATGACTTTGCACATAGCTCTACTAATGGATTTCTGTTAGTTAATTGGAAATAAGTATCTCACTGACTTGCCTGCCCAGGCTGACTTTCAATCTCAATCGTCTGATCTCAGCCTCCAAAGTAGCTGGTATGGCAGACATGAGCCACCCAGTTGTAGTGATATTTTGATATTATATTTTCATTCCTGTGTCTGGTTGTACAGAAAGCTATATAAATGATGGCAGAAAAAGTAAATTTATTTGACACAGCATTTAGATACATACATCATAGAACATGAACTTCATAAGGGCCTAAGTTTATTTGGTCCATAAAATCCAATTGGGGAAATATGGAATTTCATGGGATAGTTTGCTGGTAGAGAACTGGCAATGATTCTGTAGAAGATCAAGTCATTTCTTCCTTCATAGGTTGAGATTGGATTGTTAGGTATAGAAACCATCCCTTTCCTGTGGAAGGAGACACCATTTCTGACTTTCAGGATGGTTTTTGTACACATATATTTAAAACATAAATGTATGTATTTATATGTAACATATATTTATAAATTTATACCTCATATATTTATTATATATTATACATTTACTATGTCATATGTAATATATGATAATAATTATATGATACAGATGATATACATCATATATAATATATCATATTTAATATGAATTAAGGGGGTTCCAGGAAGATGGCGAAGGAGAAGCTGGAATCTGAACAAGCTCTCACATAGAAAGCAGTTTTAGAGTTCCAGTGAACAGTCCTAAGCCACAGAATCACACCAAGTGTGCCATCACAGGACAGAGAGACAAGAGAGGGAAAGCCAAGGCAAGAAGGCACATCTGAGCGCTTGCCAGCAGTCGCTGCAGAGTCGGCGGCAGGGTCGCGGCGGAGACCGCAGCCGGGGCCAAACCTGAGCGCTCACACAGAGAGTCCGGGACGAAGGAGCCAGAGCAGCCAGCGAGCGGATTCTACTCAACACCAGCAAGAACCGACAAGGAGCAGACACCTTCATCCTGCAGTTTGCAGACCAGAGACGACCCAGGATCCAAGACTCGGCGTGAGTAGAAGCCCGACGTCCTCACTCCTTCTCAGGGAGCGGAGGAGGGAATGCCACCCCTCCGCCCCCAGCACCAGTGATCTCCATCTTGGATACCTACAAAGCTCGGAGGAGCTACCAGCTCCAACTCAGGCCTTGGAATAAAACGAGTCATTTAGCAGGTCACAAGAACTTAAC
>NW_012267275.1:10730697-10731790 GCF_000151885.1 Dipodomys ordii | reverse complement strand
TGCAGAAGATCGAATCTCAGGGATTGAAGACAGCCTAGATATTATAGAGAAAGAACATACAACCATCCAAAACAAGTCCAAGAAATACGATAGATCTATCCAAAACCTGTAAGACATCATCATAAGGCCTAATATAAGGATAATGGGTATAGAGGAGCACCTAGAAACAGAAGTTAATGGTCTAGGAAATTTATTTAACAGGATCCTAGCAGAGAACTTCCCAAACATACAAAAAGATAGGCCTATTCAGATACGCGAAGCTTTTAGAACCCCAAATAGACCAGACCAGAATAGGACATCCCACTGTCACATTATAATCCACACAGGATCAACTAAGAACAAGGAAAAGATCCTTAAAGCTGTCAAGGAGAAAAGGGTAATCACCTATAAAGGGAAACCAATTAGAATCACCTCAGATTTCTCACCAGAGACAATCAAAGCAAGAAGAGCCTGGAATGATGTATGCCATGCCCTAAAAACAAACAACTATCAACCAAGAATACTGTACCCAGCTAAACTCTCCTTCATAACTGAAGACCAAATAAAAACCTTCCATAGCAAATTGAAACAATACATCTCCACCAAACCAGCCCTACAAATTAGAAAAAATCAACAAAACAAAGAGTTGGTTCTTCGAAAAACTTAACAAAATGACAGACCTTCGCAAATCTTACCAGAAAAAGAAGAGAACACACCCAAATTAATAAACTCAGAGACTAGAATGGAAACATCACCACGGAAACAACCAAGATTCAGAACATTATAAGGGAATACTTCTCAAAACTTTAAGCTAATAAGTTTGAGAACTTGACAGAAATGGACCTTTTCCTAGCAAATATTGACATGCCAAAACTAAACCAAGATGAGTTAAACTATCTTAACAGGCCCATATCAAGCACTGAAATAGACACAGCAATAAGAGACCTCCCAGCTAAGAAAAGTCCAGGACCAGATGGTTTTAGAGCGGAATTCTACAAGGCCTTCAAAGCAGGGCTCACACCAATACTCCTCCAACTCTTCAATGAAATTGAAAGAGAAGGCTCACTACCGAACACATTCTATGAAGCCATCATAACCCTCATCCCAAAACCAG
>NW_012267275.1:10702732-10728161 GCF_000151885.1 Dipodomys ordii | reverse complement strand
TTTGTTGCTTTGTATGTCCCTCCCCCACAGTATAACCCCTGCTTTCACTATATTTGATGTCAGTATAACTTGTGGAGGAGATGGGGAAAAAACAGCTGTTTAAGGATACAGGTGGACCTGTTGCAACAATGAGAAGTACAAGTTGTCATGTCCAAAACGAGCTTTACAACGTCGGTGGGAGGGGATAGGGAGTGGAAGGGGGGGAAGGAGAAGGATTGGGATTGGGGGAGAGAGGAGAGGCTGGGAAGGGATGTGAAGGGTAAACAAAGGAGGAGGATGCAATGCTTAGTAAGAAATGTACGCATTATCCTGCCCATGTAATTGTAACCCCTCTGTACAGTATGTTCACAAATAAAATAAAAGTAAGTTAAAAAAATAATATAAATTAAACATAAATTACATAGTTATATATAATTTATATATTATATTTGTATATGTCTTATTTATAGTATTACATTATATTAAATTATATATTATATCATTGTTTTATATATTATATTATATTTAACTAATATAATATTAATATGTAAATATATAAATTATATATCATGTATCATATATGATATTAAATATAACATATGATACATATATTTATATAATATATTTATATATAGCTATAAACATTTATATGAATATATCATTAATTTGATTTTTAAATCCTTTGTTATACAGTGAATAACCATGAAAATTTGGCAAGGTACTGTTTTTATTCATCCCAGAAACACTATTGAGTTGTATCTCTGTCATCATTCAATAGAAATATTTTCCAGGGGCTGGTAGTTGGCTCGGTGCTAGAGCGCTTGCCTTGCATGCATGAGGTCCTGGGTTCGATTCCCAGGACCACATAAGCAAAGAAAATAAAGAGCCAGAAGTGGCGCTGTGGCTCAAGTGGTAGAGCGCTAGCCTTGAGCTGAAGAGCTGAGGGACAGCACTCAGGCCCAGAGTTCAGGTCCCATGACCGGACCCCCCAAAAATATTAAAATAAATAAAATAAATAAAAATTTTAAAAAAGAAATATTTTCCACTTTTGCTTGTGTGTTTTAACTTCAAATTGTGCTACTTTCTCATTGTGTATCGCTGAATTCATCGTTTTTCAAAGATTTCTATAGTAAAAATAATTTAAGTTAATTTCATAGTGAATAATTCATTTATACAAATTCAAATTCTGTTAAATATAATTTTATTTAATTTAATGAATTATTGAAATAATTACAAATATATGTAATTATCAAATTTCATTCTAGTTCTATGAAAAAATATTTCCTGCATTTATTTATAAAATTTTCCCTACAATTTCATTAATATCAGTTACTTGTATAATGAGGTTTTGATTTATCTGTGTATGTGCACAATATGTTTGTATTATACTCATCTCCTTAAACGTTTTCAATCATCCTCCCTGTTCTTCCCAAACCAATCTGAGCAAGATTCATTGTTCATTTTCACATATATACATAAATTATTTTGATCAGATTCATCTTCTTTTACCCTCACTCTTTATGACCTCCTTCGAACTAGTACTGAAACAAAATCTCTACCCCTTATACTTTAATGTATGTGTGCATACACATACGTATGCACACATACATATGTATGTTCACACATATATGTGTATGTACATGTGACATGTATATGTATGTACATATACATTTTTATATATAGTGATTCCTTATTACTTCTGTTTCCTTGCAAATTACATAATTTCATTCTTTGTTACAGTTGAATAATCCAATACAGATATATAAATACACATAGATATATGCAATATATCTTGATTGTTTTGAATAGTTTTGCTGTGTACATATGTACAAGTGCCTCTTTTATATCTTGCTTATATATGAGAAAGTGTAGTATAAAGTAGATCATACAATAATTCTATTTTCAGTTTTATGGCAAGTCTCCAAATTGGTGACAGTATTGGTTACAATATTTTGCATGCCTATTAACACCTTATAAGTATCCTTTCTTCCATACATCCTCTTTAGCATTATTTGTTGGTGTTCTTGATGATGGACACTGATTCTTGAAGCTAGGTGGAATCTAACTTCAATTCTATTGTCATGTCCTTTTTGATCAAGGATGTTGAGGATTTCTTTTGTATTTATTAGGCACTTGTACTTTTTTCCCCAAGAATATTTATTTATTTCATTTTAATTGGATGTTGAATTATTGGAAGTCTATGATTAGTTTTTGGTTTTGTTTTCAGTTCCCTTATATTCCAGTTATTTATCCCCTGTCCAGATTATAGCTTGTAAACACTTTTCTGATAGTTTAGTCACTCTTTTGTTGTGGAAGAAATTTTACGTTTGATTCGATGCCATTTTTCAATAATTTCTCTATTTGTTGAGGTATGAAGTTTCTGTTTAAAAAGTTACTGCTTAGATAATGTATTCTAGTGTTTTCCCAATTTATTTTTCTTTAATAATTTTAGTTTTAGTCATACATTAAGATACCTAATCTAGTTTGAATTTTTATAAGAAGTAGATATTTAATTTCAGGCTTCTGAATGTGCATATCTGATTTTTTCCTGCATCATTTATTCAAGATGTTTTATTTCCTCTAATTAGCTTTTGATTTCTTGTCAAAATCAGATACCTAATAAAAGTTACATCCATCCAGGTACATTCATAAATTTATTTGTTGAATAGTAACTCCTTTGTACTTTTAAAATGTAATTTAAAAAATTTTATGTCTCTAGCTGTGTGGAATTATTTATGTGTCTTCTATTTTGTTCTCTTGATATTTATGTATGCTTTTCTATCAGTACCTTGTTATGACTTTTGTTCTAAATTTGCTTTTTCTTGTTTTATCTAGGTTTCTTTCGTATATTTTGAGGTCTTATAGAGACAATTGTTTTAGATGAAGAGTATATTGTCTATATGTGGACATTTGAGCTTCTTTATGAAGTTTAGGGTTGATTTTTCTGTTTCTGTGAAGGATATTAGTATTTCAATTGAGGTTACATAGAATTTCTATATTGCTTCCAGTGGTGCAGCCATGTTCAACATTTTGATTTAGTCAATCTATAAGCAAAATGTAACATTCTATACCTGTAGCTCTCAAGGAAAAAGGTATAATTAGAAATCAAGTATATCTGCACAGTTTCCTACTGTGGCATCTGAGACAATTGAGGCAACAATACAATATCATTTTAACAACTTACCTGCTTGACTTTAAGTAAACAGTGATTGAATGTGAAGGAATACTAGGAAGTATTCAGATCTTGGACTTTGGGAGTGGAATCTTTAGGGCTCTTTTTGTATAAAATTAACTCATCCACCTATCACAGGCATTGTGTTAAAAACTACATTTTTGTACTTCTGAGAAGCCATACTTTTAAAAGAAACTCTTGAGAAATGATAGGTATGGCATAGATATATAGTCAGGCTTTTATCTAAAAGAGATATGAAGTCTTAACAAGACTAATTTACATTAGAGTAGACCATAAGCAGGCAGAACAACAAATATAAATCAGGCATAAGTGGCTCAATGCTATAAGCCTGCTTCTTAGGAAACAGAGACATAATAGTTTCCATTTGCCTGGATTCTCCCTAGGAAAGTCCATGAGATTCTATCTGCAGAATAACCAACAGAAAGCAGCTCCACCTGCTCATGGATCAGTTGAGCAAGAAAGCCAAAAAAGTATTTGCAAAGTCCGAATTCCAAAAATCCGAATCCTGGTGCAAACAGAATGCACAAATACGTAAAGTAAAATAAAACAATAAAAATAAAGTTGAATAAATACATAGCACTCAAAATGTTGCAAAGGTAGTACTCTTCATATAAGCACTATGTATAATGTTTATTGCATTACTGGTTACCAGTTTTCCTAACCAGGAGCTCAAGTTTCCTCTTTCACTCTTCTCCCAGTATCTTGAAACATTTTAACAACTCAAATTGATTTTTGAATACACTAAATGTATGTGCCTCCTCCTCCTCTCACACCCCACACTTTCTACTAGAAAATGAACTCAATTTCATCAATAACTGATCTACAGTTCCAGTCTTTGAATTAAAGTTTATTTCATTAAGTTGCCATTCTATCCTCAAAATTAAGATCTTCCTGCTTCAGCCTCTGGAGTAGGCAGAGATTACAAGCATGAACTAACATGCCATTGTGTCTTGACTTCTCAAAACAGCATTGTTTCCTGATTGACCTCTTTCTAACATCATATTTTCAAAAACACATTCCAATGAGTTGAAACTACCTAAAATGCAAGCTTAATTACTTCTATTCCTTTCCAAAAAGATTTTACTATCTCCAATAGAATGTAGGAAACAGTTCAGACTTTGTATTCTGAATGGAAGGACATTTATATACTAGTCCTTTCCTAACTTTCAGTCTTCATCTTTCTACACCTTATCCCTTCCCTGCAAACCCACATGCCCACCAGAAATTGTGGGTTCTAGCATTGTGAGAAAGCCTATATTTCTGTAATGTCTACCTGGAAGCATTCCAGAATCCTGACAGCTACATTAAGTGCACTCATAATTACCCTCAGTAAAAGCTTCTCCCATGGCAGCAATCATATTCATAATGTTAATATTTTTATTTTAACTCTTATTAAAGTATTTTATTTATCTAGTAGGTTATATTTCCCTGACACTCAATGAAATGTTTAGCAGATTTGTGTTTAAAGAAGAATAGTAGCTCAGAATTTCTCAAAATCCTTGAAAGATGAGTAATTGCCCATATTATCTAAAATGAGGGAAGTATCAAAGTCAAATAAGAGAGGATTCTAATTTACATTTTTCTAAATATAAATGTGTAAATAGGTGTTTAAGACATTGCTGTCTGTGTGAAATCAAAAGTAGTATGATCCTTTAAAAAATACTTATGATTTTGTTTTGTGTCAGGTTGGCAGATAGACACTGTCATCAGCTCTGGTTTGACCTACTATTGACAATATACATCAAACCATGAGATTTGAGAACATAGAGAACTAATACTGTCTCAAAATCTCTGTGCCCCCATATAGCATTCAATGACTTAATGGAAACATTAATCCAATATCAAATTGATATTTGGCACTCTGAAATTTCTTCATCCAATATAATATCTTCATTCCCTCCTTTCCATGTATTTTAGGTGTACCAACCACATCTTTGTTTATTTCTTCTACCCAGAATATGTCTTTTACTTCTGCAAAGCTCATTAATTTGTTATTCAGGAAGTCCCATGGAATTTCACAGATGAGTGAGGCTGCTGTGTAAAGGTAAAGCAACACTGATTCATGGATGTTAAAGAAGAAACAGAAAAATGCAGCTCTTCTTGTAGCAATGAATAAAATATTGTTCTTTCTGTCAGGGATAAAGCTCTCATTTTTGTTGTGGATCCCAATTCTCCTACCATTCAAAATGTCTACTTTCTTAAGCTTTTGACTCAAAGAATCATTTTAAAATTATGACTTTTATTATACCATGCCTTAAGGTATTTCTAAGTGTCATTAGGCTAGAAATATCTCCATCCCTCCAAAATTCTCTTTTTCTTTCTTATTTATTCTTCTGTTTTTGTAGCATGAATCTTTTCAATGTTGTTAAATCCCTGAATCAAAAGTTTGTGTGCTTGTGTATGTGTGTGTGTGTGTGTGTGTGTCTGTGTGTCTGTGTATGTTGATTCCAGGGATTAAATTCAGGGTCTGTGCAATGTCTTCGGTTTTATCACTCAAGACTGGTGCTTTACCACTTGAGTCAAAGCTTTATTTCTAGCTTTTTGCCTCATGGTGAAGTAAGGACTGGGTTTATGCTTCCCCTAGATAATTGGCCCCCAATTTCTCCAAATTGTTTTCCTAGATAGTTTTGCTTTTCTATTCGGTGTAAGTATCCTCATTTGGTTTTCTTTGCTTATGTATAATGCTTTATAGGTTTAATTCCTTATGTCATCTTGGCCTATATAAGCTTTGTGCTTGCTGCACTTGGGGCTGATGTTCTTTGAGAAAAGAGTCCACCAGTAATCCTCTGGCTCTCCAATAAACTCATACTTTGGCCTTTTAAGTGGGGTCTTTTCTGTATCTCCCAACCAAGATCCCTTACAACAGTGGACTTCCCTGCCTGCCTGAACTGTGATCCTCAGATCTCAGACTCTTGAATAGCTAGGATTACAGATATGAAACAAAGCACCTGGCACTTTTAAACTTCCTTTGCTAAAATTGTGCCAAAACTTACCATACAAGGAATAATTTAACAATGATGAACGCTAATGGCCTACATGTATCTGATCAGTTTTTTTAAACAAGGAGTCCTACTAAGTATGAAAAAATTGCTAACTCCTAATTGGTCATCACGGCATTTGAAGAAAAACATTACATCATTATGTCTAAGCTTATTATTAGTCCTTACCAAGGACCTGTTACTTTCAAAGTTCCCCCCCCTACAGATTGTTCCTCTCAAGATAACACAATAATTGCTAGAAAGATACTAGAGCCAAAGATTGTCTTATGCATAACAAATGGGGGAGATTCTTTCCCTCCTCTTTGATTAGCTAATGCTTCCTATCTCACTTAAATTTACTACTAGAGTTAGGAGATGAATTTAGGTACAGATAGTCTTAGAAGGTAACACAAAATCACCTTTGAGCCAAGCCTTGCAAGATTTTATCTTCTCCCTTTTATATGTTTGGGAGTGCCTGGACCACCTTGCTAGAAGTTAGAAGATCCAAGTCTAGAGATTACAAGGCAAACTTTGGGGTTTGGAATTGAATTTCACGATGTAATTCCTCCTAAAATCTGCAGAGGTCACCAAAGTGATAAGTAGAATATAAACTGGAGTGGAATGGTTCAGAGGAGCTATCATTCAGCAAGTCAGTTTATTGTACAATGAAGCTTGATTGATTTTACCCCTTTCATCATTTTCTCCCATACTTCTAACCTATCCTTTCATTTTCTCAGTTTCATAGGATATACATTGAAAATTATAACTGTAATCTCCTCCTCCTTACTTCTTTTCACTCTTCTTTCAGGAGAGAAATTAAATGACATAATTCATTAGAAAATTGAACTCATAGTCCAACAAAATAAATACCAAGAAATTGACACTTGAAAAGTGAGTAGGAGGTCAAGGGTGAGGAAGGGGGAGTAGAGGAATAGCAATTTGTTTTTACAGTGTAGACACAAGATTTAGTCTTTGTTACTCATTTTTTAAAACCTGTTTCATTAAATGTATTAGTGTCACACAAACTTCATCATTTTTTTCTTTCATAAATAGAACTAATTGGGAGGACCTATAACTTACATGAAACAGTGTTTGTCATCAGAAAAAAAACAATGGAAGTAAGATTTATTTTTATTAATTCATTGTCTTATCTGCACCTTGAAATGCTGAGTTCTTGCCAAAATTGGTTCTACCTCAGGATGCTACTATTCTTTAAGTATCTGCTAGTCATCATCATGCATTATGGATAACTCTGCCATAGCAAAAGCTCAGTATGTTCTGAGTTCTCCTTGCTGCTGTCAAGGACTTTTTTTTTTCCTTTTTTTCTTTTGTAATTTGCATTGCTAGAGCTGCTGTTACTTTAAAGAAATATTTAGCTATAAATATTATCTACTATCACAAATGGTGAACAGTCCCCTCTTTAAATTTTAGCTGTGTTGATGCGAAGGCATGAATGTCATCTGAATGTATTAATGGACATAAGGAACAAGAAAAGTTGCAAACAAGCAGAATATTTAGATGATGTGATAAAAAGACTTAAACTGAATGTTTGTGAACATGTACTATTAGCAACACATAGAAGAATTTTTTTAATTGCTTGTAACTCAGTTTTGCTTATAATACAAAAAAAAACTAAAAAAATCATCTGAGACAAGCACTCTATCACTGAGCCATCTTCATCTCTCACCAAAATGATTGTGCTTGACACATAAGATTAATTGCAGCTACCCCTGTTTTGTAGCTAGGAGTAGAAATGCAAATAAAATTAAAGTAAACTTTGAATTAAAGCAAAGCATGATGTGATTAAAGGCATATAAAACTGAAACTCCAAATTAAAAATACTTAGTCAAATCCTTAGTGAAACTGATAAGTATGTACAATTCATGTGCATACTTATATCTTGTCTAACATTCTAATTTAGCAATCTTAGATTTTCTGAAAAGGTAAAATGTTCTATGATTCTATTGTTTCATACAATGATTAATCATATATATGTATATATATATGTATTTCCTGGATTGATAGTTTATATATTTATTTATGTCCATAATGTATAGCAAAACACTTTTTTAACTCTAGAGACCTCAAGAATACTGGGGATACTCTAGACAGCAACTTATTCTCACAATAGTTTTAAAACACTTCTCTCAATACTTAAAGAAATCCAAAGCACTACAGGAAGGAAGGGAGTCCACAAAGTTTATTTCTTGTCCACTGACTCTTTTGTTCTGTTTTGATCTAAACTCTACCAATTATTGAAAAAAATATACGAATATAAATCTGCACACTGGCTGTTTGGACTTTTCTAAATTTAAGAAAAATGGCCCTCCCACAATTGCTGGCATCTCTACTGTTCAGTGTTTAATTGGGGAAAATGATAAATTTAACCGCTATGATGTAAGAAAGAACTCTGATTATGTGGTGTAAAAAGAAGTGAGAAGCAAAAAAGTAAAAATAACTTGTTTCTCATTAGGTGCTTGTGTAGTCATATAGTTATCCCAAATCCCATTTGTAGATCATTTCTTTATGTTCTACATCAAGTTCCTATGGAAATTACCCTGGCTATGAACCAATTAATTTTCCTCTCTCTGGTTCTTCAGACTCTTGTATTTTCCAGGAGACTCGAGTTTGCTGCCTTTTGTCCTCTTGAGACTTGTAATGAAGGATATAGTACAACTTTAAATGATGAGGCTTCAATGACTTCATAATCTACAGAGTAAAACATCACCTGTAAACAAATATTTGTACATTCTTAGCAAGCATTGTAAATTCTTAGAAAATACTGTAACTAATTTCTTTAACAGAATATTTGTCCCTTCATGTCTTGTGAAATACTCTCTTTCTCCGTATTTAGTAAGTGGTCAGAAAGGAAAGAGGAAAAATGTATGACAGGGAATAAAAATCTTCTGTGGCCTACCTACATATTCTCTTTCTTTGTGACACTCAGAGTTAATTATTTCTCTCTAAATGCATTTGCAAAACCAATCTATCTGTGGAATCTTCATAAAAGACCTTACAAATTATATGTTCTGATGACTGACTCTAAACTTTCTGCCCCTCATCACAGTATTGATAATTTTGATGGATAAAGATGTGCTAGATGGAGGTCAAATTTAGGTGGCTTCAAACCTATAAAAAGAAACCTAATTTTATTTTTGAGTGGATGAAATGGCCTCAGTGGCCTTAAAAATCATTGCAGTTTTATATAAAGCTTGGCAAATTCCCAGATCTCTGATAGGAACTCATACATAGGCATAGAGTACAAAGGCCCTGGGCAGGTCGAGATGATCTCAGTATTTATGTGTTGGCACCAAACAGTCCATGAAAAATAAATGACTTGTCTTAGCAGGTCCTTCATAGTTTTAAGAAGTCATTTAACTTCTGCTGTATTTCAGATAAAGAGCTATTAAGTTCTTTAGTACACATAAGATGCTCACATTCAAGTAAATGTCTGCATCTTTTTTTTTTTTTGTAAATCACCATTTATCTCATCAGGAAGTTAAAAGGAGTTTCCTTGGACATGACTCTCTGATTAGGGCTACTGAGTCTTCTTGGTTGATCAGATTTGCTCGAATCTGGTACCTTTTACAAGTATTTTCAAGACTGTTGAAATTATGAACATCCTCAAACGAATCTCTATTGCTTCTTTCCATGCTATTGCTCTAATTTTGCTTGTACTATGTCTAAAATCCAATTGTAGATGTAAGCTTCTTCATTTATATTACTTAACCTACTTTTAGTTGTCTTTTGTCTCAAACTACTACATAGTTTACCTTAGCTTTCACATAACCATTATTTTTACTTCTTTCTTTATCACAAAAAGCCATACATATGTAACCTATAAGTATGGCATACAGTGTGAAACATTTTTAGATTTACTTATTTATTTCTCTCAATTAAAAATGTATTCCATTGACAAAAGACAATTAACTAGTAAAATGAAGAAAACTAGCCAAGAATTTTTTTGGGAAAAAGGATACCCACATATGAAAGGACATTTTGCTCTCCTCAATTGATAATCTAGATGGATAATTAAAATAATCATATAAACATGATGGGGGACAAATGATTATCAATCAAAAAATAAACTTCGTATCAACAGACTTATAACTCAGTAACTTCTTTGAAATGAACAACTTCATGACAATATCAAACCTAGTGGTTCAGAATTTCCATTTTCATGATACCTAAAGCTATATGCACATTAGAACTTGAGAAAATCTTTACTGGCTATGAGAACTAATAAAATTATATGTGAAATAAAATATCTAATTGTAGAGATAGAGGAATATATTATCAAAATCATATCAATTGTGCATAGCAGTACTTTAAGATATTTTAATAATGTAATTAATAAAGTGAAGAATATATGTTACCAAAAACATCTTTAGAAATGTCATTTGATCCATATGTACACTTATGTTTCAATTGGTGATTAACAATTATAGAGATTGTGAATTATATATTTGAGAAATGTTGGTCACTAAATTTCTTTTCATCTGCCTACATTAAGATGGATACAACTCTTATTCATTACTATTAATTTATAATCTTAATTTTTGTCCAAAATTTTCTTTTTACCAAATTACACTAGTGAAAGAAGTGCTGTAGAATATGAAAAGAAAAAATTGAGTCAGAACATGTTCTATATTTAGGTATTGAAATCATGTGACAGAAAGTGGGAATTGTGGCAAAATGTCATTAGTTTGTATATAAATTTGATTATCTAATAAATCGTACTATATATCTGTATACATATGCAAATATGAATGCATGTATATATGTGTATCTTAAGTATATATGTGTATATATATATATGTGTATACATATAAAGAGAAAGTAATGAAGAAAGGACAATAAAGTGAAAAATATTTAATTCCTGGGCTAACAAAAATTTATACATATTTTTAACAAATTCTTATCCAAAACTTGTTTAAGAATGAGACTTACTGTTGAAGACAGAAAAGGACTTCCATAGAGTTTTGAAACATTAGACAACTTGGAGAATTCATATGTATTTGAGGTTTTGTTTGTTTTTTTTTCGGTCACAGGGCCTGAACTCTGGGCATGGGCGTTGTCCTTCAACTCTTCAGCTCAAGGCTAGAGCTCTACCACTTGAGCCATAGCTCCACTTCCATCTTTTTCTACTTTTGTGGTAAGGAATCCAACGCAGGGCCTCATGCATGCAAGGAAAGCATGCTCCCACTGACCACCTTTCCAGCCCTAGATTGGGATTTTGATCTACCGTAATATGTAGAAATTATTTAGTAATCATATTTCTCAAATTCCGTTTCCCATAAGAAAACCATTAAAAAGTAAGTATATGAGAAAGGCCTATTTTGATACATGGTTTGATTTGACCATTCCACATATCTTAGAAGATTAAAAAACACAAACATTACTTTTCAATCTTAAAAAAATGAAAAAAGAAAAGATACTAGAAAACTTGACATCTATTTTACGTTATCCTCAGTTTAATTCAGGCATATGTAACCCCAACTAAATAGATGAGAAATAGCTTAGATAGTTAAAAGGTTAAATTAGTAATATAATATCTATTGTCAACAAACTGGAAAAATATCATTATCCAAATGATTATTTAACTTGTATTTTGAATATTTGATAGGATAACAAAAGCAAAGACAGAAGGGAAATGACCTTTCCATTCTGTTCATTAGCTTCATCTTAACCTGAATTTGTTCCCAATCATGGTTCATGAGGAAATGGTAATTTTCTTATTTTTGTCAGTTAATGATTTCTTAATAAGGCTTGAGATAAAATTTAAAAAGTCAGTGGTGTGGCTAATGAAAGTACTCAGGAGTCTAAAGCAGGAAAATAGAGATTTTTGAGGCCACATGAATTGTACCCAAATGTAAGGATTTGTGAAAATATCTGTTGTTTATATAAACAGACAAATCTGAGGAAAAGACATGGTTTGAGGTCTAAGATTGTGGGGGTTACTGTAGAAGTGACTCTGTGTTACAATTAATTGCAATTAATTTTGTGTTCTATTAAAAATACAGTGAAAATCACCTTAAGATTTCTTTTCAATTTTTAAATTTGTTTGTATTGTTATTGTAGAGGTAATATACAGAGTGGTTACACTTACGTGAATCAGGTAATGAGTACAATGCTTTTCAAACCAAGTTTCCCCTTACCTCACTCTCTCCCAGATTTTCCTCCTATCCCCACTCACAAGAGCTAGTGGTGGATGAAATTTAAATTTTATTTTTTATTACATAAAAATTAAAACATTCTTGTTTATATAAAACTTTTCCCCCCTGGATTTTTTTTTAAATTCATTATCCTTAAGTAGTTGTATATGGCAGGAGGTTTCAATTCCACATGTCAGTTTATGCTTACAATTTTTCTTGTTCAGTGTCACCTTTTTTATTATTCTTCCCCATCTTCCCATTCCCATCCATCTCCTCAGTTTACCTGATTGGTTCCATTTTCACATATGTACAGTGAATATTGTGACTGTATTTACCTACGTTTTCTCTCTCCAGTCATCTGCCTCCTCTGCCTGTGACTTAATATGTCCCCCACCTTATCTCTGACAATAAACATTTCACTTCTGGTGCTCATTTTGTTAAACAGTAAGTTAGTTATTCAAAGTATCCACTGGATTTTTGAGTTAAGATATTATCAAATATACAGATAGACTTTGTTCATGAATGAAGAGAATCAATTGAAATAGTAATTATCAATATGGACACACACAAATCTAAATTATACTTAACTATATTTATACCTGTGGAAAAAATGAGCTTAAAAATTGCAAATCAAATTTCAGTATTAGTTAACAAACTGTTAAAAGAAACTATGGCCATATTATGATTGAAAATCTCTATCCTAAGGCAAACTGAACTAAATTTAGCAGTACAGTGCTGTTCTGCTTTAATTTATGTTCTATGGCAACTATTGCCAAAAAACCATATGGCCATGAAATGTTTGTTGGGTTTTTTGGTTTGTTTTATCAGTTGCTATTGTACAGGGTTTTCTAATCTTTTTAACAGAGTTTATTATTTCAATCAAATAATATATCAATTCAGTGACTATCAAGAAACATAAAACAACCATAAAGTCCTTTAACATGAGAATATATTTAATGATTTAAAAAATGCCAGTGTTAATTGTTCCATTTAACTGAGTTCAGTAAAAATACTGACATATATCCATTTAAAGTCAGTTAATGAACAGGCTCGAATGATTAAAACAGGATATTTTAATTTAATTTTCTAAAGGATTTTTATACAATAAATATTCATTTTATGTACAACATCCAGCTCATTTTACTAAAGGTCAAATAAAAAATTAGAGTGACATTCATATGTAGCAGACTGAAACTAGATCCCTGTCTGTCACCTAGTAACAATATCAATTCAAGAACTGATTAAAGGCTTCAATGTAAGACTTGAAACCTTGTGTCTACCACAGAAATGATAGGGGAAACATTCAAATGTATTGGCATAGGCAGGAACTTTCTGAATAGAATCCCAGGAGATCAGCAAATTAACAAAAGAATTGACAAATGGAACTACATAAAGTTAAAAAAGTTTCTTTATAGTCAACCATATAGCTTAATGAACTTATAACACAAGCTACAGAATGGCAGATTTTTGCCAGCTATATGTCTGAAAATGGCTTTGTATTCAGAATATACATGAGGTTCAATAATAACCTCCAAAAAATCAATAACCCAATTAATAAATGGGCAAAGTATCTAAATAGAAATCTCCCAGAAGAAATAAAAAATGACCAAAATACACATGAAGAAATTAACTTAAATCCCTGGACAAAAAATAAGAAATGAAAAATCAAAACAGTATTGAGATTCCACTCAAGTAAATATGGTCATTATCAAGAATACAAATCAAGAATACAAACAGTAGACAATGATGGTGAAGATTCGGGGAGTAGAGTTACCATATTACACTTTTGGTGGGAATGTATAATAGTGCAATCACTATGGAAATTGAACTATGTACATTCTTGAAAATAATAAAAAAATCTGTCAGGTTCATAGAGTCAAAAGTCACATGTTTTCTCTTATAAATACGAGATATAAAATATAAACATATAATTATAAAATATAAACATACAAGAAAACATACACAGGATCATATGCATATATTTATGGTATACACAGTAGTGGACTGCAATAGTTTAACTCATTTGAACAATTAACTGACAATTTAACAAACTGAATATCTGTAAATGAAAACTTGTATTGTTATTAGGACCTACAGGAGCAGGAACAGACAACGGGAGAGATAAATGGAGGGGAAATACAGTCATAATATTCAATGTTTATATATATATGTATATATATTATATACATATGTGAAAATGGAGCCAGGTAACTTCAGGGTATAGATGGGGTTGGACTATCTGGGAGCAGATGAAGGAAGAGATGACATTGATCAAGATGCATTATACTCATATATTGACATGTTGAATTAAATCCACTTTGCACAACTGCTTAACAACAAATAAAAAACAATTTTAAAAAGAATTAAAACTAATTTTATGATTTAGATTTTAAATTCTAGAAGAAAACATGTAACTATTATATGTATTTCAAAATAATCTATATCATTTGTCTTCTATAAAATTATTCATTCACCATATGATCCTTCTCTCTTTAATTAGGAAAATTAATTCTGAATTTATCCTATGCTGAAGTCAATGCTCTTTACATATCTAAATAAAAATTGAGTTCTTATTTTACAAAATATTGTAACTCTTATCTCCCTTTATATTTTATTTTCTAATTTTCTCTTAAAACTGGGTAATAGTAAAAAATATATTATATAATTGATATTATATTTGATAATATATAATTGATATTAACATTAAAACTACTATTACTATCTAGGTCAATGAAGAATGGTTGATGTTTAGGAATATGTACATCAATTATGTGGCAGGTCTGTTACATAAAAACTAAATATGCATGCTTACATTTCAATTCTTTGATAAAGATCAGATAGGTAATAGTGACTATAAATATATAAACCTCAAATTGGGGAAGAAAGTCAGTTAATATTTTGTAGCAATTTTCATGTCATTATTTTAATATTATTTTCATGTACTATACGCCTTAAGATGAATTTAGGAAGAGGCTTAGTTTTACCAAATTCTTTATACAACAAATACTTAAATCTGGAGATAGCAAATTGGGACAGATGGCCATTCAATCTGTATGCAAAATGAGAATTTTCAATGTCATAAGAGGAAAAGTACCTGCCATTAGCTCATATTCTAACTTTCCTCAAGCTAGCAAAATACCAAGTATAATAAAAATGTTAATTATGTTATAATACAAATCACAGTAATTAAAACAAAACATCATCAAGAACATCAACACAACTACAAAATGTATCCTGAATCCAATATTTAGAGTACTGATGTGATTTAAAATAGGTTGTAATACAGAAGATATTTTGAATGATGGTGTGTGAAATGAGGGCTTGGAGGCAATGTTATTCTTATGCCATTTTAGAAACCTGAATGATTTCATATCTTCAGGGCTGGACTAACTCCATATTTTGGGGCAAGTGGATTTCAATGTTGCCAAGGCAGTAGACAGAGTTTCCAAGGGCAACACACCACTTCTACTATCCAAAGGACATGAAATATGGATTAACCTATGGGCCACCAAATGATATCAGATGGTCCTCCAGAGTAGAATATTGAAATCATTCTCCAAATGCACAAATTACCCTTTACATGAATTACATTTTGTAAAAAATTGAATTATTTATCTTTTCCTCCTGAGGTAATACTAGCAACAACAAAAAAAGCTATGCTGCACTCCAAAAGCAGTGTAATAGGCCAGACAAATTAAAAATCCCACTCAAAGGCTTCTTCTATTTGTTGAAGAACATAATTAATTAACAGTAAATACTTGGAAAAGACCTCAAATATGTTAACTATATTAAGGTGCTACTAGCAAGTATATTTATAATTTTATCTTATTTTCCTTATCCTTAACTATTAAACTTCCTTGTTATTTGTGTACATTATGTCTGCTGAATAATGGATCATAACAATGGCATGCATGTATAGAATGTATCCAAAATGTATACTTTCTTCTCATTTTTATCTCTAAGGAGACATTAAGGATACTAGAATTTGCAAGTTAACTAAATGAGAAAAAGTAAGTAAAGAAGAAGGGTAGAAGGAACATTTTCAATGAATATGCAAGGGAGACTGAGGTTTCAGCTCATCAGGAAGGATGTGCATATTTACAAAATGAAAGCAAATTAAATGAACTTCAGACATATTCACAATGAATTAAATGAACCACAGACATATTCACAACAGTAATTCTAATTTGATTATACTGGAATTTACTTATATCTCAGTAAAATGATATGTAACCTGTTGTTTCTTTAAATAGTTTAGAAATAGTTGTAGAAGTCAAGAGAAAGCTTACCCATTGAAACACACCTAGAGCTAACTTGGTTAAGACTTGCAGAGGTAAAAACCAAACAAAGGTTGTGTTTTTTAAGTCAGTCATATATTATTTCCAGAAATGCTCTAAATAACTTCTAATGATTCTATACAGAATCCTTTATCCAATTGACTGACAAAAAAAAGGTGAAATCTCTTTTAGACTTAGATTTTATGGTAGAGTTAGTTATTATAATATAACCTAGAGTTAGTTCTTAAATATAACCTACATGTTATTTTAAAGAATTGGCAGAAAGTTGTAGCTGGATATAATATTTTGCAAGAATGTATTCTCAGGACACTGTACTCATGTATGAAACTATTAGTGCTAGAATGGAGGTGTAAATGTTCAAGTAATAAATTTAGTTCCTTGAATTGTTAAAACTACAGTAAAAGTATTACATGATCTTCTTTCAATAGAAACATTTTTCTAGTCTTCATATCCACCCAGAGCACTCTTTGGTCAAGTGATATGATTGTTGACTCACTCAGCACAGCTATATTGAAGTATCACAACTCTAAAATCTGAGAGACTTAAATAACAAAAATTGATTCATTTCCGTTTCACATCTCTATTTAGGCAGCCATGGTTGTGCTCAAAATTATCTTGTTCTAAAGAAGGTTTGACTGAGCAGCTTGTCAGGGAAATAATAGTATGTAACAAAGCAAAAAGAGCCTTGAGAATAAAAAACAAATTTCTCAAAGGCTTTTAAGAAATATCAAAATCCACCTAACCCCATGTTTGGATTTTTATTTATTTATTTTTTTCCTTTTTTCTTTTCTTTTTTTTTATTGTGAAAATACTATACAGAGGGGTTACAATTACATGGGAAAGATAATGAGTACATTTCTTATCAAGCATTGTAGCCTCCTCCTTTGTTTTCCTGTCCCATCCCTTCTCATCCTCTCTACCCCGCCCCCACCAAATCCTGCCCACCAAAGTTGTAAAGTTCGGTTTTCGACATAATGACTTGCACATCTCATTATTGTAATGGGTCCACCTATATCCCTGTTTTAACGATTTGTTTTTTCCCTTCTCCTCCACAAATTATACCAACATCCTACAGTGAAAGCAGGGGTTGTACCGTGGGGGAGGGACATACAAAGCAAGAAAAAAATAATCTTATAAATATGTTAGAAACAATCGCAACAAAGCAAAAAAAAACATTTGAATACATATCTTAGGGTTCATTTCCCTAAAATGAACTTATCTGACCTTGTCTGCTCGACTCACACATATACTAGTTGTTGCAAATAAGGGAAACCATGGGACCTATGTTTCTTTGGGATTGGCTTACTTCATTTAATGTAATTTTTTTCCAAGTCTTTCCATTTCCTAACAATTGGGGCAATGTCATTTTTTCTGCTAGAGGCATAGAATTCCATTGTGTATATATACCACATTTTCTTGATCCATTCATCTACTGAGGGGCATCTGGGTTGGTTCCATAGCTTAGCTTTGGTAAGTGGTTAAACAAGTTTACACTTCCACCAACAAAGCAGTAAGGTTCCCTTCTGTCCACATCCCCTCCAGCATATGTTGATATTAGAGTTCTTGATTATAGCCATTCTAACTGGTGTGAGGTGGTATCTCAATGTTGTTTTGATTTGCATTTCTTTTATGGCTAGGGAGGTTGAGCATTTCTTCATGTGTCTATTGGCCATCCTTCTTTCCTCTTCAGAGAAGTTTCTCTTTAAGTTTTTAGCCCACTTATTTATTGGGCCGTTGTTTCTTTGAGGATTTGTTGTTGGGGAATTTAATTTTTTGAGTTCCAGGTATATTTTAGATATGAGACCCTTGTCCATTGTATGGCTAGTGAAGATCTTTTCTCAATCCATGGGCTTTCTATTGATCTTGCTAGCTATGTCCTTTGCCATTCAGAAGCTCTGCAATTTCATGCAATCCCATTTGTCCAACCTTTCTTTGATTTGTTGTGTTTCTGGGTCTCTATTAAGAGAATTTTGGCCTGTGCCAAGGAGACCTAGGGTTTCTTCTATTCCATTCTGTAATGCTTTCAGATATAATGCCCCTGAGGTAAATGAGAAGAGAATGTCAATTCTTCCTTCAAAGAATATGCATGGATGGGTGGAGGTGTTGGTGGTGATGGAGGGAGGATATAAAATAAAAGAATCACATATTCATGGTCCTCCTCCAAATAGGTGAATGAAATAATTATTATGAGTACCAGTCTGTCATTAGTTCATTTCTTTCATTCCATTTTACATACTCAACAGCACAGAATCTCTCTTTCAGACCTTGAGATGTTAGAAATAATCTCTTCTGATTGTAATTCCAATATAAATTGTGATTAGAGACTCAGATACCACAGATATTTGAATGTTTCTTTTTCCTTGTTGAACTTGGGGCTTGATTCTTTTAAGGATACTCCTTCCTCTAAAGCCTTACCACTTAGTTAATTTCTCTCCCTCATTCATTTTACATCTGAATATTCAGGTAAAATACATTCCTTCATTGATTTTATTGCTAAGTCAGACTATTTTACTAATTCTTGTAAAGATTTTTCTCCATCTGAAGTGCCTGCATTAGCTTACATGACCTAATATTCTTCTTTGCCTCATTCCTCTGACATTTCATCCCATTGAGCAAAAGAAACTAGTTATTTCTTTTTTTGGGGGGGGAGGGTCCAGTCGTGGGGCCTGAACTCTGGGCTTGGGCGCTGTCCCTCAGCTCTTCAGCTCAAGGCTAGTGCTCTACCACTTGAGCTACAACGCCACTTCTGGCTTTTCTCTTTTTGCTTATGTGGTGCTGAGGAATCGAACCCAGGGCCTCAGGCATGCAAGGCAAGCGCTCTACCACTGAGCCACGTTCCCAGCCCCACTAGTTATTTCTTAACTGCGCTTATTCTGTGTTTTTTCATATGCTATGTCCGGTTCCTTAGTCTTTTTTCTGTATTTTAAAAAATATATTTCCTACTTATTTCTATTACTAATAACTTCAATTGTTGGTTTTTCTAACTTTAGATTTCCCAAAACATTTTATCTATCTAGCTCATTGATCTTACTATCTAAATCACCTTTTCTATCTCCAATGAGTATCAAGCATTGACCCTAGTTTCTTCTGTTCCTAGTTTGTTACCCTTCTCACAGTCTCACTTCTTTACAGACTCAGCACAAGTTTTCTAACCATTGAATTCTCTGAAAAATGTACATATAGAACTCCAAAACTTCTTCAATGTATGTGACTGTCTAAATTCAAGGACGATAATTAAATCTGAATGTCTCTTCAACCAGGAAGCTAAATATAGTGGAAAACAAATAACCATCTTGAATATAGTGGAGAAAAAATGATCATCTTAACCACTTCAACTGTAATTTATAATTCTTTTTTGTGGAGAATTTCAAATCATTTTATTTTATTTATTTTGTCCTATTTTTTATTGTAAAACTGATGTACAGACGGGTTACAGTACATAAATCAGATCATGAGTACATTACTTTTTTAACACTGTCAGCTCTTCCCTCATTTGTTTCCAGTTTTTTCCCCTCCCAATTCACACCCGCATAAGTTGTATAGCTTATTTTTTTTTGGAGGGGTCCGGTCGTGGGGCCTGAACTCTGTGCCTGAGTGCTGTCCCTCAGCTCTTCAGCTCAAGGCTAACACTCTACCACTTGAGCAACAGTGTCACTTCCGGCTTATCTCTTTTTGCTTATGTGGTGCTGAGGAATCGAACCCAGGGCCCCATGCATGCAAGGCAAGCTCTCTACCGCTTAGCCACCTTCCCAGCCCTGTATAGCTTATTTTTAACATAGTGTTTAAGTTTATTGAAATGAACTCCAATAATTGGAAACAATAGGCTTTAATTTTTTTGTGTTTTCTTCCTGTTTTTCCCTTGTTTTTCTATTTTTGATTTCTGTACTTTTTGTCTTGTATTTGAGGTTATCTGATCTATAAAGGAAAAAGGGAAGCACGTAAACAGTAATTTATAATTGTTAAGTTCCAGTAACTGCCAAGCAGCCTAGCAACACTAATTAAGTTTCCTCACCCAAACTTTCACTCTCCTAGTTATTTATCATAACTTTTCTCCATTCCTGAACTTATGGCACTATGTTTTTCATTCTTTTCCTTGGCCTAGTGAGCTTGCACCTTGTTTTATTGACACAATAGAAATCATCAGGAAGTTATTCCCTTAGTACTCACCATCTAATTCCCCACCTATATGTAGCTAGATTCTGTTTCTCTATGCATCTATGTCTAAACAGCCTGATCTTGCAATAGCAACAACAATAACAAAATCCTTATGCATATTCTATTTAGTTTTATGAGAAAATGGAAACTGTCTATTTTGTCTTTCATAAGATAGAGTGAATATTTTCTTCCTATATCTTCTCAGTGACAGTACAAAAGCAAGGTCCTTCTATCTTTTTATTCTCACAAATGAAAATGAAAAATCCTTTTGATTACACATTCTCATCTGGTGACTAGCCTAACTTCCTTCTTCCCAATGTCACCACTACCTACCCAAATTGTGAGTATCAAATACACCATTCTTTCCACAGTGACAAAGGTGAATTCTTCTCATGTGTGGAAGAATGTCTAAGAAAGTCATAAGTGGCTCCTGCTTGTAATCCTAGCTACTTAGGAGGCTGAGATCTGTTGATCATGGTTTGAAGCAAACCTGGGAAGAAAAGTCCCCATAAATTCTTGTCTCCAATTAACCAATGAAAACCTGGAAGTGGAGATGTGGCTCGTGGTGGTCGAACTCTAGGTTTGAGCCAAAGAGCTCAGGAACAGTGCCCAGACTTGAGTTCAGTCCTGATCAAAAAAATAAATTAATTAATTTGAAAAAAATAAAAGAAAGTTTTAACTGTTTGACACTTCTTTGCTTGAGTTTCAGAATGCCATAAAATGTGTGTAGTCTTTTATTGTAACCACTTATTTTTTATCCATTCTAGTAGATTCTCTTCATCTTCGTCTTCCTCTAGAATATTGCAGGGTACAATCCATGGGATAACATTTTTTTTGTCCATAACCTACTTATCAATCAGTTAGAGTTTGACAGATACAGGCAAAGAATTGATTGAAGTTACTTTAATACAGATACATGATTAATGAAACCACCAGCTGATGATGAAGTAAGTAAACATTAGCATGAAGGCCTGAAACCATGAATTGTACTAATGGTATCTACAGAGAGCTGAGACTGTGGAAATAGTCAGTGGTGGGTTGAAGCCAACTTATATTGGTTGACAAGAGCTGATTGTTAAAATTCTAGGCAATGTAAAAACTGGAAGCCAAATACAGCTATTAATAAATATTAAATTTTATGGTTTTTTGATCAAATGAGTTATAATAAAATCTAAGAAACATCATCCAAATCTTAGTACTTTCTAATTATGAATTACAAGTTTATAATATCTGACTCATGATAATTTATGTTTATATGAGAAAAATAACACTAAGTAACTTTGCCTACCAGTTTGGCATGATGACAATATTTTTTCACAAACAAATTAATAAATGCCATAAAAATGAGCCACTCTCCCTCAGTTAGACAGTTGTTCAACTCAGTGGTGACTGGAGTCTCACATAAAGATTGTAGCACAGAGAAACACACCTATCATCAGAGCCATGAAAAGACAGGGTAGAGTCTGGATTGTATGAAATTATGACTGTAAATTTTCTTCTATCAAACATCTATGTGATATGAATTTTTCTGAGTGGACAAAATCAATTTGCAACCTTCAATTGTGGCCAGTAACATTGGTCTCATGAAGCACCAAGATTAAGAAATGAACAAAAAATTAATTAGAAGGCACAAATAGCACATTGGTGGAAATCGCAACTTCTATATCTTGGAAACTTGCCTACCTTGAGATCTGAAATTTATATTTGGAGTCTATGCTAATCCTACACACACACACACACACACACACACACACACACACATTTCTATCTGTCTTTCTATTTATCTTTCTATCTATTTTTCCATCCATCTATCTACTCTTATAACTAGTCAGATAGACATCTATTCACTTAGATCCTAAAGATTTCTGACTTGCCATACTGATACCTAAAAATATTATTACCATACTAAGTAATATTCAACAAGAATCTGGGACCATACTAATTGAATTTTACCTGAGAAACATATAGAATATTTCTTGTCACATGATTATATTTATAAAGGGTTTGTTTAATATTTAATATATAATGTTTAATATATTTAATAGGGTTTGTTTCAAAGAGTTCAGGCTTAGAACACACTGTTTTCTACTAGGCTTGCTACCTTCTGGATAGAAATAGCTTGAAGTTTTTTAAACTACTCAGAAAAAATACCTAACTCAAACTAAGTTCAGACCACAAGTATGAGTCTTCTTGAGAGGTACTTGGGAAGAGACAGAACTTATGGGAAATCCTCAAGGCATAGACAAGAAAGCAGTGATTTCATCTTCCTTTCACTATAGCTAACCTGTCTCATGATCATCCCTTCTTAAGATCTTCCAGACTAAATGACTTCATCATAACTTGAAGTCCTGTAAAGACATATGTGCCGGTTTCAAGCTCAGAAAATTCTGTTAGATATTCTCACTACTGGAATGCTTCTCTGCTGTATCTGCATACAATTTCATTGACCAGCAGGAGCTCTTTACTTAAATCTAATGTCCCAATGATGCTTTCAGTAGACTGTTATATGGAATAACAATTATTTTTCTACTTGTACACTCTTAATGCCCTCCCATGTTTTAGAATGATTAATAAGTGCTATAGTTTAAGATCAATGATCCCAAAGCATTAAGATGGAAATATGCTGTGAAACTTGAAGTACACTGACACAAGCATTAATCTGTGGCCCAAGTTTTATGCCTTCTAAATGATTTGTTCACCTAGCTACCAAAATTTAGGGTAGTTAAAAACAACCAAATGTTGTTTACATATAGTTATACAATATTTTGTCTTTTTAAATTTATACATTTATTAATAAAGATGTATAATTCATATATGTACACTTTTTAAAAATAATTTTACTCATTCTTGATTTAAACATATTTTTATTGTAAAAATGCCTTACAGAGGGGTTACAATTACATGAGCAAGGTAAAGAGTGGATGCCCTATCAAGCATTGTTATCTCCTCCTTTGTTTTTGCCTACCCCCCACCTTCACAACTACACCCCCCCTCCTTCCTTCCCTCCTCGCCTAAATTTTGTAAAGTTCATTTTTCAACATAGTGTCTTGTACATCTCATTGTTACACTGGGTCAACCTGTATTCCTATTTAAGCATTTTGTTTTTTCCCTTCCCCTCCCCAAGCTAGAGAAGTGTATATACAAGATGCAGGGCCCCTGCATCAAATACAGTGAAAACAGAGGTTATACGGTGGGGAAGGAACATACAAAGAAACAAAAAAAATCACATGGTACATTAAAAATACGTTAGGAACAATAGCAAGAAAGGAAAAACCACTTGTGTCCCTATCTTGGGGTTCATTTTGCTTAACATCATCTTATGTGGTTATATGTACATAGCTTTTGACCTTTTCTGCTTGTCCCAGATATATACTAGTTATTGCAAATAAGGGATGCCATAGGACCTGTGTTTCTCTGGGCCTGGCTTACTTCACTTAATATAATGTTTTCCAAGTCTTTCCATTTCCTAGCAAATGGGGCAATGTCATTCTTTCTGATGGAGGCATAGAATTCCATTGTGTATATATATCACATTTTCTTGATCCTTCATCTACTGAGAGGCATCTGGGTTCGTTCCATATCTTAGCTTTGGTAAATAATGCTACAATAACATAGTTGTACTGGTAGCTTTAGTATTCTTTAGCTATTAGAGTGAATCATGTTTCTTTTTCCTTATATATAAAAGCCTTTCGTAATGTGAATTTTTGTAAATGTTTACCTCAACTATCCTCCACATATTATGTTAACAAATCTTTTAGACAAATTCAAGCTTTTGAAATGAAAAAAATCAAGTTTAGATTTATAGGAAGAGTAAATAGTAATTTACTCTATTTGAATCTCATAACAATAAGAGGAATGTGACTCATTATTCAGACTGTTGCAATGATAGAGCTTTTCAAAATACCTTTCTATTTTTTTTGTAAGTACTGGGATTTACCATCTCTCTCAGCTTTTTTACTTGTCGCTGGTGCTCTACTGCTTGAGTCATACTTCATTTCCAGATTTTCAGTGATTTTTAGAGTTAAGAGTCTTGCCAAGAGTTTCTTTGCTTAGATTAAATCTCAGCCTTGTGAGTAGCTAAGATTATCCAGATGAGCCAGGTGAGCTGAGACTCAAAGTACTTTGAAAACTATTTTCTAATGATATTATTTAGCTGAATTGGCATAGATGGCTGATTACAAAGGCTTTTTCGATATGTTACATCAACTTGAGTTTGTATGTGACTGATTTTATGTGTGTGATTCCATTTTCTCATGTCCCATTTAAAAATTATTTTTCTATAAATTGAAACATGTATCCATAAGAAATTCCCAAAAAAGGCGAGGCGACAAGATGGCGGAGGAGAAGCTGGAATCTGAACAAGCTCTCGCATAGAAAGCAGTTTTAGTAAACAGTCCTAAGCCAGAGAAACACACCAAGTGTGCCATCACAGGACAGAGAGTTAGACAAGTGAGAGAAAGCCAAGGCAAGAATACATATCTGAGCACCAGCCAGCCGGCGGCGGCGGAGGCGGCGGCGGCAGCGGCAGGGTCGCGGTGGAGACTGATACCTGAGCGCTCACACAGAGAGTCTGGGACGAAGGAGCCAGACGCAGCGGGCGAGCAGATTCTACTCAACACCAGCAAGAACCGACAAGGAGCAGACAGCTTCATCCTGCAGTTTGCAGACCAA